>NC_056729.1:655537326-655882326 GCF_019279795.1 Protopterus annectens | reverse complement strand
TAATTCTTGTTCTTCCAGTTTTAAGTGCCAAGGTCCCCCTCTGGGATTTTTAAGAACTTGCTGGACTATTACAAACTTAAAATTATGTGAATTATATTCTAAAATGTGCCTTGCCAGGGCATTAGTATTAACACCTCTGGATATAGCATAAATGTGTTCGTAGATCCGCTGCTTCAGTTGACGTTCCGTCTTGCCAAGATAGAACGCAGGGCAAGATTGACATGAAGCTAAATATACTACACCTTGACTCTCACAGTTGAACTTTTTGGGGATTCCATACCTAGTGTTTTTGATATAAAAGAAAGGACCAGTTTGAATATATTTACAATAATTGCATCTACCACATTTATACATGCCTTTCTGTTTGTTATGTTGTTGATGTGGTAGTTCAAATAATGTCTTCAAATTGGAACCTTTCTTAAATACCATTATTGGCTTTGTATCTAAAACCTTAGTAAGTGCTTGTTGTTGCAAAATAATGTCCCAATTATAATACAAAATGTCCCTGAACTGTTCTGACTCATCATTGAACTGGGTTGAAAAACTAGTAACATATTTTCCCATCTGTGTTAACCAAGGATGTTGTTTCCATATTGTGCAAATGGGCACCTTCGTTGCTATTTTCTTCAGATGGATACCCTTTAGTTAAAAGCGGCCCCAAAATGTTATTTAACCTCTTATTATTTATCTCCTTACGTAGCTCTTTAATCAACCTCAATGGGTAACCACGGTTAAGGAACATTTCTTGTAAAAAGTTACACTCTTGTTGAAAATCATTGTCAGTTGAACACATTCTGGATGCCCTTACTAACTGTCCTTTTACGATACCCCTCTTCTGAAAACCTGGGTGGTTACTTGAAAAATGTAGGAAAGAATTGCTATAAAAAGGTTTCCTATATATTAAAGTTCTAAATCTATTTTGAGTTGTGTCCTTGTGCAACTGAATATCAAGGAAATTAATATATGATTTGTGGTACTGAAAGGTAAATTCCAAAAAATGACGTGGAAGAAGACATAACTTCGACTATTAATTCAGCATCTTTTTTGGAACTTTTCAGTATAATAAGTATGTCATCTCGGTAACGTGTATACCAGACAACCGTATTAACAACTAGAGGGTTACAAAGTATATAAGTATGCTCTCAATAAGCCATTACTGCGTTAGCGAAGCTCCCTCCACAGGGGGAGCCCATGGCAATACCTGTTTTTTGTAAAAAAAATTCACCTTGAAACATAAAAAAAAAATTTTTCAGCACAACTTCTAATAAAGAGATCACTAAATCAATAGTTTCTCCTGTCAAATGTTTAATATGCAAAAACTCTCTCACCCATTCAAGGCCCACCTCCTGTGGGAAAATTGTGTACAGATCTTTGATGTCCACAGTTAAAAATCCATAGGATGCATCAAATGTGATGTTGTTTAAGTGGTGAAGTACATGCCATGAATCACGGCATATTTGCCCTTCTGACTTGAGAGCTTCTTTGAGCTTAGCGTCAACCCACTTTGCACAGGCATACATGATGGATTTTCTACCATCTATAATTGGCCTTAGACGGGGGTCTGATATACTTTTGTGTAACTTCGGGACCCCAAAAATTACTGGAGTTAATGTTGCCAGCGTAGTAAGAAATAGGTGTCTAAACAAATACTAGCTTCAATAAAAAGATCACTCAAAAAGTTTTTTATACATTGATATGCTTGGTTAAGCTCATTCAATGAAACTTTACAATAATTTGAGGTTGAAAGTAACTTGTACATCCTACTAGTATAATCAAACTCATGCATAAGAGTAGCACCACCTCCTTTATCTGGTTTCATAATCCGGATTTTTTTGTGATTTAATGAACTCAATACATTGTCTTTCATTATGACTAAGATTATTCTCATATTTAGATATATTACAAAAATATTGAGTGATAATAGCTCTAATATGGATTTCCGACATTTTTTCAAATAATGCAATATTGTTATCCAAAGGGGGATTGCATATACTAGTTCTTCAGGCAAGACACCTCTAGAATTGCCAAACATAGCTTTCAAATTCATTTTGCGTGTGAATAACTTAAGATCACATAACACGCGGGCTAGGTTTGGTTTAGCACTTGGCACAAAATTAAAACCTTTTGCCAAAAGCTCTACCATCTCTGATGGGATGGACAAAGATGTAAAGTTATATACATGAAAGTCATGATTGTTACTATACAAAATCTTTAAATGTCCTTGTTGTTCAAACGGCATTACCTCTTGCATTTGTTGTTCCTCTTCCGTTGTGGTCGTTGTCCCCAGTTGGAATTCACCCTGTTGGTAGTGGGTTTGGTGTTGTTTTTGTAAAAACCCTGACTATTCCCTTCTGTCCGGAATATTGGTTTCTTTGTTGTTGTTGATTTTGCTTAGCAATTCACTCACTACTTCTGGTTCCAACATTAGCGTCCGTGTTGCCGCCATGATGGGTACTAATGATGTCATCCGCTAATGCGTCGAAGCTGTCGTCGTTGTCAATGGTACCCGCCGACTCAAATGTGGTTGAAACAGTATCTAGACATTTAGGTGGATCCGGGTACGCTCGGTTGTTTTGGTATGCCAACTTATCACGATAAATCTTCCGCTTCTTAGTCTCCGTGATTTTGGCTAATAAGGCTTGGATACTAGAAAAAATCCTCCTATAGTCATAATCATATCTGACAAACTCTGGATCTGAAATAATTTCTTTATCTACGTCATCTAATTCATGTTTCAGATCAACCATTTGTTTGTCATACTGGTCTATGAGGATTTGTAAAAAATCCAAGCCTTGTTTGTTGAAAAATCTTCCACGTCATTTTTGGAATTTACCTTTCAGTACCACGAATCATATATTAATTTCCTTGATATTCAGTTGCACAAGGACACAACTCAAAATAGATTTAGAACTTTAATATATAGGAAACCTTTTTATAGCAATTCTTTCCTACATTTTTCAAGTAACCACCCAGGTTTTCAGAAGAGGGGGATCGTAAAAGGACAGTTAGTAAGGGCATCCAGAATGTGTTCAACTGACAATGATTTTCAACAAGAGTGTAACTTTTTACAAGAAATGTTCCTTAACCGTGGTTACCCATTGAGGTTGATTAAAGAGCTACGTAAGGAGATAAATAATAAGAGGTTAAATAATATTTTGGGGCCGCTTTTAACTAAAGGGTATCCATCTGAATAAAATAGCAACGAAGGTGCCCATTTGCACAATATGGAAACAACATCCTTGGTTAACACAGATGGGAAAATATGTTACTAGTTTTTCAACCCAGTTCAATGATGTGTCAGAACAGTTCAGGGACATTTTGTATTATAATTGGGACATTATTTTGCAACAACAAGCACTTACTAAGGTTTTAGATAGAAAGCCAATAATGGTATTTAAAAAAGGTCCCAATTTGAAGACATTATTCGAACTACCACATCAACAACATAATAAACAGAAAGGCATGTATAAATGTGGTAGGTACAATTATTGTAAATATATTCAAACTGGTCCTTTCTTTTATATCAAAAACACTAGGTATGGGATCCCCAAAAAATTCAACTGTGAGAGTCAAGGTGTAGTATATTTAGCTTCATGTCAATCTTGCCCTGCGTACTATCTTGGCAAGACAGAACGTCAACTGAAGCAGCGGATCTACGAACACATTTATGCTATATCCAGAGGTGTTAATACTAATGCCCTGGCAAGGCACATTTTAGAATATAATTCACATAATTTTAAGTTTGTAATAGTCCAGCAAGTTCTTAAAAATCCCAGAGGGGGACCTTGGCACTTAAAACTGGAAGAACAAGAATTATTATGGCAACTAAAAACTAATGCTTATGCGTATCCAGGCATCAATGATGTTTGTTCAATCAAATGTTTACTTAAACTAAAAGCTTTAGAACGTTAAATGTATATAAAATAATTTTCTCAGTATTTTGTTATTAATTGTAACATTATGCATGTGGTTAGTAATATATTTATTTAACATTTTTTATGGTATTAAATTGTATTTAATCCAACAAATTTTAAACAAGATGCAATTATGTTATTTATGATGTTTTGTTGGTTGTATACAGTTAGAATTTTCTGTTGAGTAGGTTGCTTTAAAAGCTAGGTCAAGTTTCTTAATTGTATCAATCGTGGTCAATTATCAATTATGGTTCCTTAATTGTATAACCTATTTATTTGAGGTTTTTTAATGCTGTTTTGTCTGAAGAAGTGCACTAAGGTGTGGTGTATGAAAGTGTTAATGTTTACATTAAATCTTTCATGATACCAAACTTATAAGTTGAAAACAGGTTAATTACCTTTTCAGGGCTAAATATTTCAAAACACATTTAACAGACACAAAATCATTCAGTCCTGGCGGTACATAAGCTGCCGTTCTAATTTGCCAAAATAATTCTTCCATTTCCAATTTAAGTTGCCAGGGACCACCTCTTTGGTCAACTAAAACTTGTTGTAAAATGGCAAATTTAAAACTGTGATCAGGGCAATCTACAAGATGCCTTGCAAGAGCGTTTGTGGTATCATGCTTACTAATAGCATACTGGTGTTCGTAGATGCGCTGCTTAATTTTCCTCTCTGTTTTTCCTATATGGAAAGCAGCGCATCCTTGACAAATAGCAGAATAAACTACCCCTTTTGTTAGACAAGAAAATTTGCCTTGAATTTTATAATTCTTATTCCTAATTTTAACATGTTTTTCAGTACTAAGGTGCCTACATTGTTGGCAAGCTCCACACTTAAACATTCCTGTAGTTCTACTCAATATAACTTTATTTTGGTATTCGAGAAGGGCTTTGATATTAAGGCCTCGCCTATAGGTTATTTTAGGTTTATCCCCAAGAAGTTTCATCAAACTACTATCCTCCACTATTAATGCCCAATTTTTGTTAAGAATTTCCCTTATAAAAGAACTATCAAGGCTATAAGTGCATAGGAAGCTAGTATGGAGACTTTTTATTTCTAAGCTGGTGTTGCAATGACTTTGGCTTCAGCTGCATCATTATTGTCAGAGATGTTTACAGACAGGAGGGGTTTAAAATGCCCCTTTAAAGTAACTTCAGATGAAATTTTTGCTACCATAGATAAAGGGTAACCTCTCTTGATGAACATAGATTCCAAAAGTTCACATTCATCAATGAAGTCGGTCTCATCAGAGACCATCCTAGCTGCCCTCGCCATTTGGCCTTTAACAACCGCTCTGTTTTGATGGTGAGGGTGGCAGCTTGTGAAATGGAGGAATGAGTTGGAGTAAGTTGGTTTTCTATATATGGTACTTTTAAACCTGGATTTTAATACATCCTTATACAGATGGATATCTAGTAAGTTAATATGATCTTGTTGCAAGTTATATGTGAATTCAAAAAAATCGGTCAAGGCTGAAATTGTGGTAATAAAACCTTGGACCGAATGAATGGGACCTTTCCAAACTAAGAACATGTTGTCTTGGTAACGTGTGTACCAAGCGACATTGTTCTGAAATAAACTGTTATTGAAAAGAAGGGTCTTTTCCCAGTGTGTCATAATACAGCTAGCAAAGCTCCCTCCGCAGGGTGACCCCATGGCCACCCCCGTCTTTTGTAGGTAAATTTGTCCATCGAACAACATATAGTTGTTGGTCAAGACTATTTCCAAGAGAGTTTCGACTACGTAAATGGTGTTTTCACTAACTTGTCTCTCCACCATAAAATCTCTAATCCATTCCAAACCTAAACTTTGGGGTATAACAGTGTAGAGATCTTTAATGTCTATTGTTAGAAACTTGTATTCATGATGGAAAGGAATATTGCTTAGCTCAGTCAAGAAACTCCAAGAGTCTTTGCAAATTTGCAATTTTTGTTCAACTAAAGGTCTTAAAATACTATCAACATATTTTGCACACCCGTAAGTAATATGTCTCCCATCGATAGTTGGTCTAAATGGGGGTTCTATGATCCTTTTATGTATTTTGGGTGTGCCAAATAGGACTGGTATTCTAGGAGCTAACATGGTCAAATAATTATATAGATGTAAATCAATAGCACCTTCCAAGAAGAGGTCTTGGAGCGTAGACTTAATCTTTCTATATGCTGTGTTTACCTCATTATGACTGACTAATTCATAAGCTGTAGTGTTAAGAAGTTTCTTCATATTTTCCACATAGATGTTATAGTCCATAAAGACCAACCTGCCCCCTTTGTCTGGTTTCATCACTCTTATATTGCAGTCCCGTAGTAGCTTAATAATGTCACGTTGATAATTGTTGATGTTAATTAGCTTTCCTATTAGTAGTATTGTTGTTACTTAGGGCTCTGAGATCGATCTCACACATCTTCTCAAATGAAAATAAATTGGAATGAAGTGGTGGGTTGAACAAACTTGAAACCCTGAGTGGGTTTATGAGAGTAGAAGTTGCCCCCATAAGAGCATTCAAGTTGAGTTTACAAACAAATAATTTCAGATCTGTTATTGTTTTTACAAGGTCCATATTGCAATCTGGAAGAAACGTCAGGCCCTTGGAGAAAAAATCGACCATATGTTGACGTATATTCAACTCAGTGTAATTATAAATATGGAAGTCCCCTACAGAACTTGACATTATTTGTGGACTCCCTAGGGTTGGTTGAATTATCTCCTGCACTGATTCTGTTTGTTCCGTGACCGACCCTGATTCTTGTTTGATCTCGACTTCACTTGTTGGTTGTTCTGCCCCATTGAAAAACCCTGTTGATAACTTGTTCCTGGCTGATTAATGTCAATACTCTCATGCTGATGTTGAATACGTAAATTCTTATTACTGTTATTGTTAATTGTGTTATTATTAGAAATGTTATTGATTCTCTCACTCCTACGGAGAGTCGGTCCTTGTTCCATATTGATGTTAAGTTCTTCATTTTGAGAGGTATCGTTAGACTCTTGAATGTTACCAACAGACTCATAAGGGGCTTGGTTAAAAACAGAGGGCTGGAAACTTGCAGGTGGACGAGGGTATGCATTTTTATTTGCATACTGGTGGACATCTCTTACAATTTTTTTCTTTTTAAATATTCAGCAGTTTAGCCATAGTGGCTTCAATGCTGGTAAAAATCCGCATAAAATCATACTTATAGCGAGGAAAATCCACACTGGATTTAATTACATGTTCCAGTATTTCCAACTCGTTTTTAAGAGTGTCAACCTCGGTCTTATAATGATTAATCAGTAAACAAATAAATTCAAGCCCTTGTTTGTCAAATAAATTTAGAAGTGCACAATGGAAGTCGGACCCTTCCAAAAGGCCAACAGGATACCTCCATTGTCTGAGCCCCTTTGGAATAAGTTTTTTTGCCAAACACTCCTCTAAATACACTATTTCAAGCTGTAACTTTCTACAGCGAAACAACTTGTTATCAAAGTAATTGATAGTAATGGTAATGTTACTCACCAAAGGAACTTCTTCCTGGAGTGGAGTATCCAGAATAGTATCATTAAAAAAATTATTGTTGCTCAAAAAATTCCCAATAGAAGGAAGGGAATTATTTCCTGCTTCTTGAATATTATCGATACTATTACTGTTAGCAGCCAGCTGGACTCGTAGCCTTTGATTCGATTGAATGTCTCTCAAAGCCATAGCACTACCAGCTACTTTATCCCTGGGTGCTTCGTTGTTTGTTGCTGCTGCATCTAAGGACTGATTACCATCCAATTCGCTTCTTCTAGTTGTGGAAACACCTACATCGCCTCGTGGGCTATTTCCAATGCGAGCTATGCTCCCACCTTTGGCAAGACTGTCCATTCTCTGCATTAAAGTGTCAACCCGGTCCATAAGAACTTGGATTAGGGCCGTTAAGTTTCCGACGGTGTTCGCCTCAACGGTTGAAATATTATCATTAATGTTGACAAGAATTGCAAATTTGCAAAGACTCTTGGAGTTTCTTGACTAAGCTAAGCAATATTCCTTTCCATCATGAATACAAGTTTCTAACTATAGACGTTAAAGATCTCTGCACTGTTATACCCCAAAGTTTAGGTTTGGAATGGATTAGGGATTTTATGGTGGAGAGACAAGTTAGTGAAAACACCATTTACATAGTCGAACCTCTCTTGTAAATAGTCTTGACTAACAACTATATGTTGTTTGATGGACAAATTTACCTACAAAAGACGGGGGTGGCCATGGGGTCACCCTGAGGAGGGAGTTTCGCTAACTGTATTATGGCACACTGGGAAAAGACCCTTCTTTTCAATAACAGTTTATTTCAGAACAATGTCGCTTGGTACACACGTTACCAAGATGACATGTTCTTAGTTTGGAAAGGTCCCAGTGATTCGGTCCAAGGTTTTATTACCACAATTTCAGCCTTGACCGATTTTTTTAAATTCACATATAACTTGCAACAAGATCATATTAACTTCCTAGATATCCATCTGTCTAAGGATGTATTAAAATCCAGGTTTAAAAGTACCATATATAGAAAACCAACTTACTCCAACTCATTCCTCCATTTCACAAGCTGCCACCCTCACCATCAAAAGAGAGCGGTTGTTAAAGGCCAAATGGTGAGGGCAGCTAGGATGGTCTCTGATGAGACCGACTTCATTGATGAATGTGAACTTTTGGAATCTATGTTCATCAAGAGAGGTTGCCCTTTATCTATGGTAGCAAAAATTTCATCTGAAGTTACTTTAAAGCGGTATACAGGGCATTTTAAACCCCTCCTGTCTGTAAACATCTCTGACAATAATGATGCAGCTGAAGGCCAAAGTCATTGCACCACCAGCTTAGAAATAAAAAGTCTCCATACTAGCTTCCTATGCACTTATAGCCTTGATAGTCCTTTTAAAAGGGAAATTCTTAACAAAAATTGGGCATTAATAGTGGAGGATAGTAGTTTGATGAAACTTCTTGGGGATAAACCTAAAATAACCTATAGGCGAGGTCTTAATATCAAAGCCCTTCTCAAATACCAAAATAAAGTTATATTGAGTAGAACTACAGGAATGTTTAAGTGTGGAGCCTGCCAACAATGTAGGCACCTTAGTACTGAAAAACATGTTAAAATTAGGAATAAGAATTATAAAATTCAATGCAAATTTTCTTGTCTAACAAAAGGGGTAGTTTATTCTGCTATTTGTCAAGGATGCGCTGCTTTCTATATAGGAAAAACAGAGAGGAAAATTAAGCAGCGCATCTACGAACACCAGTATGCTATTAGTAAGCATGATACCACAAACGCTCATGCAAGGCATCTTGTAGATTGCCCTGATCACAGTTTTAAATTTGCCATTTTACAACAAGTTTTAGTTGACCAAAGAGGTGGTCCATGGCAACTTAAATTGGAAATGGAAGAATTATTTTGGCAAATTAGAACGGCAGCTTATGTACTGCCAGGACTGAATGATTTTGTGTCTGTTAAATGTGTTTTGAAATATTTAGCCCTGAAAAGGTAATTAACCTGTTTTCAACTTATAAGTTTGGTATCATGCCTTAGCAGATTGAATTCTTAGATTGTGCCTCTTTTTTAGTTTTAGTTTTAGCATGAGATCGGTTCACATTAGTAGAACGTGATTTCTTTATATATAAGAATTTATTATGACTTAATAAAGTAGTTTATTTCCTGCTTTGTTTCTTGAAAGTTCAACTATACAGGTTTATAATACCTGTGTAGGTAGTGCATTAACTGTAGCTGCCTTTACTACTGTTTTAGTAGTATTTTTAATAAATGCATATGTCATTTTAAAATATAATTTCTAATATAGATTTTGGATTTCTTAATATTTTTAATATTTATTAAGCTTCTTTGCTCGTATAGCCCTTGTTTATTTATGGAGTAATCGAAATGTTTCAATATGATAGCAAGTTTATTATATGCAGTCATATGCTGAATGTTTACTTAAAGCCTATCTAATGAATATTTAATACAATATATTTGTAGCGAATGCTTACCTTCAGATTACGATCTTCTATTATTGTGGGCTTGAAGTTATGCTTGCTTGGTTTTTGTCCGTTTGCGTTATTTGTGTCTGCCACAAAAAGAAGAATTTTAAATGGGAAATATCCCTTTTAAGTCATGGCTATTAATTGTTTTAATTGAATAAGCATGGTGCATTTGATATATAATGCTGCTTAATTGGTTTGTTGTATGTCTGAAGAAGGAAAGGTACTAGCCTTTCTGAAAGCGCTCATTAAATAAGTTTGGTTTGAATTTTACCGCTCTGTTTGTCAGCTCGCTTTTTTGTTTTGTTTTAAACAGTTTGGTGGTTTTCTCGTTGCCTTAATGCTGGCATATGTACACATGTACTGCCCTACTCTCCCTGTCACATATGGCACTACCTCCTAACATCACATCTACAACCAGTTTATATAACACAGGTACATTCTCCTTAACTCCAAGGCTCTTTTCACAAGGGCACTTCCTGTTGAAATTGTCTTCCTTGTAGAAATTCTACATTTTATAGAACACTTCCTCAAATATCCTTCATAGCGCACCTAATCTGCAACTGGAGATATAGAATAATTCTTAGGCTATTGTGAATTCTTATATTTAATGTTCAGACTCATAAGCACAAAAAAGTGAAAGAACAAGCTTTTAGGATATGTATATAAGGAACATGCAAAGAAACAGGTTTTTCTTAATCCTCATAGTGCAGATTCTGCTGTCGCCTGTCTTCAAAGTACTAAAGATAGTCTTCTCACAATTTCAATTTCTTCAAAGAATCAAGTGCACCAGATAAATATGTTAAAATGTATGTACTTCCAGTGCTTTAGTTTTTACAGAATCAAATGATTTAGGACATATAATTTCAGATCAAAATTCTGTTTTGAGGAAATCCACTATACTTTTTAATAGCTATCAACTACTACTACTCTTGATAAGTTAACATATCTAGCGGATACAGTTTCTAACATTGGTGCTATGTGCAGTGAAGTATACTTCTGATATTATAGATACTTCATCCATCACAGCTTTGTCAAGGGTAGTTTTATTTTTACACTATTAAATTGTCACTTAAGACATAGGCAGACATACATTAACAGAAATGGAAACAAACCATGATGTTTTGTTGTGCATTATATATTTACTGCATATGTGTTTTCTGTCTTTATAACAACTGTCTCACACTCCAACTCCACATAAATTGTGCAGTTCCTGCCTTCTCTTAAACCTCACTCCTGCTACTGAATATTATTCTGCATGTATTGTTCCCAAAATTGTATTTAATTATGTGCAGTTTGCTCCTTCCCGTATCTAATGATCTCACTTTCACTTCATCTCTTTAACAATATGCAATAATTCAGTTACAGTTGAGTTAGAGTTTGATTTCCATTTTCTAGTAATTGTTTTTTTTGGCAGTCAATAACATTAAACTTAATAAGGCCTTACAATGTCTAAGAAGTTCAGCTCACGTGTCCCATTTCAGAAGAATTTTTTCCTTAGTTTTGAGAAACTTGCTTGCCCCGTATTTCTGACAGAGTACTGTGTGGTGTAGTTAAACTCTTCAAACTCCCAAAAAACATGTTTCTAGTTACCTGTCTCTTTCTTATCACACCTCCAGCATTTGCCATCTATGTGAGAAAGAATTATGTGAAGTCTATGGAGGGTATAAAAATACGTATGCAAACACTTCCAAGCAAAAATCCTAAACCTTCTTGGACTTTGTTGCATACTTGAGGACCATACAGATGTTCTTCCACTGGTCCATTGTAAATTGTTTTTCCAATCTGTTTTCTAACCTCCTCTGATGTATTCTTATAGTTATCATGCATTATGTTATATTCCCTGTTAATTATCCCTTTTTAACAGCAGCTTCTGGTCTGACTCTACTAAAAACTGTAATAGATCTGTTCTTTCACTTATGACTCCCCTAACCCTTTCTCTTTGCCTGTACTCTGATGTCAGTCCCTGTTAGAGAAGGCAATCTGTAGCCTGCAGTGCACACATCTACTTAGCCTCATCCTACTCTATATTACCTTTCCTTTTTAGTTATTTGCTATCTTGGTTCCTTTGCCAGGTTTTCTGCAGTAAATCCAATCCACATCTTCCCTATTTTCTGTACCTGTACTTACAGTCATCCCTAATGGCAAAATCCCTTTGTTCTCTTAATGTTGTCAAATGTTTGCCAATTGCCTTCTCACCACAAAACCACACTGATCTATATCTCTCAATTTTGGCAACACCTTTGCCGTTCATTTAGCCAATATAGTCATAAACACTTTATAGTCATGGTTTAAAATTGAAATGGGTCTACATGAAGCTGGGTCTGATGGGTCTTTTTACTCCCTGAATAGTATGACAGGGTTAGTTTTGAGGAAGTTTGCATTTCTTTCATAAGTAAATACTTGATCCGTTGTCAATTTTTATTCTGTCCTCAATCTATCGGTTCGGATCCGATCCCTTGGATCTGATTTGACTATTACAAAAGCTCGTGGAAACCAAAAAAAACTCAAGAGCTTCTCCCTTACCCATAATGCACCACCCCCATGTACCACAGATCTCGTTTGCAGCTATATGCGAAAGACATAGTGAACGTTGCTGTCGAGCAGATAAGTTGTTAGATTTCATAACTTTATCTGTTTTATAGATAAAACATTTAAATTCTTAATTTCTCATCTTTCCCCTTAACTTCCTCTTGAGTCTATTGAGATATTTTTCCCAGTTTTAATATATTCTACCCCTTTTCTTCCTCTTGTACATTTTTTTTCCTGCTAGTGTTTAAAATGGCAGCAAAAGAGAAAGGCCTGGCTGGTTTTAAAAAAAGTCTAAAGTGCAGAAATAAGATTCCACCTTCTGATGCCCACACATTGTTTGTGTACTGTTTAGGACCACTGCACCTTCAAGAGGACTGCTTCATTTATCATGCCTTTAACCCTAGATCCCTAGTTGAATGCAAAAACAAGTTGATTTTAATAGGATTACTCCCTTCTTCCATTAGTGAGGGGTTATCTGGAGCTCCGTCCCCGGGAAATCAAAAATGACTAAATTTTCTTCCCCAAGCTTTTCTTCTTCATTAAAGCCTTTGGGGAAGTCTATGAAAAGGCCTGTTTTGGATCTGACCTCCCTTTTGGATCCTAGAAAGAAAATATCTAAGCTATCAGATCAGACTTCAACCTCAGATCCGATGCTAAAGAAAAGAGATTAATCGGATCCTGACCTCATCATCAGATCTGGAAATAAAGAGGAGCAATGATTTGTCAGATCACACTTGCTCATGGCCAACATAGAAATTATCTGATTCGACTTCCAGCACCCTGTACCTCCAAAGGACCAGATACTGTCCTTCGGTGGCCCAGTTACTTCCAGGGTTCCTTCCCCTTTTTTGGAGAGACCTAGGTCCCTTTCAATATTATCTACTCGCTGTTCCAGGAGTCTAATGGAAGAAGATGTGGAGAGATTGTTGAGAAGAATTCTGTTGGTGTAGAGCCTGACAGGCGTCTCCTTGGCTCCTAGCCCTGTGTGTCAGGAGGTCGATTTTCTACTACACCCCATCTACCAGTTCCTCTTGATTTCTTCCATGGTCTCAGAGTCCTTGGATCTGAATTGTCCTGCTCTGTTTGCCTTGGATCAGAGGATACGTTTATCCTCGGATCTGCAATTTGCTCTGGGCTCTTCAGTTCAGTCAGATCAAGAGAGCTCTTGGAGCCGAGCCTACCCTGTCAGATCTGAGATGTTGGAGTCAACACTGAAGTTGTCGGAGCTGTCTCTGCACCTCAGAGCCTCAGCATGGGTTAGTTCAGCTCTGGCTTCTGCCTTGGGGGGATTGTCCTCTGAGCAGGGAGGGACAACAATCCAAAAGCTTGCCTTTTCAGATCCGGGTTCCTCTCCCTCTGTGGGGAAGTCTGCCTTTGAGGCCATGGAGAGACCGTTGTCTGCCTTAGCAACACAGACTCTTCCTACCCCTCGGATCCTCATTCTGCACCCTTGATGTCTCTGCATTTGAAGTCTCAACAATCTCTTCTACAGGAATAGCTGGTACCGAAATCCCAGGCTTCCCAGCATGGTTTTCAACTTCTTCTGATAATTCTGTAGAGCATCCCACTGAGGAGGTCCCTAAGAAGAAAACATGCAAGGGAAATCCATTAGACTCTCCAGAGGAGTCTCATCACAGAAGACACAGACTTTGATGAAGGTGAAGGGTCTCCATGGTCACCTCCTGAAGCTGTCTTATTTGGTGACATCCTTGAAATCCTGAAACAGAGAGGTGGCTGGAATCCCAACAACCCTTTGTCCGAGGAGTCTGTATTCCTAGAGCCTTTCGGTACTGGCCCATCTACCTCCTGAGTGACCCATCTGCCAACGAGCTGATTCAGACATGGAAGGACCCTGACACCATTGAATTAGTATCTCAGAGACCTGACAAAATTATGACAGCACTGGAAGACTGACAGTTTTGGACAAAGTGTGTGCCTGTTGATGCCAAGGTTGTGGCGGCAGACACTAAGAAGGAACTTGCTAAGGAGAGTTCCACTGTCCATCCACCCAACAAACAGTCTCAGATATAAGGAACTGTCAGACACCTTCTCAGGATCTTTTTCTGAAGAAGAACAAACATCTGTGACTTCTCGGTTGGCTACCCTGCAATCAATTTCCAACTCTTTCATGAGGCTCATTTCACATGTAGACAAAGGAACCTCAAGGGCAGCAGGTTCAGGCATTTCCATAAGGAGGCACACCTGGATGCAGTTATGTGATTTTGTGGAGCCCTTCAAGTCTTCATTCATCAGTACCCTTTTAGCGGTATTCCTTGTTTGGACCCAAGATAAGACATGTTATCCAGGTGTGAGAAGGATGGAAACACCCTGTCTGCTATGGATGTACGTTTTTCCACCCCCTCAAAGATCCTTTTCTAGGAATCAATGAGGAAGGGTGAGGAAAAATGTGGTTCAAGAAGTCAGAAAGGACCTTTGCAGGACATACATGGATGAGGTTCCCCCAGAGGTAGAGGGGGGAACTTGAATGGTAGACACTGCCCCTGCTGCAGAGGTGGCCTGCAAAATTAAGGGTCCAAAGATTCCTTCTTTGACAGATCCTTCTAATGCTCCTGAAAGGAGGCCTGATTGCCTTTCTCTGGAGGCAATAAAGTGGTCAGTTATCCCTGCACCGGAGAGCCTGGCTAGAAATAAAAATTATTTGGGTGCAGAGGATCATTTCCAGAGGCTTTATTATACCCTTTTCCCTTCCTCCTCCCCTTCCAGAAAAATCCCCAATATCCCACCCAGTCAGAGGGAACAGGCAGCAATTCAAGTACAAATGTTGTAGGAAAAGAATCATCCAAGAGGTCCCCCCAGACCAGATAGAATCTGGAACTTACTCAAGATTTTTTTAGTGCCAAAGAAAACAGGAGACCAAGTTTGGATCTCAGCAGCTTGAACAAGTCAGTTCGATGCACCAAATTCCGGATGGTCATGGTTCAGTCCATTCTTCCCTTTTTGGGAAAGGATGACTAGCTGTGCTTGATAGACCTTCAGGATGTGTACTATCACATAAAGTTGAACAGGTGATCCAGAAGGTTCTTACGCTTCCGGTTGGGAACCAGACATTATCAGTTCAGAGTTCTGCCATTTGGTCTCACCACAGTCCCCAGGGTGTTTATCAAGTGCATGGCAGTAGTAAGAGCTCACTTGAGACTACAGGGATTCTGGGTGTTTCCATATCTAGATGACTGGCTTATTTCCGCCCCAACCAGGCATCAACTGTTAAAGGCAAGAGACCAGGTTGTTCAGATGTACTGTTCTCTGGGGGTAACCGTAAACTACAAAAAATCTCATCTAGAACCAACTCAAAGCTTAGAATTCATAGGAGCACTACTCAACACAAAATCAACCATAGCTTCACTTCCCCCCTCCAGAGTTCATACAATAAGATCACAGGTCAAAACGTTAATCTGCAGTACAAAGATTTCATCCTGCTTGGTCCTTGAAGCTTTAGGATCACTGGCAGTGGCAATAACACTAACACCATTGGCCAGATTATACATGAGAATTCTTCAATAGATGCTAGCCATACAGTGGTCTATACTTTTTCAACCCATGTCTACTCCAATATGAATCACCCACATATGCAAGAGAGATGTCATGTGGTGGATTTAATCGTATCAAATTTTATGAGGCCATACTTTCATTTCCTCTCAGCCCAAGGCCATAGTGACCATGGATACTTCCCATTTGGGGTGGGGGGCACTTTCTGTAGAAAACAGTCCAAAGAAATTGGTCTCCCAAAGAGGCCAACTTGCATATCAGTGTCCTAGAGATGAGAGCATTGATTTTAGCATTGCAGGCCCTTCAAGATGCTCTCCCTTCTGTGACGATTGCAATTCAAAAGGACAGTATGTCATTATTTTGGAACATCAACAAACAAGGAGGGACCAGATCTTATCCCTTGTGTTGAGAAGCACTCAGGGTGTGGTAATTGGCAATCTCATCCAACTGCTTTCTTATAGCAGTGCATATTCTGGGGTAGTGCAGCATGATAGCAGACAAACTGAGCAGGTGTATTCTTCTACCTTATGAGTGGTCTGTTAGCAGAAACGTGCTGGAAATGGTTTTCCTTCAGTGGGGCCAGCCGTGTTGCAATCGTTTTGCTTCTCCCAATGCAGCAGCTATGTTGCCTTAATCCCCCCACAGGGGGAAATTGCCAAGGGATGATTTGCTTCATGATTGGGCTCCCCTGATCTGCTGTATATGCCTATCCGCCTAGCCAGTTAATTCCAAAATTTCTACAGAAAGCTGCCATGTTGAAGAGCAATGTCATCCTCATTGCACCGTACTGTCCTCGACAGGTTTAGTTCCCCTTCCTTTTGGCCTCACTTACTTCTCAAACCTTGGATTCTGAATCTGACTCCAGACCTTCTGTCTCACCCAACAGGAATGATCCATCCAGATATACGAAACCTCAAGCTGACTGCCTAGCTTCTCCAGTTCCATTAATAGCCAGGCAACCCGTGCTATCTTCCCCTGTCCGACACATACTTTTATCTTTCCATAAACCTTCTACACGTAAACTCTACTTCAGTATTTTATTTTTACTTATTTAACATTTGTTTGCCAGGATAGTCTGACTGGGCAACAAGTGTCCATTTTCAGCGGAGTCTTGGGGAGAAAAACTCCATACGTTTACAGAGAAAAGAAAAATTTACAAAAGAGACATTACAGAGTAATAGCATATAGATTGTAGACTTTACAGCCATTAGTACAAAATAAGAAGATATTTCCCCTTTTGGTTGAAAATACAAGTGTAAGAAATATACAATGAGAGTCGATAAAAACTTGGTAGAGCATTGCAAGATATTTCACAACTGAATAAGAGTGTGTAAATGTTTGTTTCCTTATATACACACATTCAAGCAAATATACATGTAAGAGTATATATATACATATATATATATATATATATATATATATATATATATATATATATATATATATATATATATATATATGTATATATATATACATACATATATATATATATATATTTATATGTATGTACATAGATATATATATATATATATATATACACATACATAGATATATATATATATATATATATATATATATATATATATATATATATATATATATATATGTACACACACACACACACACACACACACACACACACACACACGTACATACACTCATATATAGGTTATTGCTCACACATGGATAGGTATAGTTAGATGGTGTTTGTGTTGTCCAGGACAGATGGGGTGTAAAAATAGTGAGTGGATGATGCTTCAGGGGTTCAATTTACAGTTGCATAAGTGGTTGGTGAAGAGTATGTTTTAAGTAGGCTTTTGAAGGAGGGTGTGGAGTTTTGTAGTCTGAGGTCAGGGGGAAGGTTGTTCCATATTTTTGCTATTTCATGGGTAAATAGTGATTCCCCGGAGTTGTTTTTGCCTGTGATGGTTTCGATTAAGGCTTTGTTGGAGGACCGAAGTTTTCTATTTGAATTGTAGAAGTTCAGCATGCCAGTCAGGTCAGGGTTTTTCTCAGAATAGAACAGAATTAGATGAGCTAGGCTGAGATGATGGTACCTTAATAGGTTTGGAAATTCAAGCCAGTGCAAGGCTTGTAGGGAAAGGCAGTGGTGGGATCATGATTTGGCATTGGTGGCGAATCTAGCGATTTTATTGTAACAGATGGAAAGTTTATTAAGTTCAGTTTTGTAAAGATTAGTTAGAATTAAGGCTGCATAAAATAGAGTAGATAGGAGGTGGGTCCTGGCTATTGCAATTTGAGATTCGGTAGTTAGATGACTTTTACAGCGATAGAGGGAACCCAGCTTTTTGTGGACTTTAGTGATGGTTGTTGATATGTGTTTTGTGAATTTGAGTTGCTGGTCAGTGGTAACTCCTAGGAGTTTAGCCTCAGTGGCAGAGGTGATTTGGGTTTTGTTGGCGGAGAACATAGAGAAGGTAAGGTTGCTCATTTTAGTAGAGTGGAATAGCATTAGTTGTGTTTTCTTGGGATTTAGTATGAGTTGTGAGTTGTTAAGCCAGTTCTCTATTTCAGAGAAGGCTTCTTGGGCTTTTTGTTGGAGAAGTTGGATGCTGGTTGCAGAGCATATAAGAGTTGTGTCGTCAGTGTATTGGACTATGTCGGATTTAGAGGTAGCTGAGTGGAGTTGGTTTGTGAAGATATTAAAAAGAAGGGGTCCTAGGATTGATCCTTGCAGCACACCTAAGGAGATTGGGAGGTGGGACGATAGAGAGTTATGCCATTTGACAGATTGTTGGCGGTTATCTAAATAGCTTTTAAACCAAAGTAGGGTAGGGTTGTTAAGGTTGAGGTCAGAGAGACAAGACAGTAGTTTATAGGTTCATAGGTAGGTACTAGGCTATCTGCCCAACGGCATTTATAAGCCTAGCCAGAGTGGGTCAGCATTCGCTGCCCCATTGATTAATTAACTGAGCATCTGTCAAGAAGAACCAATGAAGTGATCCCAGGGGTGTATTTTCTTTTACCCATCCACTCGTCAAGGTTTCTCTTGAAGAGTGTTGGTGAGGGGCTCTGTCTAATATAGTTAGGAATTTTGTTCCAAAGCATGGGGAGTCTCTGTGACAGGAATCTATCCCTCCATCATGTTCTATTTATTGTTGTGGCGAGGTTTAGGTCACTAGAGCGAGTGGCTCGCAGTGACTTGAATTTCATTAAATAGAGCATGTCCATCAATTCTGAGTTGGACATGGCTTTGTAAGTCAGGCAGAGATCACCTCTAAGTAAGCGATATGCCACTGAGTACAGCCGGAGTTTTTCCAGTTGGGCTGCATAGGACATATGTTTGAGGCAAGTAATCCTCTTGATGAGGTATTTTTGTGGTCTTTCCAGCTGTTGGAAGTGTCTTGTGAGGTACATCCCAAATGGGGCATTGTACTCTGTGATGGGTCTGATGAGTGATGAGTAGAGGGGCACTATAACCTCTTTATTTCTAGATGCGAACCCTTTACTAATTAGATGGGCTACATAGAAGGATTTCCTAACTACTTCGGCAATATGATTGTCAAAGGAGATATTACTATCTACCTGGATCCCCAGATCTCTTATTACCCCTTCTGTATTAAGGGGGCTGCCACCTATGTGGTAATTCATGGGTGTTTTGTTTTTCCCAAACGGGATGACTATGCATTTTTTGGCATTTTGCTTGAGACCATGACTTTGACACCAGGTGTCTGTTTCAGTAAGGCCCTTTTGGAGAATGTCCGTGTCAGCCGGAGAGTCAGTTATGGCTCCCAGTTTGCAGTCATCGGCGAACTCGGTTAGCCATAGTCCCCCTGTGTTTGCCTGTACTTCTGAGAAGTATATGCCGAACAGTAGGGGTCCCAGGACTGAGCCTTGTGGGACACCACTTGTGACTGGTTTAGAGTCGGACCTGGAGCCCGCTATTCTTACCGTGTGAGTTCTGTCTGTAAGCCATTTGGCAACTCATCTCGTGACGTAGGGGTTTATGTTCAGGCTGGTGAGTGTTTCTATAATTCCCGAGTGGGGAATGGTGTCAGAAGCCTTGGCGAGGTCAAGGTAGACTGTGTGAGCCACCTTCCCCTCATCCATGGCCTTGGTGACTGTCTCGAAGAAGTCAACCAAGTTTAGTAGGCATGATCTGCCCTTAACAAAGCCGAACTGGGTCAGGTCAAGTGTTTGGAGGTTCCCAATGTCTTTGTTAATGAGTTCCATGATGATACGCTCCATAGCCTTGCAGACCAGGCTAGTCAGGCTTATGGGGCGATAGTTACCAGGGTCAGTTGTGGCCCCTCTTTTGTGGAGTGGAATAACCATTGCTGTGCGCCATTCTATGGGCACGTAGCCTGTGGAGTGGCTGAGGTTGAACAGTGTGTTTAGGTGGGGGGTTAGTTCGTTCTGTAGTTTGTGCAAGATGCAGCCTGGGACACCATCTGGCCCCATTGACGCTGTGCTTTTGGCTTTTGAAAGGGCTGTTTTCACCTGTGCCTCTGTGATTTACGGGACACTACAATTTTCTGGTATTGTTGTGGGCCCTTTTGGGGGTGAGGGCGGGGTGAAGTTTGCACTGAATCTATCTGTCAGGATGTTGGCAATATCAGTAGGTTCAGTATATTTTGTGCTATTTTGCACTAGCTCAGAGCATGTCTGCGAGTTGCCACTTAGATTCTAGCTAAAGAAGGCTTTGTGGATGTTCATTGTGTTACACTGCTGCAGTCATTACACTAGGGTTATCCTGCCGTCAGGCAGTCCCGCAGTCGGCCAGAGTTCCAAAGTCTTGGTCCGGCGTCGGTTGCTGTTGCTTCTTCCCTGACGTCAGTGCGCCAGGGGTATATAAGATGCATCCAACGCCATTTTCTTCAGTCTTTCTTGCCGCACGGTGCCCAAAGCAGAAGCAGTTCGCAAGTGCCGGTCGGCCGACTCCTGAGATTTTCGAAGTCGAATTTCAGATCCGAAGTCTTCAATAAAGCTAAGTACCCGTTGAAACTTTTTCTTGCCTCAGACCAATGTCAGAAAAAGTTAATAATTGTATTTCTTGTGGGAAGCAAATACCTCATAAGGACTTCCACTCTTACTGTATTCCATGCCTAGGCCCTGATCACGACGTCACTAGTTGTCAAGTTTTGTGCTAGATTTAACAAATGCACTATAAAAAGACGTTTTGATTTTGCTTTGCACTACTTTGGCCGAAGGTTCAATTATAGTATGCCATCGGATCAACCGATGACCGCAGTTCCGAAAAAACGCAAAGACAAGGATAAAGACAGGCATCCGAGGTCCAAAACCGACAACGAAACCTCTTCTAGGCCAGTCACTGGTTCTCAGTGAAGCGCTTTCGCAGCCCCTGACACCCGCTACCTCAGAGCCACAGGCCGCCTCCGACTCCCACGTGGAGACAACTAGGCCTCTGGAAACTCAAGGTATTGGGCCTACGGAAACTAATCCCTCAGATGGGTCCAGAGCCGCTGAGCAGGCTGAGGGTGTTTTCAGACCTTCACAACTTACCTTTAAAGCAGCAGCCAAGACAAAAGTACCATTACAGACAAAGAAGCAAGTACAGCATTCTCCTGGACATTCCTCCATGCCTAAGAAACAGATGCTTAAAATGGCCGAAGTCCTCATTACTCTAATCAGGGGTTCCCATCCCCCTCCTGAGAAAAGGCCTAGGCAGGATACAGACTATGATTCCTCTGATCAGGTTTCCATTTCCTCTGATTCCTCTTCAGACCAAGGATACTCTCTACCCCCCTATGAGGACTCTGATGCTGAATGCAAGTTAGTCAGTGTTTGCTGAATTTTGTTATTTGCTAGTAATTACAGGTGTGGGGGTAGCCACATTCTTTGATTTCCTGTCCTTGCCTATTTAAGTGGTACAGTGTGAACTATTTTCTGCTTAAAAACCTCAGCTTTGGCCGGCTAAGAACTTGCTGTATTCAACTGGACGTATAAGAGAATTTAAGTACCTTTATCTGCACTTTTTTTTTCAAAAAATACAGTATTTAAATTGATTTTAACTGTGTTGCAGGAATATTAACTGAACTGGAAGTTTTGACTCTGCTCTTCAGTTAGTCCCACCCACCCTCCTTGTTTTTGTTTTGGTGTTAATCTTAGTGGCCTTGAAACTGCCCGCCCCTCTTGTAAATTTGTGTTTGGATACTCCTTCTGGGCCCATCTCATTTGCTCACTCAACTGAGTGCAGTGAGATCATATTCTGATTTCTGGCACTCCTACTGTGTACAAAGAGAGCATCTGGGAAACAGAAAAAAAAAATAAAAAAAAAATTTAAGCTTGTTTCCTGCCTTTCCTGTTAAGTGGTATAGACTATTTGTAAGCTTCTGAGCCTCCCAAGCCATTCTGTGTTGGAGGGACGCCTTCTAGCTTAGTTTTTTTTTTCTTATAACTAGCCAGTTTTCTAGTTTCAGCACTCAAATCTGTTTCTTTGATCTCAGCACTTGTTCAGAAAAAAAAATAAAAATTTCATCTGCTTTTACTGTACTTGTGTTTCTACCTACTTTATTTTACTTTTGCATCATCTTAAAAGTACTCAATTGTATTTATTACTGCTTGGTGTAACTCATTCTAAGCCTTTTGGTTTAAACACTTGGGCTTCGGACCAGTTGCTTTGCACTGAGAGGGTTTGTGGTCTGCACTGTAGTGGCAGAAAAGGTAGCTTACATCCTTCTAGGTTGGGAACTGCTGATTGAGGGCTCAGTGTCTGTTATTCTAAAAGTGTATTAGTTCTGGTTTAAGCACTTGGGCTTTCAGGCCAGTTATTTTACATTAAGAGGGTTCGTGGTCTGCACTCTTGTGGGAGGAGAGGCTGGACTCTGCCCTTCTGAGCTGGGAATTTCTGGTTAAAGGCTTATAGTGCATGCATATCTGAACTGCTTCTTACTGAAGTCTGTGCGCATTGTTTGCTGTGGCATAGACTGGATTCGGGCCTGCTGGATCTAGCTTTGTTTGTGTAACTTGAGCACTAATCCAGGCATTCTCTAAAGTATTCAATTGTATTTATTACTGCTTGGTAGTAACTTGAATAAAGTGTAGCTATCATTCTAAGTCTTTTGGATTAAGCACTTGGGCTTCAGACCAGTTGTTTTACATTAGGAAGGTTTGTGGCATGCACTGTGGTGGCAGGACAGGTAGCTTTCATCCTTCTAAGTTGGGAACTGCTGATTGAGAGCCCAGTGTCTGTTATTCTTAAAGTGTATTAGTTCTGGTTTAAGCACTTGGGCTTCAGGCCAGTTATTTTACATTAAGAAGGTTTGTGGTCTGCACTCTTGTGGGAGAAGAGGCTGGACTCTGTCCTTCTGAGCTGGGAATTTCTGGTTAAAGGTTTATAGTGCCTGAATATTTCAACTGTATCTTACTGAAATTGGTACACCTTGTTTGCTGTAGCATAGACTAGATCCAGGCCTGCTGAATCTAGCTTTGTTTATATGCTTGTTGTTTGTTTGCTTGTTATTTCCCTGGAACGCTAATTCCACCTAATACGCGGCTTCTCAGCCTGTGGATCACTAGTGATATCTGCATTGCTTACTGTACTTATTTCCTTGTTTCACTTGAAAGAAAGTTACTGTTTGTCGTTTTTGCATTTAAGTTACCTGTAACACATTGCACGTAAGTTACCTGGCACTTGCTCACTAAAGCAATTATATAAGTCAGCACTAAAAATTAAAAACACTACACCCTCACTCCCCACTGGCCCTTGTTTTCAATTATTAAGGAATTCCCTATATTATTCTAGCATGTCCAAAGGTCAGTTGTCAATCTCCTCTCCGGTCCAGCTGGTGAATCTGGGAATCTTGAGGCAATGTTACAACTGAAACAAACAAGAGCCAGCAACAGGTTCCCAAATGCTTTAATGAGGTAAAATAGTGTCAAAGACACATACACTCTCCATAACCTCAAACTAGTTTCGGTGTAATACCTTCTTCAGTGAGGATAACAGCCATAATAATTACATAAGACATGCTCCTTATATATACATAAACAATTAATCAACTGATAACCAAATGGTTACCCATTAATTACAAAATCAGATTTAAAGACATACTACACAATGAAACCTAACTAATAAGTAGGAATTCTTAAATGCACAAACAGTGCATGAATAATACAATTTAGATGTAAAGCCCAGATGTGGTGTTAAATAACTAACAAATATATATATATTTTGTTAATATATATATAAAAATACATATGTGAAGAAACATTACAAATGGTCATTCAAACCTGGAGAAAAAAGAGCTCCCAGGTGAATGATCCAGTATTTCTCTTTCATACTTAGGACACTCTGCCAACCTGTCTGGTTGGACCTATTACCCTGTACTTTATCAATGGCACAAAATATAAATTTAGCAGACGGATGCTTAACAGTATGTTGATATAATGCATTACTAATTTTGTGAGTCCGAATATCACTACGATGTTCTACAATTCTAGTTCGGAGGGACCTTGAGGTTTTACCCACATAAAAAGCTTGACACTGACATATGGCTAAATAAATCACCCAGCATGTTGAACAATTGGCAAATATACGTATATCAAATATCTTACTAGTATTGGCACTAGAAAATTCCTTAGTTTTATTAATACTTAAACAGGAAGTGCAATGACCACACGCGAAAGTCCCCAACAGCTCATCACCGGAAAGGGTAAGTTGTCTATATGTTGCACCTCCACTGTCCTTATGTTTATAATAAGAGAATAACGTGCCCAAGGTTTTGCCCCTCCTGTAAGAAATAGAACATTCGTCAGTCAATATATGACGAAGATGTTCATTAGCCAAAAGTATATTCCAATTGTTATTCAACACATTTCTGATCAATTGATGATTTTTCCCAAATGTGGTAATAAATCTAATGGTGTCATCTTTGTCAGTACCCCTACTCTGATATTTTAAAAGATCTGATCTAGACTGCTGATCTGTCCACACCCTAGCACTGGATATGTCCTTCACAGAATAACCTCTATCAAGAAATCTATAATTTAAATCCTGAATGGCATCTTCATGATCCTGAGGAGATGAATTAATCCGTTTAAGACGCAGATATTGTGATTTAGGGATGTTGCGGATGGTGTGGCGTGGGTGCATACTAGAAGAATTAAGAATTCCTACTTATTAGTTAGGTTTCATTGTGTAGTATGTCTTTAAATCTGATTTTGTAATTAATGGGTAACCATTTGGTTATCAGTTGATTAATTGTTTATGTATATATAAGGAGCATGTCTTATGTAATTATTATGGCTGTTATCCTCACTGAAGAAGGTATTACACCGAAACTAGTTTGAGGTTATGGAGAGTGTATGTGTCTTTGACACTATTTTACCTCATTAAAGCATTTGGGAACCTGTTGCTGGCTCTTGTTTGTTCCTGTTCTGCTGTTGGGCCGTGCAAGCTTGAACGTGCGTGGGTTAGTGTGTCACTGTGTGTGTTCCTCGCTGTTGGTGTTGGCTCCCTGGCTGTTGCTGAGATGATTCCTCTCCTTTAGAATTTGGACTTTCTCCTTACATGAAGTACATTTGGATTTATTCATGCTTCAGTTTTTGAAGGCTCAAGAGTGGTGACTTTTTCTATTTCAGTTTTGACTTTTTTTTTTATATTCTCAAGCGTTTGGTTTTCATTAAACCGCCACTTTTTTTATGCTCCGTAATTGTTATATGGGAGCTTACAGTTTGTTGGCCAGTTCAATTTATATATTGAATATGTGTGTATTATAATTGTGGGGAACCATTACGTTATTTAAGGCGTTTTTTGTTTTTCACGCCACTGTTTATGGGATCAGTATTGTACGGGACTGGCAAGGCAGCTTCACGGAATGTTTGCGGCAGGCATGGTTGGTTCTGTTTTTAACAGACGTACATTTTTTGGACTGTAATTTGGTGTGCTCTTATTTTTTTGAGGACACATTCAATAACTGTTTGCAGCAACGTTTTCCGGATTGCTACGTTTCCATCGGTGGGCATTCCAGATACGAACTTGTTGAGGCCTACGCCAGGATGGCGCCTTATTTTTGATGGCGCATTATTCAACATATTTCTATTGGATTCTTCTTTCATATTGGGACATTTGAGCATTGGGTTGTGATTATACTGTCAGATGTGTCACAAGTATGATTCATGCGAATATTATGTTTATGTTTAACATGTTGTAATAATATATGTATGTTTTTCAATACTATTGCGATTTTGTATGGCAATGGAGTATTTGATGTTATGATCTTATTTCCTGGCCATAGGGGCAGGTATTGAACTCATTTTTGAGTTTATTTTCCAAGAAGGGTTTCACTATCTAGACGTTTGGGGTCTAGGTGTGACACACATATTATCTATATTGATTGTTATGATATGCTTATGGCATATTTTTTGTGAATGGGTATAATATTGTGTGTGCTTGGAACAATATATGTCCTTTTTGGGCTGGGGCATTGCTAATACGAACTTGCAGAGTCCGTCGCTATGATGGTGTTTGCTTTTGGATGTCATACTATTTAACGAACTTCTATTCGATCTATTTTAGATTGATATTTTGTTAATGGGGCTGTGATTATATAGTCGGATGTCCTATTGGGGTCAGAAGGGTTATATGTGTAGGTTTGGGCTTGTATGCTCTAATAATACATGTACTCTTCTTATATGTAATGGATATTCAGTATTACATGTCATAACCTCATTTTTGTAATAAGGTTTGATATACAATCATTTTTCAAGCCAGATTTTGTAGGGCTTGAGTTCAAGACTCTGGGGGCTTTTGTGATAGTTCTATACAAATTGTACTTATTACTATAACAATATGTTAATATAATTGGTTGATTATTAGGTACAATATTGTGTGAGTTTTTGTATATCACAAGTCCTTTAGGCTGGATATATGTATATTTTTACAATGAAAATGTCTTCTATATTATATGGGCCTTGGTAAATTATGATACTTATGTATAATTGTTACACAAGGACTATATAATAGGGTAATGATACAATATTATGGTATATGTGTGCTTAACCCTATAAGTTTGGGTATATTTTGTGATTTGATCACATTTATTGTGGTCATGCCCATTACTTTATAGACATTTTCATTTTTTGTAACATTATGACTGTTTGTGGATCGGACTTTATTAATGTTAGTTATTATTAGTGATGGACTCTTATTGAGTTGACAACATTTGGCTTAGCACATCCTCTAGCATTATCATTATTCTATGGCCATTTTAGTTATGTTATGGGAATATCTTTATGGAGTCATTTGATTTGGGCTCTTTGCAAGAATTATTTTTCATGCTTTAAATTTATGTGTTTTGGCATATGTTAATGGTTGCATTACTTATATTGTCTATTCTAGGTAGTGACAAATTTATATATTTTTTCTTATATTGTCTATATAAAAACTTTTTTGGATTTGACAATCACAATTGGACATCTTTTGAGTAGGATATGAGGTATGTTCTCAGTGTAGGGGGGATGACTCCATTCCATTTGGAACAGTATGTTCATGATATATACTAGGTCTAGATAGATTATATTTATTCATTGTATCCGCGTCCCTTGAATTTTGTCTTTTTTGGTCTTATAATTAGGGTACTTCCTTGGATGACTGATCAATACATATTTTCTAATATGGATTTGGACCATATATTATCAGGGTTGTGTGCTGATAGGGAGGATATAGCCATTTTTGGCCTTGTGGAAACCCCAAGCAACAACCCGAATATAAACAACCCAAATACTGATGGGGGTTGTGATTTGGCATTCCGTAGATTGGACAAAGGACTCAGAGG
Organism: Protopterus annectens; assembly: GCF_019279795.1. Lineage (NCBI taxonomy): Eukaryota > Metazoa > Chordata > Ceratodontiformes > Protopteridae > Protopterus > Protopterus annectens. The sequence goes on along the minus strand of NC_056729.1, from coordinate 655,854,622 downwards.
GCTAAGAGCCAATATTTGGCATTTAAGGTTGTTTAAGGCCTATTTTCATAAAGGCTTAGCACCCAGAGGCCTTCGTATTAAGTTACGTCCTCTTGTGGGAAGATCTGAACAGAGACTCACAGAGGAATGGGACGATGCCCTAAGGAAGGGCTCAATGATTTTTGTAAAGATTTTATTGGATTATTATGAAAGAACTGTAGATATTTTGCTCAAGGAAGTTCAAGATTTAAGTATGGAATGCCAAAAATACAAGGACAGTAACAAATATTCCAGTTGTGTTGAGCGGTTGTCCAAGGAACTTATGATAATATGGTGAAGGATCGTAAACTTAAAAAGTTTACCAGGGATATTCAGGATTATGAGAGAGGTCAGCCATTTCAGGTTCAAAGGACTGTTAGATTCAGGGACGCAGGACCAATGGTAAATGTGGGTAAACCAAAGAAAAGACCTAGGTCAATTTTAAAACATCATGATTCTAGTTATACTAGTACCTCAGGAGAGGAGTCATCCTACACTGACAGCGAGGGAGGCACCAGTGTCAGATCCCCTGTTAAAAGAAAAATCAATCTAAGTTCCCTTTAAACATGTTGGGAAATCCCGAGGGGGGAGGAAGCATAGGAGCAGATACAAATACAGACTCTATGACGGGGTTAGTTCAGGCATTGCTGAACAAATAGTTCAACCTTATGACAATGTCCTAAATTTGTCTGATCATATACTGACTAAGGAACAACATGGTGTTCTTAATAAAGGATTGGGTTTTGTCCCAAGTTTTTTCTCAGATCATTATTCTGTATCGGTTGATGTTATTGAATTTTGCAGGAAGTTGAATTTAAAAATTTTCTTTCAGGATCAGAGTAATCAGGTTACTCAAAGATCTACTGATTTTATATTTAAAAAATCAACATTCCAGCCTCCAATGAATAAAAATGTTGGGATTTTCCAACAAGCTGTTTTGAGGGACCTACATTTTCCCAACTTTAATATTAATATAGCTCAGGACAATATCACACCTTCAGAGAGGGAAGCTTTGATTGAATTGAGACAAAATCACAACATTGTTATCATTCAGGCGGATAAGGGGGGTGTGGTGGTTGTCCTAAATAATGACTATTATGTACAGGAAGGATTAAGACAGTTGTCTGATGCCCAATGCTATAAGCATATGAGGATAGATCCCACACCCCAGTTTAAACATGAGATTGACCTATTTATCCAACAAGCAGTACAAGAAGGTATTATTTCATCTAAAACTGCCAGTCACCTTCAAGTTGATGATCCACAAAAGCAGATTCTTTATCTGTTACCCAAAATTCACAAGTCTATCAGTGCTCCTCCTGGGAGACCTATTGTGTCCGGTCATGGATCCCTTACGGAACCTATATCGGTTTTTTTAACATCATATTTGAAGCCACTATTGCCTATGGTCAGAGCTCGTATACAGGATACCACGGAGTTTCTTAACATTGTGGTTGATACACAATTAGATCCAGATTGGATAATGTGTACTTTAGACGTGAAATCCCTATATACGAGTATCCCTCATTGGGCTGGCCTACAGGCGTTAGACTATTGGCTTCAAAGATCTGATCTATACCCACCTGGATTTAACACGCTACTGGTATGTTTGTCAGAGCATGTTTTGAATAAAAATGTTTTTTTCTTCCAGGGTGATTGCTATTGGCAACTGAGAGGTACAGCTATGGGGGCTTCCTTTGCCCCCATATATGCTGACCTCTTTATGGCATACCTGGAGGAATGTCTCATATATGATCCTTTGCACAACATTTACTTAGAGGAGATGGATATTTGGAGACGTTTTTTGGATGATTGTTGGATGGTGTGGCGTGCGGATGTTGACTATCTGATGGAATTTGTGGAACATTTGAACAGCAACGTTTGGGGTATTGAATTCTCTATAACATATCATAAGTGTACCATTGACTTTTTGGATGTCACGGTATATCGGAATGAGGACAATACCCTAAGCACTAAAATATATAGGAAGTATCCACAATTTAATACTCTTCTTCATTCTTCTAGTATGCACCCACCACACCATCCGCAACATCCCTAAATCACAATATCTGCGTCTTAAACGGATTAATTCATCTCCTCAGGATCATGAAGATGCCATTCAGGATTTAAATTATAGATTTCTTGATAGAGGTTATTCTGTGAAGGACATATCCAGTGCTAGGGTGTGGACAGATCAGCAGTCTAGATCAGATCTTTTAAAATATCAGAGTAGGGTACTGACAAAGATGACACCATTAGATTTATTACCACATTTGGGAAAAATCATCAATTGATCAGAAATGTGTTGAATAACAATTGGAATATACTTTTGGCTAATGAACATCTTCATATATTGACTGGAATGTTCTATTTCTTACAGGAGGGCAAAACCTTGGGCACGTTATTCTCTTATTATAAACATAAGGACAGTGGAGGTGCAACATATAGACAACTTACCCTTTCGGTGATGAGCTGTTGGGGACTTTCCGTGTGGTCATTGCACTTCCTGTTTAAGTATTAATAAAACTAAGGAATTTTCTAGTGCCAATACTAGTAAGATATTTGATATATGATATTTGCCAATTGTTCAACATGCTGGGTGATTTATTTAGCCATATGTCAGTGTCAAGCTTTTATGTGGGTAAAACCTCAAGGTCCCTCGAACTAGAATTGTAGAACATCGTAGTGATATTCGGACTCACAAAATTAGTAATGCATTATATCAACATACTGTTAAGCATCCGTCTGCTAAATTTATATTTTGTGCCATTGATAAAGTACAGGGTAATAGGTCCAACCAGACAGGTTGGCAGAGTGTCCTAAGTATGAAAGAAATACTGGATCATTCACCTGGGAGCCCTTTTTCTCCAGGTTTGAATGACCATTTGTAATGTTTCTTCACATATGTATTTTTATATATATATTAACAAAATATATATATATTTGTTAGTTATTTAACACCACATCTGGGCTTTACATCTAAATTGTATTATTCATGCACTGTTTGTGCATTTAAGAATTCCTACTTATTAGTTAGGTTTCATTGTGTAGTATGTCTTTAAATCTGATTTTGTAATTAATGGGTAACCATTTGGTTATCAGTTGATTAATTGTTTATGTATATATAAGGAGCATGTCTTATGTAATTATTATGGCTGTTATCCTCACTGAAGAAGGTATTACACCGAAACTAGTTTGAGGTTATGGAGAGTGTATGTGTCTTTGACACTATTTTACCTCATTAAAGCATTTGGGAACCTGTTGCTGGCTCTTGTTTGTTCCTGTTCTGCTGTTGGGCCGTGCAAGCTTGAACGTGCGTGGGTTAGTGTGTCACAATGTTACAACTGACTCATGTACACAGACAACCCTCTCCTCCTCCCAACAAATTCCAACACATGTGAGAGATGCAACCATATAGCCAAACTGGAGACTAAGCTGTCTCAACTCAGTACTGGCATAACCAGTCAGGAGGAGAAGGAAACCACACTCACTACAATTCCAGTCTCACATAGACCTACCACGACAGCAAACCAAACACATAATCACACAAAAACATACTCGGAGGCTCTAAATAAAGATCTGCCTAAGCAGCAGAGACCTCCAAAGCAGACACCCAAGCAACCGCTACCCCAAAACAAAACACGTGCAACACATATCTCACAAAGCCAGTTTGCCGAACAGTCACAGCCCTTAAGACTAAACAACACACCTGATACACTTGTAATAGGTGACTCTATCGTCAGGCACACTGACATCCCGCCCACCAGGCTGAACAAGGAGAGGGTCACGGTGAGCAGCCTGTCGGGCGCTAGGATCCGCCACATAACACAAGCACTCAGGTCACTCCAAGGCAAGTACAAATATGACTCAGTCATTGTCCATGCTGGTGTGAATGACCTGAGACGTACCTCCCTGAACTATATGAAAAGAGACATAAAGGAGGTCTCTGAGCATGTAGCCCAGGCCGGTATGACCCTGACCTTGAGTAACATCTTACCCTCACCAAGAATGATGCCACAATATGAAGACAAGGTGATCAATTTCAACAATTGGCTTAAGTACTGGTGTCATTCAAAGGGGATCCAATGCCTGTCAGCTTGGGATGATATGCTCAACAAGCCACGATGCTTCGCTAGGGACGGCTTGCACCTGTCACCCCTGGGCTTTCGGATATTGGCAAAGGCTTTTGCTACCCCCATAGTGCCTTTTTTAGGCAAGCCTCAAAAGACAAACCCACCTCCATAGGTATCACAAGGGATAAGAAACTAAGAGTAATGCTACTCAACGCAAGAAGTCTAAACCTCAAGATGCATGCACTCGAAACTCTCCTTAGCATGGAGAACATCGATATCTGTGCAGTAACAGAAACCTGGTTCAGGGCTCCCGAGAGCACCCCAGCACTACCAGGTTATACCTCATACCATGCTTTTCGGCCCCAAAACTTGGACCGAACCACAAAAGGAGGGGGAGTATCGATATTTATCAAAGATACCCACACCTCCAGGTTGGTGGCAAAGCACGAAGCATCAGAGACCATCCATGTGCAACTAACAGTGGGTAAAACTGCCTTCCAGTTTATAGCCTGCTACAGACCACCCTCCCAAACCCAGGAACCCCACTCGGCCTTCCTGAGAACACTGGAAAATATGAAGGTCTCTCCAAACACCATTATATTGGGCGACTTCAACTACACAAACATAGATTGGGAGCATTACTCTAGCTCCAACACCCTAGCCCAAAGGTTCCTAGAATTTATAAACTCAAATGCTATGGAACAACTTGCTACCACTCCCACAAGAGGGGAAAACATACTGGACCTGATCATCACCAACATGGGGACTCTATGCTCCAGACCAGAAGTGTATCCCTCACTGGTAAGATCAGACCATAAACTAATCTCACTGGATATTCACATCCCGACCCCACCCCCTGCCCAGAAAACCACAGTGAAAAACTTCTCTAAAGCAAATTACACACTCCACAAAACCGAGGTGGAATCCTTCAAAGAACCCGGGCCTGTGGAAAATACGCCCAGACCGCAGAATCCTTTATAAACGCATTCTATGAACACCTTCAGGAATGCATGGATCATCGATCCCAAATACAACCAAGACCCAATCCTCCAAAGGCAGGCGTCATGTCTGGTGGACCCCACCCATAACCAAACTATACAATAGAAGCAGGCAGCTACTAAATGATAGAGCAAAATCCCAAAAGGGAAGGCGTCACTGATCAGTATTAGCAAAAACTACGGGCACTCATAAAATTGTCTAAGGCCAGCTTTGAGAGAAAAATTGCACAGGACACTAAGGATAATCACAAGGCTTTCTTTAGTTATGTTAGGAACCTGGGTGGTAATTCCCAGATATGCTCAGAATTAGTCCAAAATGACAAAAAATACACTGAACCCATAGACATTGCCAACATCCTAGCTGACAGGTTCAGCGCAAACTCCCCCCCCCACCAAAAGGGCAAATATCTATCCCAGCAGAGTGCTGCCCCCTGACATCTCAGATGCTCAGGTAAGAGCCGCCCTCTCCAAAGCAAAAAACACAGCATCAGTGGGACCAGACGGTGTCCCGGGCTGCGTCCTACATGAACTCCAAGAAGAGCTAAACCCAAACATAAAACTACTGTTCAATCTCAGCCTTACTACAGGATATGTGCCCAAAGAGTGGCATACAGCAACAGTAGTCCCTCTCCATAAAGGTGGTGCCTCAACGGATCCTGGAAACTATCGCCCCATAAGCCTGACTAGCTTGGTCTGCAAAGCTATGGAAAGGATCATCATGGACCTCATAAATAAAGATATTGGGGACCTACATACACTGGATCCTACCCAGTTCGGCTTTGTTAAGGGCAGATCCTGCCTCTTAAACCTGGCTGATTTCTTTGAAACAGTCACCAAGGTGATTGACGAGGGGAAGGTGGTCCACACAGCCTACCTGGACCTCGCAAAAGCCTTCGATACAATACCCCACTGGCATTATAGATAAGCTCACCAGCTTAAATATAAACCCCTATGTCGCTAGATGGATTGCAAACTGGCTCAAGGACAGAACCCACATGGTTAGAATTGCTGGAGCCATGTCAGACTCCAAACCAGTTACAAGTGGTGTCCCACAAGGCTCAGTCCTGGGACCTCTCTTGTTCGGTATATATTTCTCAGAGGTACAGGCCAACACGGAAGGACTGTGGCTGACCAAGTTTGCAGATGACTACAAACTGGGTGCCATAATCGACTCTCCAGCCGACACAAGCATCCTCCAAAAGGGCCTCATAGAAACAGACAACTGGTGCCAGAGCCATGGCCTCAAGCTAAATGCCAAAAAGTGTATAGTCATCCCCTTTGGCAAAAACAAAGTGCCCACAAATTACCACATAGGTGGTAATCCATTAAGTACAGAAGAAGTAATTAGGAACCTGGGGACCCAAGTTGATAGCTATCTCTCATTTGACAACCACGTGGCCAAAGTGGTTAGAAAAACATTTTATATAGCCCACCTAATCATGAAGGGATTCACATCTAGATCAGGGTAAGTCATTGTGCCTCTTTACTCATCCCTCATCAGGCCCATAATTGAGTACAATGCCCCTTTTGGGATGTACCTTACCAGACACCTGCAGCAACTGGAAAGACCCCAAAAGTACCTCACCAAGAGGATCAAAGGGCTCAAACAGATGCCATATGCTGCCCGATTAAAGAAACTCCAGCTCTACTCAGTGGCATACCACCTGTTCAGAGGCGATCTGTGCCTGACGTATAAAGCCATGTCCAACCCGGAATTAATGGACATGCTGCACCTCAGAAAATCCAAATCCCATCGAGCTACGCGCTCGAGAGACTTGAACCTCAGCACTGAAATAAATAGGACATGCTGGAGGGACAGATTCATAACCCAGAGGCTCCCTTCACTCTGGAATAAAATCCCAGTCCAGGTTAGGCAGAGTCCCTCATTGACTCTCTTCAAGAGGAATCTTGATGAGTGGATGGGAGATCGTAGGTTTACCCCGGGTATCACTTCTGTGTCACTGTTAGATAGAGGCACAGTATACTAACCTCGAAAAAGGGCATAGCAAAATAAATTTAAAATGGGTGGCGAAAGCCAAACACATTCTGGCTAGGCTTATAAATGCCCTAGGGCAGATAGCCTAGTATGAACCTATAACCTATGAACCTATAAGAATCTATCCCTTCAGCCTCTCCTCCTGAGGACTATTCTTTTGGGGAAACTTTACATACCATGAGGGAGCATTTCCATTGGGAAAGTCAGGATTATTCAGAATCCAAGAAAAGGCTCAGGGATTTCCTTTTATTGCCTCAGCACAGGCCCCTGGCTATTCCGCCTGTGCTAGATATTGTGGATGATGTCTTCTCTAAATCTAGCTTATCTCCTGATTCTTTGCCCCCTGCACCAGCTAAGCCAGATAGGTACACAAGTTTCTTTATAAAAACCCTTCTGCTGATCCAGAAACTATTTCCCAGGGTCCAAAAGAGGTTAAGGCTTCCATTGCAAACAATCGAGTACCCTCTGACAGAGATTCCAGAGCTTTGGATAAATGGGGGAAGAAAGTTTACATTTCTTTAACTTTAGCAGTAAGGGCTTTAAATTGCCAGTTTCACATGCTTAAGTACCAACAATATTTAATGGCTCAGTTAAAACAGAAAATGCTTGCAACCTCAGAAGCTCCTGACTATAAAGAAATGCAGGATTTATTGCATGCAGTTGAACAGGTGGGAAAACATACTCTGTAATGTGTTTTTTATTCTTTAGAGGCCTCTTGTAGAGCAGCAGTTACAGGTTCTGTGATTCGAAGACATGCTTGGTTAAAAGAACAGAGTTTACCTGATCATGTTAAGGCAAAATTATTGGATGCTCCTTTACAGCATGATACCTTGTTTGGTGTTAAGGCAGAAGACGTTTTAAAGAAAATGGAGGATAAAGCTAAATCTATGCAAACAGTCAAGGATTTTTTACAGGTACAGCCACCTCGATTTAGCAGAAATTGCTCAACAAAGAATTAGTCCTTTCCAGTGTCAGACAGGCCACAGAGAGGCAGATACTGACGCCCAAGAGACAGATCTCAACCCCAAGGCTCTAACAGACAACGACAGTGGGGCACCTCAACCCCAAAACGAGGTGAGGACAAGTCTCAACCTTACAAGAAACAGTCCCAATGACTTCCCCCTTCAGACACCAAGCACTTCCCTTTTGGCAGCCCCCTTAGGGGGAAAACTAGCACTTTTTTCTCAAAACTGGCAAACAATCACCCAAGACAAATGGGTTCTGAATATTGTCTCTCAAGGTTACAGGTTCCACTTTCATACTTTACCAAGGCTAAAAGGAATGCCAGACCTGCCACAAAATCAGTGGGCAGAGGCACAAAAACAAATTTCAGCCCTCATGGACATGAGAGCTATTCAAAAAGTACCACAACAGGAACAAGGGCAAGGATTTTACTCAAGACTCTTCCTGGTCCCCAGAAAGGACAAGGCCTGGAGGCCTATACTAGACCTTTCAATTCTAAATACTTACCTGGATATTCCTAAATTCAAAATGTTGACATTACAGCAGCTTCTACTCATGCTGAGCAAGAAGGCTTGGCTTGTTACTCTTGACCTCAAAGAGGCATACCTGCATGTCCCTATCAGACAAAATTACAGAAGATACCTCAGATACAAAGCTGGTACAATGCACTACCAATTCTCTGCACTGCCCTTTGGCTTATCTGCTGCACCCAGGGTCTTTACAAAGTGCCTGGCACCAGTAATTGCATTTTGCAGACAAAAAGGAATTCAAATATATCCATACCTAGACGACTGCCTCATTCAAGCAGAGACAAAGGACATTCTTCTACAACACCTGGCATTTGTAAAAAGGTTGCTAATTTCTCTGGGGTACACAGTAAACGAAAAGAAGTCAAAACTAGTGCCCTCACAACAGATTATATTCCTGGGTGCCAGCTTAAATACAATGGCCCAGATGGCTTATCTCACACCAGACAAACAAGTTCAGCTAACTCAATATTTTCAGTTACTGGCAAAAAAGTCCCATCTCCCTGCAAGAAAAATTCTGCAGGCCCTGGGATTCATGGCATCCTGCATACTACTAATACCATATGCCAGACTGCATATGAGGAAATTACAATGGTACCTAAAAAGTGTTTGGACTCAACACTGTCACAGTTTAGAAGCAGTAATACCAATGATTCCCTGCCTACAACAGGAGTTTCGATGGTGGGCACAGGCATGTCACCTAAACAAGGGTCAGCCGTTTACCCTACCCACAGCTAGGCAGACTCTAACAACAGATGCTTCGGATTATGCCTGGGGAGCACACATGGCAGGAAAATGCATTCAGGGCAAGTGGACCACGGACCAGATGCGTCTTCATATCAATCAAAAAGAGATGTTGGCTGTTCAAAATGCCCTAACAGCTTTCAAGGACCTTCTGCATCCAGGACAATTATTGTTAAAGACAGACAACACCACAGTAATGTGGTACATAAACAAGGAAGGAGGCACTCATTCTTATCCCCTATGCAGGCAAGCCATGACCTTGTGGAACACAGCTCTAACGTATCAAGTTCATCTGCAAGCACAATTCCTGCCAGGAAAGAAAAATACTCTGGCAGACGATCTAAGCAGAAATATCATGGACCCCCACGAATGGAAATTGAATCCACAAATCTTCGGCATGGTAACGCCAAAATGGGGATGCCCAGACATAGATCTTTTTGCCTCCCCACTGAATTGCCAACTACAAAAATTATTCACAAGGACTTATCACACACAAGCATGGAAAGTGGATGCTCTCTCGTGTAGCTGGAAAAGCCTAAAAGTTTATGCCTTCCCACCTCTGCCTCTCCTTTCAAAGGTACTCCTAAAAGCCAGACAAGAAAAAACACAGATGATCCTGATTGCTCCAGACTGGCCACGCCAGCACTGGTACCCAATCTTAAAGAACTTAGCTCAAGGCCCACCATGGATTTTGCCTCAAGTTCCACACCTTCTGACTCAACAAAACAATCAGGTCCTACACGGTCAGCTCAAAACCCTAAACCTGGCTGCATGGCAGATTCATTAGTCAAGCAGGCAACACCTCTCCTTAAAGCTGTTATGGATGTCATTTTGGAGGGCAGGAGGCCTAGCACCAGGAAAGCTTACTCAGAAAAATGGAAGAGATTCTGCGCCTGGAACCAGGCTCAAAGCCTTGACCCTCTTGTCCCAAACATTCCTCAGATTTTACAGTACTTAACTGAGATGCTGGACAAAGGCCTATCCTTCTCATCAATTAAGATCCACGCCTCTGCCATTTCAGCACATTACAACACGGATCCTCCTCTATTCTCTCATCCCTTGCTAAAGCAGTACCTCAGAGGGCCTAAAAACATAAGACCGCCCCGCAGAGCACCAACACCAACTTGGGACCTCAATTTAGTTTTGGAAAAACTGACCCTGCCACCTTTTGAGCCAGCCAATATAGCCGATCTAAAATTTTTGTCATGGAAAACAGCTCTGCTCCTGGCAGTAACTTCAGCACGAAGAGTCTCAGAGCTACAGGCATTAATGGCAGTGGAACCTTTTATAATTTGTCATCAGGACAGGGTTTCTTTAAGGACAAACCCTATCTTTTTGCCAAAGGTGGTATCTAGTGTGGCTCTTAATCAAACCATCCATTTGCCAACTTTCTATCCAAGCCCCCAGAATAAAGGGGAGAAACGTCTGCCCTCTTTGGACATACACAGAAAGCTATGCTTCTACTTGGACAAAACAAAAGCTTTCAGGAAAACTGAGCAACTGTTTGTAGCATATGCTGCAGGATCACAGGGCAAGGCTATCTCAAAGCAGACTATATCCAAATGGATAGGACATTGTATTCGTTACTGCTACACACAGCATGGAAATTCAGTCCCTAATAACATTAGGCCACATTCCACCAGGGCAACAGCCACTCCAACAGCCTTTCTCAGCGGAGTACCTACCAAGGAAATTTTGGAGGCTGCAACTTGGAGTTCAGTGCACACCTTTACCAAGCATTACCACTTGCCTCTTTACTCTAAATCCAGAGTAGGATTTGCCACTGCAGTTCTGCAGGGCCTCATAGCCAATCCTAACTCTTTATAGACCAGCCACCCAACCTTAACTTTGGGATTCTACCCAAGTGTAATGACTGCAGCAGTGTAACACGATGAACATAGTACAGTTTTCTACCTACCATAAATGTAGATGTTCGAGTGTTCACACTGCTGCAGTCCAGGTTACCCTCCCTCCATCCCCTCTGAACTAGCTGGACTTATCTATACCTTTCTATCATATACAACCTTTGTGGTGTATTTGCTTGTAACTGAAGGTATTGTTTTTTATTTTATATATATATTTTTTACTAGCAATATGTATTGCCTACCTACTTGGGGGCACCTGACATCTGGGGCAAGAAAAACTGAAGAATTATGGCGTCGGATGCATCTTATATACCCCTGGCGCACTGACGTCAGGGAAGAAGCGACAGCAACCGACGCCGGACCAAGACTTTGGAACTCTGGCCGACTGCGGGACCGCCTGACGGCAGGATAACCCTAGTGTAATGACTGCAGCAGTGTGAACACTCGAACATCTACATTTATGGTAGGTACAAAACTGTACTTTATCTTTCGAATCCTTGGCTATTTTTCTTTCGAAGTTAGCCTTGGATGATTTTATGAGGGACTTTGTTTCTTACTGATACTGATCAGGGATGTCTTTCCTTCTTCAGATTTGCTTTTTTTCTGAACTAGTTTCCTCCTTCTACTGTATAGCCTGTTTATGGCAGAGGTCCACCAGACTGGTTTCCTTCTATTAGGGGAGTGAGTCTTGGTTTTGCTAGGGATGGCACAATCCATGCATCCTTGTAGGTGCTCATAGAGTGCATTTGTAAAGGTTCCTGCATCTTGGACACTGTTATCCTTTAGCGTGGGGGCTGTGAAACCTACCACCTCTGTCTTAAGTAAAGTGAAGTTTGCTATAGAAATGTTTTTCACTGTGGTTTCCTTGGTTGGGTGTGGTGGTGTGGTTAGTTTATGGTCTGATCTAACCAGTGACGGGTTGACCTCCAGTGTGGAACACCTGTCGCCCATGTTGGTGATGACCAGGTCCAATATGTTTTCACCTCTGGTAGGGGAGTTTACCAGCTGATCCAGGGCATTTGATTTGATAAATTCCAGGAAGCGCTGGACCTGGGAGTATGTACTTGAGTAGTTTTCCCAGTTAACGGTAGGGTAATTGAAATCACCCAATATCAGGGTATTCGGTAGGATCTTCATGATTTCCAGTGCCTCCAGAAAGGCGGACTGGTGGTCCTGGGTCATGGAGGGTAATCTGTAGCAGGCTACAATTTGCATTGCAGATTTGCCGGATGTTAGTTGCACATGGATGATCTCAGCGGTATGCTGCGCCACTAACCTGGATGTGTAGGTATCCTTGATGAATATGGATACACCCCCTCCTTTTGTGTTTCGGTCAATGTTCTGTGGCCGAAATGTGTGGTATGAGTTGTAGCCCAGTAGTGCTCTGTGGAGCCTTGAACCAGGTTTCAGTTACTGCACAGATGTTGACGTTCTCCATACTGAGGAGTGCTTCGAGCACATGCATTTCGAGATTTAAACTCCTGGCGTTGAGTAGCATAACCCTCATTTTTTTATTTGTGCTTTTTACAGCAGTGGGTTTAACTTTTGAGCCTTGCATAAAGGGTATCCTTGGATTTTTTTGGTCTGAAGTTAAAGTGGATTCTGCATTCTACAACTGTGCAGTCACAGACGATAGACAAACTAGGAAAGTGGACTTACGCTTCAGTGACCTTTGCCTTACAGACACTGAATTACATGGCACATGTTACATATCTCCAAAAGGATCAGATTACAGAACTTTCAGGTAATTTGGTAGGGGTATTACCTGAAAAGGTGCGAGATAAAGTCGCCTCTCAGCTTGCCACCTTAGCGTCCATTTCTAACCCCTCCATGCGGTTGATAGCTCATACAACTGAGGGGGCAGCCAGAGCAGCCACTTCAGGCATTGTCATGAGACGTCACGCCTGGATGCACGTATGTGACTCTGCGGACCCCCTTCAAGTCTTCCTTCATCAGCTTTTCTGTTGATGACTCTTCCTTGTTTGGCCCAAAAGTTAAGGACATGTTAGCCAGGTGTGAGAAGGACGGAAAGACCCTTTTTGCCATGGGCATATGCTTTTCCACCCCCCAACAATCCTACTCCAGGAATCAGAGAGGCGGAAAGATGTGATTAAAAAAATCCCAAGGGCCTTTCCGCAACACACGTGGTGAGCAATCCCCCTGGGGCAGAGGGGGGAACTAATCGGGAAGACGCCCCTACCATGGCAGAGGGGGCCCGTGAAACCAGGGCTCGAGAGATCTCTTCTCTGGTCAGCTATGTGAGCGCTCCCGAAGAGCGGCCAGATTGCTTACCTCTGGAAGCAGTCGGGGGACGTTTCTCTCTGCACCACTTAGCCTGGCAATTAATAACATTAGACTCATGGGTGCAGATATATGCTCTAGAGAGAAGAGGAATGAAGGTCAGCAGGACTAAGACAGAATGTATGTATGTGAATTAGAGGGAGGATAGAGGAATGGTGAGGATGCAAGGAGTAGAGGTGACAAATGTGGATGAGTTTAAATACTTGGGTCAGTAGTTCAGAGTAATGGTGAGTGTGAAAGAGAGGTGAAGAAGAGAGTACAGGCAGGATGGAGTGGGTGGAGAAGAGTGTCAGGAGTGATTTGTGACAGACAAGTACCTGTAAGAGTGAAAGGGAAGATCTACAAGAGGGTAGTGAGACCAGCTGTGTTATATGGGTTGGAGACAGTGGCATTGACAAAAAGGCAGGAGTTTGAGCTGGATGTGGCAGAGTTAAAGATGTTAAGATTTGCACTGGGTGTGATGAGGGTGGAAAGGATTAGGAATAAGTATATTAGAGGGTCAGCCCAGGTTGGAAGGTTTGGAGACAAAGCCAGAGAAGCAAGATTACGTTGGTTTGGACATGTGCTGAGGAGGGATGCTGAGTATATTGGGAAAAAGATGCTAAGGATGAACCTACCAGGTAATAGGAAAAGAGGAAGGCCTAAGATAAGGTTTATGGATGTGGTGAGAGAGGACATGCAGGTGGTTGGTGTGACAGAGCAAGATGCAGAGGACAGGAAGAAATGGAAACAGGTAATCCGCTGTGGCGACCCCTAACAGGAATAGCCGAAAGAAGATGATGAGACTCGTGGGTGCAGAGGATAATGACCAGAGGTTCCCATATCCTCTTCGACCTTTACACCAGGCCTCTAAGTCAAATCCTCGACGTTCCACCCAGTCAGAGGGATACAACAACACTAGAAGTTTTAAAACTTCTAAGAAAAAGAGTCATCCAACCAGTCCCACCAGACCAAATAGGATCCAGATTTTACTCAAGGATCTTTTTAGTGACAGAAAGCACAGGGGACTGGAGACCAATTTTGGATCTCAGTGTGCTGAACAATTCATCAAACAATGAAAATTCCAGATGGTCACGTTTCAGTCCATTCTTCCATTTCTGGAGAAGGACGACTGGAGGATGTGCTCTATAGATCTTCAGGATGCGTATTACCACATAAAATTGCTAAACAATCCAGAAGATACCTCTGGTTCCAGTTGGGAGGCAGTCATTACCAATTTTGAGTACTGCCCTTTGGTCTCTCTACAGCCCCCAGGGTGTTCACCAAATGCATGGCAGTAGTAGTAGCTCACCTGAGACTACAAGTGTTCCATGTGTTTCCATATCTAGATGATTGGCTCCTTACCATTCCAGTCAGTGGTCTACTGCTTCAAGTCATATCGTACACTCAAAATCTGGCAGAAAAATTAGAGGGATCACAATAAACACAGAAAAGTCAAAGCTGTTACCGACTCAAAACTTAGAGTTAAATGGGGCAGTGTTCGACACAATATCCTGCTATGTCACCTTACTTCATCACAGGCTACTAAGATTGAGATCTCAACTTCAGATAATACTCTCAAAATCTTGTCCCAGCTTGACTGGTTCTACCAACTCCTGGGCTCGATGGCGGCTACAATCACGCTGGTTCCACTAGCAAGATTCCATATGATACTGCTCCAATGGCTCCTAGCGTTTCAATGGTCTCCTTTAACACACCCAATGTCTTACCCAATCTACATACAAACCGATGCAAACAAGATCTGAATTGGTGGATGAAGCCAGAGGAGGAGTTATGGTCGTCCCTTTTCCCCCCTCAACCCAAAGCCACAGTGACCATGAATGCTTCCCTGATGGGGTGGGGGGCATTTTCAGGGAAAGATCGTCCAAGGCACTTGGTCCTCCTTAGAGGCCAAACTGCATATCAGTGTCCTAGAATTGAGGGCGTTGCTTCTAGCATTTCAAGTATTCCAAACAAACAACTCTTCTGTCGGGGACAATTGCTATCCAATCAGACAATATGTCAGTAGTCTGCTACATCAACAAGCAAGGTGGAACCAGATTCTACCCATTATGCCGAGAAGCCCTGAAAGTGTGGCAATAGGCGATAGCTTCCAACCACTTTCTCTTAGCAACACACATTCCTGGGAACTCCAACAATCTGATGGCAGACAAACTGAGAAGAAACATTTTGATGCCTCACGAGTAGTATCTCAACTCCGTAGTAACGACACTAATTTTTCGTTGTTGGGGTCAGCCTTGCTGCGACCTCTTTGTGCCCCCCTTGAACCACAATTGCAGCAGCTTCCTCTCCCTGATCCTCCCCCCCAGGGGGAGTCCCCGAGAAATGCTCTAATACTCGATTGGTCCCCAGGTCTACTGTATGCCTTTCCCCTATTCCCCTCATTCCACAGTTCTTGAAGAAAGTGCAATGGCTGAGAAGCAAGGCAATCCTCATTGCACCCTATTGGCCCCATCAAGTTTGGTTCCCCTTTCTATGGCTACACTTGGTTCACCATCCGTGACCCTGGATCCAACCCCAGGACTCCTCTATCTCACCAGCAGGGTCTGGTCCACCGCAGCCCTCACAGTCTCAAGCTGACCACTTGGTATCTCCACTTCCGATGATTGCCAGACAGATGAACCTATCTTCCCCAGTGCAAAAGATTTTTCTGGTTTCTTATAAACCCTCCACCAGGAACCTCTATCACAGCAAATGGGTCAGGTTTGTAATCTGCGCTAAAGAACAAGGGCTAGACCCATTTTCAATCCCAGTCCATAAGGTCTTAGAATACTTGTCGACTCTACTCCATTCAGAAGTCTCCGCCTCTCGTATTACAGTTCACTTAGCATCTGTCGCCAATATTCTTGATGGCTTTAATGATTTTTCATTAATGTCCCACCGTCTTTGCAAAAACGTCATGAAAGGAGTTCTGCACCTGAGACCACCTATTAAAAATGCTACTGAACCTTGGAATTTGACTTTGGTCTTACAAACTCTAACCTGTTCACCTTTCGACATGAAGTTTTATCCTGAAAAACCTTATTCCTGGTAGCCATAACCTCAGCCAGGAGGATATCAGAGTTACAAGATTTGTGTGTTAATCGCCATTATTTGATTTTCCATAATGAGAGAGTATCGCTTTGAACTAACCCTTCCTTTTTACCCAGAGTTATCTCCAATTCAAGTCTCAACCAGTCCGTTGATTTACCAGTCCTTTTCCCAAACTTTTCTAGCAAAGGTGAATACCGCTTACACCCGTTTGATTTACATAGACAACTACATTTTTACTTAGACAGAACTAAATCTTTCAGAAAGTCGGAGCAGCTGTTCATAGCCTTTTCAGGCCCCAAATTGGGTAAAGCTGTTTCCAATGTCACCTTGTCAAAATGGCTAAGAGATTGCATTACCTTTGTCTATCAACAGAACAAATTAACTTTACCTGCTAGAGTCAAGGCTCACTCCACTAGGCCAGTGTCCACTTTGCTGGCATTTCATTCCAGAACGTCTATGGATGACATCTGCACAGCAGCCACTTGGGCAACCCATACCTTTATCACACATTACAAATTGGATATGGCCTCCAGGGGAAGAACATATTTTGGTGCAATGGTGCTCAGGAATATCCTTCCATAGGGCCTCCCAGGACATAAAGTAGCTAGGGACTCTGTCCCATCAGTAAGGAATGAATGAAGATTTACAACATCAGATAAAGAAGTTATGTTCTTACCATAATGTTCCAACTGTGTTGTAGATCTTAATTCATTCCTTACGTCCCGCCCTCCTACCCCCCTGCCCAGGGACTCCTGTGGGATTGTTTTTGGTCCTGACTGCCTGATAGGGCATCTGGTCAGATAGGACCTCCATTGTCAATATTCCTGGCAAGCAAGCTTGATTTGAAGAAAGAAGGAGAGGGGCACTATGGGTAGGGCTTAGTTCGAGAGTTTTTTGGCTGGCGCGAGCTTGTGTATTGGCCGAGATGGTTCCGAGGACAGGACCGAAACCCATCAGTAAGGAATGAATGAAGATCTACAACACAGATGGAACATTATGGTAAGAACATAACTTCTTTTTTCTGCTGTTATTAATAAATAAGATCTGCGGTACTTGGAGTTGGTGCATTATGGGTAAGGGAGAAGCTCGAGAGTTTTTTGGTTGCCACAAGTTTTTGTAATGGCTGAATTGGATCTGAGGGATTCTTGAGTTGAGAAAGAATGAAAATGGACAACACAGATGGAAATTATGGTGTGTACATAACCCCCAGAATGAAGTCAAAGAATAAGAATGCCAAATCTGAGCTATCAAATAGACAGTGGCAAAAGTTTACAGTTTGAACACCTTGCTTGTGATGTTATGGCAGATTTAGAAAACTAGAGTAAAGGAATGTCTTCCCTAAAGAACTGTAGAATCAATGTGTCTCTTATCTTTCAAAATGTATGATAGGAAAGATGCAACACGTTAGCAATCTGTTTGACAAAAACAGTATAAACAAAACAGATTGTAATTGAAGTGCAAGGAGAAAGGGCATTTATAACTAAAAATCTCCCAAGGATGGCAAACTTCTCCTTTCATTCCCCAGTACTTCTGTGTGACAGGTTTCAGAATCATCTGACGTCAATTCAGAGATATAAATCGGATAAGCTACTTCTGAAAAAGGTAATGCTTTGAGTACTCTGCTATCAAAAGTTAAACATTTCTAGTCCAGACTATTTGTCCTTTACAGGAAAAAAATCACAGTGACCAGGATTGTTGCCAAACAAGGGAACTATTACTGCAATACCAAAGTCAGATTATTTTTCTGATGCTGTATCTGGTAAGGATAATACATAATAGGAAGATTTCCTTGTCCCCTACAGTCTTGTTAAAATTTTAAGGATCAGTCATGGATGCATTTCTCTTAAATATTTTTTTTCTGAGTAAGACAGATGTTCAAATACTTCTGTCTGAATTTAGAACAAGCTATTCAAGCAAGATGGTTTCTGATGGTCATGGGGTGTATGTCATCTTGCCTCATTCTAGTGCCTCATGCAAGGCTACACAACAGCATGATACAAATAAATCTCATAATTACCTGCAACCATTACTTACATTACTGAAAGTCGTCTTTCCTTTTCCCCAAATATGTGGAAAGAATCCTGTGATAGAGAGATTTTTTAAAGAGGATATCCATAGGAATGACTTTACTTTCTTCACAAAGAGTTAAACATCTAAAAACAGACTTACAGATTCTGCTTCAGGAGCACATTTCAACAATCTGAAGTAATTGAAAGCAGTCTAGAGTGCTTTGACACCTGTTCATTATAGTTTACAGCCAAGGCATCTTGCAAATTAATCCAGACATTAATTTGCCATATAAACTATCTAGAAGGAGCTTGATCTTTACAACTTTGCAGAGAGATGCTTTACATTTAGACTTTGGGTTAATTTAACATACTTCAACAGTACATGTAACTACTGGGTATATTGAATAAGCTAACAAATCCTTTGAGCTTGAATATATAATTAAACTATAAAGGGAGACTGGATCCAGAGATTGTTTAGGCCTTGAACATTGCCTCACAGTGAAATGACTATATTTATTTTTTTCTTTAATTTGTTTTCTAGGCATGTATTGCACATCTTGAAGGAAATCAGAATATCGTATACATTTTAAAAATCCTGTTTTCAGAATACAAATGTGTTTCTTGAACTACACTGCAAGAGCTGGAGTCTATCAAGACTTTTAAACTATTTCAACCATTTATTTTAACTAGACGGCTTTTGGATTTATTAAGGAATATGGTTGCAGTTTCATAAGTCATTCTACATTCTCCTGAAAGTTTTTAAAAGGAGTTATTCACTTATCACTACCAAAAAGACCGAACCCTGTTCATTTCGTTCGTCTGAACCAACTGTTGGGACTTCAGACTACTTGTTGAATCTGACCTGGCAAAATTAGTCACCAGCCATAAACCCCTTTAAGTCTTTCCTTGCTGTAACGCATCTGGCTGTGAAGCTTCTTCAGATCTCATTTGGAGCTTCAGTGTTCAGATGTGGTCATAACTCCATGCTAAAAGATAAGTGTTCCACCTCTATATTTTACTAATATTTTTCTATATTCCTTACTTTTTATACAGCTTTCATTCATTGTTATATATTTTCATTAGTCTGCTTTCAGCTCATTGCACTTTCAAATTTTGTAGTTTCTTTCTTTTTTCTTGACGAGTACACCTTTGGCCTGCATGTCTTTCTGTCTTCAAAAAAAAAAATCTGTAAAGTGGTTGTTGTTTCACCTTAGTCTCTAGTTATTGCTTTGTGTTAACCATTCTGACTTTCTATTCTAAACCTTTTTGTTACTTAGAGATATTTTACTGTGAGATATTCCAGTCTGTGTTATTATTGTGTTGTTGGTTAAATGTACTTGCTGTTTCAGCATGGATTACAAAGATAAGCAGAGTTTTAAGAAATGCCTGTAGTGTGGGCATAAGATCAGCCCTCCCCAGGATTCACACTATGAGTGCATGGTTTGCTTGAGTCTGAACATTTGACTGATGACTGCTTCACCTGCAAGGTGTTTGCTCAGTACCCTGCTTCACTTGCAAGGTGTTTGCTCAGTACTCCATGTAAATCAAGAGAAACAAATTATATCTGAAGGACTTAACTACCTCAGGATCCAGAGTCTGAGAAAAACAGGAAATAAACAGATGGCTCATGGAAAGGCAGAGAAAAGCCCAGATTAAGATAGGGACTCTAACTCAAGGGAAATGAGGCCTGTGGAATCCAATAATACAGTACTGTCAAAACAAGCCAGATCAGTACCGATTACTTATTTAGTTCCATCATCATCCCCAGTATCTGGTCTACCTACCTTGTAGCCACTTGTTATCACTGGCAAGTCCCCCTCGATTTGCAGTTTGAGTCAGCTCTTCAGAGAGAACTCTCTCTAGTTTTCCTTTGCCCTACAACTGATTCATCCATTAGGTCCTTCAAGAGCCCCTCCAACATAGAACTGGATCGTATGATGAGGACTTTCATCAAGACTCAGATAGTTATGGGCTGGCCCCTTATTCCCTTTATTAGCTGCTTCCCTGATCAACCTTCAGATCCACCAGTGTTGGGGCTGGCCACTTATCTGGTACCTGCCTCTCTAGCACTTACTGCAGCTCTCCCTTTAGCATTGAGAACTTCTGAATAAAGACGTTCCACCTGAAAACCTTCAGATTTGAGTGGCTCTTGGGACTAGCACCTCAACATTGACACTTCAGTAGCATCTTTAAAACAGTATCAGAGTCATCAGCCTTCAAGACTACTGTGCCAATCCCATTCTTGGGTCAGTCTTCATTTTTTCTTCCAGGAATTACCTTGTTGAGACCACTTGTCTCTGTGGAAGGGGTAATGACAACAATGAGTGGATCCTTGGATCAGGCAGATAGTTGCTCGGACTTCAAAGCCATGGGAAGGATCATAAACTCTCCACCTAAAGCAGCAGTACAAGCACCATCAATGTTAGCCTCTCCCTTGGACACACTTGTATATTTGTCTCAACCTTCTCATACATCCCAGGACCAGAGCTGAACCAATGTCCTCAGAAGAACTGCCCAAATGCAAGAATAGTCCTCCAATGACTCAGACTCTCCACCATCTGAGATTCCCAAGAAGAGGACTAGTAAAAGGAAACACATTGACTCTCCAGATGAGTCAATCACTTTGGAGGCTGACTTGGAGGATACAGAGGGATCCACATAGTCCTGTCTGGAGGACCTCAACTTCAGTGAGATTTTTGGAATTTGTATGCCAGAGGGGAAATTCGCCAGCAGATCCTTCCTCTCAGGATGACCAGGCCTTTTATGAGCCATATAGTTTGACCCCTTTTACTTCTTGGTTGGTCCCTTCCATGGACCAGCTCACTGAACATGCTACCAGGAGGATATGGCAAGACCACATTTCCTTGGAAAACATACCAAGTAAACCCAGCAAGACTCATTGACTCTACAACCAGGGCAACATGGCAGTTTCTATTAAGAAAGAACTGACTCATAGAACAGCCTCTGTCCATCTGCCCAATAAGGAGTGTAGGGTGATGAATAGGATAGGGAAGTGAACATATGCTTTAGCCACATTTATCTTGCAGGCTTTGAACTATGCTCCTCACATGACCTGACTTCAGAGAGATCCGGCAGAACAAATATGAACCTCCCTAAAAAGACTGCCCACTACTGACTCTAGGAAACAGCAAAATGCCACCCTGGGGACTGTATTTAATATTACCCATTTTTCCATCTGGCTGTTGCGTAATGCTGACAGTGGGACAGTGAGAGTGGCAGGCACAGGAGCCTTGATGAGACGACAAGCCTGGTTTTGCCTAAATGACTTTTGCAGACAAGTTCAAGGCATCCTTTACAAATGCCCCTTATGATGAATTTTTATAGTTTGGTCTGTAGGTCAAAGAGAGTGTGCGCAAAAGTCTGAACAGGACAGGAAGACATTTGCCAGAGATATTAAATGTGAAATCCCACAAAGATCATAGCAGGAACCAAAAGGTATCCAAATCCTCATGGTTTAGAAAATCCTAACATCAGCCCTTTGAGACCACCTCTGATTGGGGCAGTCATAGCAGAGGTGGCCCCTTTGAGGGACACAGACCCAGAGATCATGGAGGTCCACAGAACCAGGGATACTGAGAGCCTTTCTCCAACAGGCAGGCTAACCTTCCTTGAAGGGCTGTCACACTGCTTCCCTCTGGAAGTAGTTGAGAGTCAGATGTTCTTCGTGTTTCACTGTTGCAGTCATCACATTTGGGTTATCTGCTTGCAGTAGCCCTCAGTCGGCCTGATTAACAAAGTCTTGGGTCCTGCATCGGTTGCTGTCCCTTCTTCAATGACGTCAGGTCGTCAGGGGTATAAAAAATGCAGCCGACGTCATTACCTCAGTCTTTCATGCCGTGCGGTGCCCGAAGCAGAAGCAGTTCGCAAGCGCCGGTCGGCCGACTCCTGAAATTTTCATTTTTGAGTTTCAGAACTGAAGCTTTCAACTAAAAGCTAAGTACCCCGTTGGAGAAACTTTTTCTTGCTCTAAATCGATGTCAGTAAAAGTAAATAATTGCATTACTTGTGGAAAGCAAATACCTCATAAAGATTTTCATTTGTACTGTATTCCTTGCCTAGGCCCTGACCACGAAGTACCTCACTGTCGGTTTTGTGCCTTATTTAAACCACAAACTATCCGTTGTCTGCATATTTTCGTTTCTAAATATTTTTGTGCTCTGTTCAATTATCCTGATATGTCTTCGGTAAGCCATCCGGCTACCGTCATTCTGAAAAAACGCAAAGATAAAGACAGAGACAGGCTGCCTATGTCCAAAGCTGCCGATGATGCTTTCCCTAAGCCAGTCGCCAGTTCACTGGTACAGTAGCACACACCAGCCCCCCCCTGATACCGCTTACCAGATTCAGGTTTCTACCGAGACCCATTCGAGTCCGGAGTGCGCGCGATTGAGATGCTTGTGGAACCTGCGGATGCCACTACCTTGGATGGGTCCAGAGCCGCTGTGCAGGCACCGGCTTCTGAGGGTGTATTCAGGCCTACTGACTTGCGTATTAAACCAATGCCATCTTCTTCTTCAAGGCCCTAAAACTTGAACCATGCCTAGAAAACTGATGCCCAGACCACATGGTCAGGCCTCTATTCCTAAAAAACAAATGATAAGAATGGCTGAAGACCTTATTACTTTAATCAGGGGAAGCCAGCCTTCCCCCTCAAAGAGACCTAGGACTGAGTTTGCTTATGATAACTTCTGACCAGGATCCTGAATTTTCTGTTTCCTCTGATGACCAAAATTTACCCTTATCTACCTATGAGTATTCTGTTGCTGAGGACTCTATTCCCTCTGCCCCCACCGGCAGGGAAGTGCATTCAGGGCAAATGGAACCCAAGTCAAATGCACCTGCATATCCATCAAAAATAAATGTTAGCTGTACACAATGCTCTGACAGCCTTCAAGGACCACATTCTTCCAGGATAATTAATGGTAAAGACTGACAACACCACTGTTATGTGGTACATAAACAAGCAGGGGGGTACACATTACTTACCCCTTCTGCAGACTAGCCATGGCATTGTGTGACACAGCCCTAAGCTACCAAGTGCATCTACAAGCTCAATTAAGGCTGGGAAAACTAAATACACTGGCAGACGAACTAAGCAGAAACTTCATGGACCCACACGAGTGGAAACTGGAACAAAGGATTTTCAACATGTTGACAAGCAAATGGGGGAGCCCAGATATAGACCTGTTTGCCTCCCCCCAGGGCTATCAATTGGACAAATTTTGCACAAGGACTCCCCACAAACAAGCTTGGAAAGTGGATGCTCTGTCCTTCAGCTGGCAAAACCTATCACTTTATGCCTTTCCTCCTCTGCCTCTGCTCTCCAAAGTACTACTAAAGATCAAACAGGGCAAACCAAGGACGATTTTGATTGCACCAGACTGGCCATGCCAACACTGGTACCCCCTCTTGCGCAGTGTGTCAATGATGGCCCCATGGCACCTGCCTCAGACTCCTACCCTATTGTCTCAGCAGGAGAAACAGATTTTACACCCTCAGCTTCAAACACTGAACCTAGCAGCCTGGCTAATTACCTAATCTCTCCTTTACCATCCTTCAGTAAACCAATGATGGATATCATTTTAGAGGCAAGGAGGCCTAGTACTAGAAAATCTTATGCTGAAAAATGGAAAAGATTCTGTGCCTGGAACCAGTCTCAAGGGATGAGCACAGCAGTGCCCAATTTACCTCAGATTTTACAATACTTAACTGAGATGCTTCACAAGGGCCTGGCTTTCTCCTCCATCAAAATTCACGCATCAGCCATTTCAGCTCATTATAACACAGACCCTCCCCTCTTCTCTCGTCTGTTGCTTAAGCAGTTCCTCAGAGGAGCCAAAAATTTACGACCATCCAGGAGAGCTCCAACTCCAGCCTGGGACCTTAACTTTGTTTTGGAGAAACTCACTCTTCCTCCTTTCAAGCCAGCTGCTACTGCAGACTTAAAATTCTTTTTTGGAAAACAGCTTTCCTTTTAGCAATCACTTCAGCAAGAAGGGTATCTGAATTACAGGCCCTCATGGCAGTGGAGCCTTTCATCTTCTTTCATGCGGACAGGGTGTCCCTCAGGACCAATCCTTCCTTCATGCCCAAGGTGGTTTCCAGTGTGGCCCTTAATCAGTCCATTTGTTTGCCAACCTTCTTTCCTAATGCACAGAACAAAGGGGAACGGATACTGCACTCCTTAGATGTGCACAGATAACTTAGATTCGACTTGGACAGGACTAAACCTCAAAGGAAATCTGACCAACTGCTGGTGGCATTTGCTGCAGGGGCAGAGGGGAAGGCTATTTCAAAGCAAACCATTTGCAAATTGATAGGCCATTGTATTAATTTCTGCTACAAGCACCATGGAAAACCTATCCCACAGAGGATCAGACCCCACTCAACCAGGGCTGCATCTACCTCTACAGCCTTTCTCAGAGGCGTCCCGACCAGGGACATCCTAAAAGCTGCTACCTGGAGTTCTGTACATACTTTCACCAAGCATTACCATCTGCCAATTTTCTCTAAATCCAGAGCTGGCTTTGCCACTGCAGTCTTACAGGGCCTTATAGCTGGTCCTAATGCTGTCTAAATTCCTTCTCCCATCCTTAGCTTTGTTAATCTACCCAAATGTGATGACTGTGACAGTGAACATGAAGAACATAATACAGTTGTGTACTCTTACCATAAATGTAGATGTTCGAGTGTATTCACTATTGTAGTCCTGGTTACCCTCCCTCCAGCCCCCTGACTTCTGTTGGCTATACCTCTACTCTCCTTTACTATGCTCAAAAGCATTTTGGTGTATTTGCTTTTTTGTTGGAGGTGTAACCTTGTATATTTATAGATTTAATTGCTTCCCATTAGGGGGGCACCTGACATCTGGGACAAGAAAAACTGAGGTAATGACGTCTGCTGCATGTTTTATATCCCTGACAACCTGACGTCACGGAAGAAGGGACAGCAACCGATGCAGGACCCAAGACTTTGTTAATCAGGCCGACTGAGGGCTACTGCAAGCAGATAACCCAAATGTGATGGCTGTAACAGTGAATACACTCGAACATCTACATTTATGGTAAGTGTACACAACTGTACTTTATCCTATCTACCCATGTAGGTGGCCATCACACAGGATTCCTGGGTAAGAAGGATAAATATCTAGAGGCTATTACATAACCTTTTCCTGCACCCCCCCATGAAGAAGTCAATTCTGGATGTATTGTTCCACCAGTGAGAAGCGCTCAGAAGAGAAATCTTTTCTCTTCTTTATAAAAGAGCCATCAAAGAGGTCCCACCGGACCAGACTGGGTCAAGTTATTACTCCAGGTTCTTTTAGGTTCCAGAGAAAAATAAGGAAGTCAGACCCATATTGGACCTGTACAATCTAACCAATACATAAAGAGGATCCAGTTCAGGATGGTCCCAATGCAAGCAATATTGCTGTGACTGAAGGCAAATGATTTGATGTGCTTAATCAGCCTTCAAGAAGCTTACCCCTCTGCATCAGGATAGAAAGAGCATCCAGGAGGTTTCTTCACTTCCCCCTTGGAGCCAGTTATTTTCAGTTCAGAGTTCTGCCATTTAGTCTCACCACAGCCCCCCCCCCCCAGATGTTCACCAAGTGCACGCTTGTGGTAGCAGTAACCTTGAAGCTGCTTAAGACCAGCATTTTGCCAAATCTGAAGGATTGGCTTCTTGCTGCCAAATTGAAGGAATCTCTTCTCAACATCTGGGATTATTTGCTTCAACTCTGCCCGTCCTTGCCAATTTTGGTCATCTACAAGAAATTGTATCTACAGCCAACACAAACCATTCAATTCATCAGATGCCACATAGACACCAGGCTCTGTTATATATCTCTCCCTAAAGAAAAAGTCCAAGCATTAAAATTTGCAGTCTGGAATCTTCTACAGTTTTCAACTCCTCCAGCAGTTTATGCCTTATGGCCTCAACTGTTTTAATGGTGTATCTAGTTAGATTCCAAGTGAAGATCTTATAGTGGCTCCTCAAAGCTTAGTGGTCACAGCTGCAGGACTCTCTGTCATCACTCATTTGAATTACAAAACTCTGCAGAAATTGGATTTAATGGTGGTTGACATCTTT
This sequence comes from Protopterus annectens, assembly GCF_019279795.1. Classification (NCBI taxonomy): domain Eukaryota; kingdom Metazoa; phylum Chordata; order Ceratodontiformes; family Protopteridae; genus Protopterus; species Protopterus annectens. The sequence goes on along the minus strand of NC_056729.1, from coordinate 655,827,983 downwards.
TGCCCCTATTCTCAGACATATTTACTGCAGATACATCCTTCCCGGGGTGGGGGCTGTTTATCAGGAGAGAATGGTTCATGGTATATGGTCAGATCAGCACCTCTTGCACCTCTTTATTCTGGAGATAGGGGTGATCCTCCTAGCACTGCAGGAACTACAAGACCAGTTGCCTGCAGGGGTGACTTCCATCCAAATGGAGATGACTGTGGTTTGGTACCTAAACAAAGTGTGAGGAACCAGACCTTATCCCCCTTTGCCACAAGGTAATGGAGAGTGTGGCAATTGGCAATCACTTCACAGTGTTTCTTAGTAGCAATGCACATTCATGGAAAAGATAATTATCTTGCAGCTAATCTCAACAAATCCATTCTGTTAACTCATGAATGGTTCCACAATCTGCAGATGGTACATCAAATCTTACACCACTGGGGCTATCGTTGTAATCTTTGTCTTCCCAACAAACACCAAGTGCAACAGTTACCTTGCCCTGAATTACCCAACGGGGCAGTCCTCAAGTAACTCTCTGGTCAGAGAGTGGCCAACAAGGCTCCATTCCCCTGCTTCTTCTGATGCCACGATGTATCCAGAATGCAATCAGGTGCAAATACATTGTGATCCTCATTGCTCCATACTGGCCCAGGTAAATCTAGTTTCACCTTGTCAGACCTCACCTTAGGAAACACTCTCTGGCATTTGGCTTTAAGGAACGATCTTCTTCCTCATCCCTTGGGGTAACCTTACCCAGATCTCCTCAAACTCAAAGTAACTGCATGGCTTCTCCAGTTCCAGTAATTGCCAGAGACCCTGCATTGTCTTGACAGGTGGTTCACTTACTTTTTGCATCCTAAAACAAAAATTCAGAGTGCCAACAAGCTGGAAAAAATTATCAAAAACACAGGAGAAGATCAAATCTTGAAAATCGCTGTTCTCCTTTACATTTTTCTTTGCAGATGGGGCAAGTCCCCCCCACCTGCACACCCCCAAAGCTATATCTATAGCAACTCCGAGATCACCATACCTTAGAAAAAAAGGAATATTCAGAGAAATAGCATCTTGGATTTAGTATATGTAAGTCCGTTCTTTCGGTCATTCAGTCTCCATATTGTAGGACTTGCTCTAGTGGGTCCCAACATTTCAAATGGCAACCCATTGATTGTCATTTATTGGCCCCTCATAAATCCTGCAAGACCTTCCTTTGGGGTACATTTCTGCTTTGTCCACCAATCAGGAAACCAGTCCATCCATGGGATTTCAGTTTTGTGTTTGAAGCATTAACAAGGGCACCATGTTAGCAGCCTCTTCAACTTCCTTAAAATTCCTGTCTTGGAATATTTTATTCCTTGTGGTGATAACTTCAGCCTGGAGAATTTCTGAGCTGTATGCACTGACATCTCCATTTTAGTTCTCTACAAAGACTAGGTCTCCTTGCGTACAAGCCCCTCTTTTCTTCCTAATTTGGCATCCAAATTTAACTTAAACCAGCCCATATGTTTGCCAGTACTTTTTCTCAAACGTCCCTTTCACAGACAATTGCAATTCTGTCTTCATAGAACCAAAATCATTAAAATTGTTTGTTTTCTTTGCTCCTAATAGGATGTGCTCTAAGCTCTTCAAAATTACCTTACCCACATGGATCCCAGATTGCATAACCTTTGTCTTTTCATCTAACAAACATCCTCCACCACTGAAACCAAAGTGCATTCAACTAGATTGGTGGCCACTTCATTTGCTTGCTTCAGGAATTCTTCTTTGGTTGGAAAGATGTATGAAAGTCCTACATGGGCTTCCTTACATACTTTTGCCAAACACTGTAAGCTGGACATAATTTATAGATCTAGAGCATCCTTTGAGACAGCAGTTCTCAAAGGACTTCTGTCATAATGTCATTCAAGAGATAAGTAGCTGGGATTCTAACAACTGTAGGAGCTCATGGACAGAATAAATAGGATACAGTAGTTATGTGCTTACCCTAACACTGGATTCTTTCATCTTCGTCTGTTCAATATGACATCCCTCCCTCTGTCTACCTTCCTGTATCTATCTCTGAAAGATCTGGACATTCTATTTCCTTACAGGTACATAGTAGGATGCTTTCTACCTCAATTTGGCAAACTTAATCTGAGGAAGCTTTACATGCAAGTACACTGTGGGAGGGAAAGATTTAAAGGGGTCCCAGATTAGAGCACTAGTTTTGCCGGGTCAGATCTACCAAGCAGATGAAGGACCTAACAGTCATATCTGACAAAGATGAAAGGAGGTACATACATAATTACCATGTTAGTCCCTTGGGCTCTGATTGTTTTGTTGGATAAGCTAACTTTATCTTGCTTTGAACCAACAGATTCACCATATATAGTGTCAGATTTCTATGTTACAAGCAGTTATTTCTAAATTTTATATGGTCAGTCCTAATGAAGTATTGTCACTGAAAATGAATCCTTATCTGCCATGGTGAAAGAGAATTTTTACATTTGTATTAGGTGCATATGTAACGCTGGTACTGTAGCAAAAGTACTCAGAAATCTGGAAAAGTTACTCGCCTATTTATCTTCTTATAAAAGTAGGTGTGTGTGTCAGTGTGGTATGGTGGGGCTGGATGAAGCCTGACTTTCAATAAACAGACTTTATATAAGTGCCTGCCTTAGTGTATTCTTGTACTGTGACAAATACAGTAAACCTTGCAAGCCACAGTTATGGGGCTTGGATAGGGCAGCATAATTTGCAAATATTTCTGTTATATTTTGGAAACTGTCCCATGGACTGCAGTCTGCAGTTTGCAAGTTTACCAAATGCTATATGCTATAAGCGTAGTTCAAAAGGTACAACAGGTTTCAGTAAGGTTTCCAAATGTTATGATTTATTGTTACAATGACCCTTCTGCAGAAGATAATACAGTTGGAATTCACAGATTCATAGGTAAATACTAGGCTATTCATCTGTAGACTCTTATAAGCCTAACCAATAACTGAAGGTTAGAATCAAATCCTGTACTTTATGTGTGTGAGGTAAAGACCTTAACCAGTATGTCAAACCCCATCCTCTTAATTTTCTTAAGTTTTAACATAATAGTAGTTATATCAGGAAAGGTCAATGTAAGAGTAAACTTACCCACTATCCATCCCCTTAAGGAAATTGAAGATTTATGATAATTGCTATTACTAAACTATTTTTGAAGGTACAGTTAGAATTATAGACAGCAGCAAACATATTTCCTTCTGATGACCGGGAGGAAAGAATGGGATAGGATTCAAGTATCTGTGGCTGTATCTGGTCTGCAACAAACATATTTTGTTGGGAGGACCTGTAGAGCTTGGAAGATAGAAGATGATCTTATTAATACTGGCTTGATACATATTTCCCTATAAAGACCAAGGTGGCAGAATAGGATTCTTGCAACACTGGCTATATGTGAGTGTCTTGCTGAACAACCACCATACCTTAGGGCATTAATGCAGAGACATTCTTGAGCCTTCTAAGGAATAAAGATTCAGCTGATGATAACTTTGTCTGGGTAAAAGGAGAAAGTAAATTGGGTAAGCTTAAATGGTATGATTTACTATTTCAGTGAACTCTTCTTGAAGATCTACTGTTACGGCAAATCTCTTAGCAACTGTGCTTTCTTTTGTAATCCAGTGTACCGGGACATATCTCTAATGATTTCTATATAGCACATTTCCTAGTGAAAGTGGAATGTATGGATAAAAACTTTAAATAAAATGTTTCCTAAACTGTTGTATTATGTGTGGTGCCTTTGCAGAGTTCAAGTTCGGGATCGGGAGATTAAAGTAAACATCTTTGACATGGCAGGACATCCATTCTTCTATGAGGTGAGTACGATGTTTTATGAGTTACATATGGATTGGTTTTGTTAATGGGAAACATTGATGTAGTATATATGAATGAGTTAACACGATAGATGGGTGCAAAATCTTTTTTCATGGCGATCCATTCTCTTAACCTCTTTCTTGGCGAGAGTCATTATGAAAATGTGTGCTCTGGAGTAATAAATGCACTTCAGTGGAAAAACAGTTCAGAATGTGTGGACATCCTTGCAACTTTCCCCTTCACATCAACATACTGGAGATGAGAACAGTCCTACTGAACCCACCAGGCATTCAAGGAATCCCTCCCAGTGAGTATTCTAACCATACAGATGGATATCATGGTGGTTGTGTGTTATATGAATAAGCAAGGAAAACCCTACCCTTGTATCACAAAGCTGTAACAGTGCAGCAGTGGGTACTATTCATTAATTCCTTACTATTTTTGACATCCATTTACTTGGCAGACATGGTTAGCAAATTCCTGTTGCTGCAGCGAGTGGTCCCTCAGCACCTTGGTGGTGAATAAGATTTTCAGAACATGGGTAAAACTGTATTGTAATCTGTTAGCTTCATTGAACAACATCCGATTCTTTAGTGGCACTATAGCCTACAAGTGGCCATCTGAACTTTAAGTTTCCCCCATTTGATTTGATGATATGATTTATTCAGAGAGCAAAACTCCACAAAACATTATTCTAATGGTTTCTTAATGCATGCAGTGGATTGGGTTCCCATTTCTGCTTCTAATGGTAGAGATGTCCTTATTCTTGACTCCCATGAGAATGCTAATGGCCTTGTCCATCAAACAAGTCACATTAAGACAACTGTTCCCTGTAGTTTAACCACTCCGTTGCTTTACTTCCAGCAGCTGGGTACAAGTCTCCTTTTTCCTGGTTGAGTGGTCAGTATACTCTCTATTTTCCAATTGTTTGGCACAAGGAAAACATGTAGGGCTAAGGGACAAGTAAACACATTTTTCATCGAGAGCTAACTCCGAGGGCTTAGATCTCTTTTCTGATCATATTCCTGTAGTCATGGAGAACACCACAGATAATTTCAAAACTGGTCTACATTTTTCTTTCATTAAAATGTATATGTCTGTCATATATAACTTCTATAAAGGCCAAGAATCCAGTTACTTAATTTTCAGTATGCAAAGCCTACCTCGGAGGCATTTTTGAGACCTCTACTGTGAGATCCATTACAGCCTTGAGACTTAATTTGCTCTGTAAAAAATTGATTGTCTACTTTTGAGACATCCAGGTCTGTAGAATTAAAGTTCATTAGTTGGAAGACGCTTTTTTTGGTAGCCATGGTTTCAGTTAGCTTGATTTGTGAACTTTATATTCTTTCTTTGGAGATGCTTTATCTGTTTACCTTTTTTTTTTCACAATGATGGAATTTCTGATAGAATCAATATTTTTTATGCATAAAGTTTCAACTGAGTCAAATTTAAGTCATCACATAAATTTGCTTGTATTCTTTCCAGTGTGCTCTAATGTGGAAGAATATTTGCAGTATTGCGTGGATGTTCACTAATAATTGAGATATTCTGGGATAGAAACATAAAGATACCCATATTTTTGTCTGCTGCCCTTCCTAATTTCTGGTCTACAAAGTATCCAAACTTAACTTGGCTAGATGGCTGACTGACGTCATTAAATTCTGTTGCTGTTAGTAAACCTTTTCCTCAACTTTATAAGGCCCATTCTCTTAGAGGCTTACCCCTTCAGTAGCTTTTTTTTCAGAAATACAGTTCTTAATGACATTTTTGCAGAGTGGCTACATTGTCAGATCTTAACATGTATGTAAAATTTTACAAGTTAAATCTCCTTTCCAGACCCTTCTTTTGCAGCTGTTATTATCTAGAATATGTTTTCCTTTGGGTCCATCTAATAGGGTAACCTTGGGTATCTGTCTTACAAGTTACCAAGGATGGAACTAGTCTTATCAGTTATGAAAGTTATGTATTTACTGCAATGACAGATATGCAACTGTATGTCCTTCCTTGGTAGTGACCATTCCCATCTTCCCCCACTTGCATAAGAAAGTCACCTTTGTAATATATTATTTTCTGTAACATGTCTAAACTCATAGCTGGAGAGAATTTGTGCTTAGAGAACTGGAAAGCAAGGTAAAAGGAATTGAAAGACCGCCAAAAAAAGAAGAAATAGATACATTTTGGAGAAGTATCTATGAAGATCCTGTGGAACATAACAAAGATGCTAAATGGATACAAGAAGTAAAAGAAAGATTAAGAAGTTTAAAGGTACAGGATATGAAATGGGAAGAAATAACAGCCAGAGAGACTGAAACAAGTTAAGAAAAGCCTCTGACTGGAAAAACCCATGCCCAGAGGCAGTACCTAACTTTTGGTTAAAAGTATTAACATCTTTGCATGAAGATTTAGCCATGAGTAAGAACTGTTTATATGTGCATCCCAAACAGACACCAGCCTGGCTAACAACAGGAAAAACAGTGATCCTACTTAAGAGTGAACCTGCATGTTACCCTGAAAATTATAGGCCAATAACTTGCCTTCCAACTACGTATAAACTATACACGTGAATTGATGCTAACAGAGTTTATAATCATTTAGAAGAAATCTCAATTATGGCAGTACAACAAAAGGGCAATAAAAAGTGATATGGAACAAAGGATCCTTTGTTAAATAAAGTCATAGTGGAGAACTGTAAAAAGGGGAAGAATCTAAGTATGGTATGGATTGACTACAAAAAAGCATTTGGTAGTACCCCACATTCTTGGATAAAAGAGTGCTTAAAATGTATAAGATGCACCCTACACTGATTGACTACACTACAGTGACCATGAAACAGTGACAGACCACTTTGCAATTAAGCCATGATAAAGGACAAACCATTATCCCAGGGATAAAAATTTAAAGGGGGATATTCTGGGGTGACTCTCTGTCACCATTGCTATCCTGCATTGCCCTTAACCCATTAAGCTGTTTACTTAGCAGCTTAGGCCATGGCTATAATTTGGCTCCTAGAAAACAACAAAGTGTAAAGACTTCTCGCCTTCTCTTTGTCAATGATTTAAACTGTATAGTTCACCAGATGAGGAACTGAAAGCACAACTGCATGTTGTCCAAACTTTTTCAGATGATATAAGAATGTCATTTGGTCTTGATAAATGTGCAAAAGCAACCTTTAAAGCAGGAAAACTGCAGCACCAGGAAAACAAAAGTTTGGGACAATAATGTGATAAAAAAGAATTTGAGCAAGAGGGAATATGTAAATATTTGGGAACTGATGAAGGATCAACAATAAAACATGAACAAATGTAAATAAAACTTAGTAAGGAATACTTTAGAAGACTTAAATTAATCCTGAAAACAGCATTGACATCTAGGAACAAAATCCAAGCTATAAACCAATTTGCTCTTCCTGTCCTAACTTACAGTTTTGGAGTGATTGACTGGCTCCAAAACGTGTTGGATAGATTAGATAGGAAAACAAGAAGAATGCTTCATGCTCTCCTCTACAGTAACATCCTCCTGGTAAGATCCGACCATAAAGTGGTCACTTTCGAAGTCAACAATAAAACATGAACCCTGCTATATCTATAGCAGCCAGGCCCGGTTATCAATTCCCCAAGTGATGTGGATGTCCTCCAAGAGGGTTTCACCCAAACAAATAATTGGTGCCAGAAACATGGCCTCAAGCTGATTGTCAAAAAAATGCATCGTGTCCCCTGACCCCCCTGTATCTAGGGTCAAACAAAAAAACTTCTCCGAAGCTGATTACAACCTCCAGAGGGATGGTATAAACAGCTTCACAGCCCCCCCCCCCCTTAGAACTGGCACCAATGTCCAAATCTACACAAAGTACTATATGAGCACTTATATAGATGCATGGAATCCTGACAGGACAAAATCATCCTCTGCAAGGAAGAGTAAACCTGTCTGGTGGACATCTACAATAAATAAACTATATAACAAAAGGAAAACATTTCTGTCCAGGACCAAGAAGTAGCAGGTGCCCAATTGGAGGCAAACTCTCCTTAGCCTGAACAAGCAATTAAGAGCACTAGTGAAATCTTCTAAAGCCAACTTCAAGTCCAAATTTGCCACATCTACTATAGACAATCATAAGTCCTTCTTCACATATGTCCACAATCTCCAAGGAAGCACCCAGATTTGTTCAGAACAGGTCATCACTGCCATCTGAAAGGCAAAAGATACAGCCTCCATGGGACCTGATAACATCCCAGGCTGCATCTTACATGAACTCAGGCATGAACTTGCAACACCATTAGGCACCCTGTTCAACCAAAGCCTGAGTATCGGCTTTGTCCCGGACGAGTGGAAGACAGCTACTGTCATCCCCTAACACAAAGGTGGGGCATCCACCGATCCGGGAAATTATAGATCCATCAGCCTAACCAGCCTGATCTGCAAGGGCATGGAACGGATTATCCTGGACCTCGTTAACAGGGACATTGGCAACCTCCAAACATTTGACTCCACACAGTTTGGCTTTGTCAAGGAGAGGTCATATCTGTTAAATCTGGTTGACTTCTTTGAGACATTCACCAAAGCCATAGACGAGGGGAAGACGGTGCACACTGCCTACCTTGACTTAGCCAAAGCCTTCGACATGATTCCCCACTTGGGCACAATAGATAAATTTTCTCAACTAGGCATCAATCCATATGTTATCAGATGGGTAGCAAACTGGCTCATTGATAGAACCCACTTAATCAAAATAGGGGAAGCCACCTCAAGCAGTAGATCCGTAAGGAGCGGCATACCCCAGGGATCGGTCTTGGGACCTCTGTTATTCAGGATATTCTTTTCTGAGGTGCAGGTCAAAACCAGTAGGTTATGGCTGACCAAGTTTGCAGATGATTGCAAGCCAGGCCCGGTTATCAATTCCCCAAGTGATGTGGATGTCCTCCAAGAGGGTTTCACCCAAACAAATAATTGGTGCCAGAAACATGGCCTCAAGCTGATTGTCAAAAAATGCATCGTCATCCCCTTTAGGGAGAGTGACATCCCCACATATCACATTAGTAACGTCCTAAGCACGCAATCAGTCATGAGGGATTTGGGCACCCAGGTTGATAGCAACCTGACTTTTGACCACCCTGTTGCTTCCATTGTATGGAAGGCTTTCTACATGGCCCACCTCATAAGTAAGGGTATCTCATCCAGGGACAAGAAGATCATAACATCCCTGTATTCTTCCCTTATAAGGCCAATTATTGAGTACAACACCCCCTTCAGCATGTACCTTGAAAGCACATGCAGCAGCTGAAATGACCAAAGAGGTTCCTCAACAGAAGAATCCAGGGCTTCAAACATCTACCCTACACAGATAGGCTAAAAGCCCTATCCCTCTACTCAGTTTCATACAGACACCTCAGAGGTGACCTCTGTCTGGCATATAAAGCAGTCTCAGACCCTGCCTTGATGTGTCTGCTGCATATCCGCAAATTAAGCTCCACTTAAGTAACCCGCATGCATGACCTCAACCTGGCCTGTGACATCAATGTCCCAGAGACTCCCCCATCTGTGGAATAGACTCCCTCTCCACATCAAGCAGAGTACCTCATTATCTCTTTTCAAGCGCAACCTGGATAACTGGATGAGAAACAAAAAATATACCCCTGGGATTCCACCTGTCTCCATGCTGGACATGGTCTTTGGGTGCTGACTTGTCTAAATATGGGCTAAATTTTTGGCTAGGCTTATAACGGCCTCAGGGCCATTAGCCTAGTAACTTCCTATGATCCAAATGATTTATAAAAATCACTGTATACCAAGATTATATATTCCCTGTTCGAAGGAGGGATGGGCCTCCTTGAAACTGATTACATGTATAGATCTGCAATTGTGGGACTCGACACATATCTACTGACCTCACAAGCCCTAAACGTAGTGAAAGTTTTGAAACATGAGGAAAATTAATCTAAAGCAAGTACAAATATGACTCCCGTCATTGTCCATGCTGGTGTGAATGACCTGAGACGTACCTCCTTGGACTACATGAAAAGAGACATAGAGGAGCTCTCTGATCATGTAGCCCAGGCCGGCATGACAATGACCTTGAGTAGCATCTTACCCTCACCAAGAATGATGCCACAGTATAAAGACAAAATGATCAATTTTAACAATTGGCTAAAGTATTGGTGTCATTCAAAGGGGATCCAGTGTCTGTCAGCCTGGGATGACATGCTCGACAAGCCACATTGCTTCGCTATGGACGGCTTGCATCTGTCACCCCTAAGCTTTCGAATACTGGCTAAGGCTCTTGCCACTCCCATAGTGCCTTTTTTAGGCAAGGCTCAAAAGACAAACCCACCTCCATAGACAACACAAGGAAAAAGAAACTAAGGGTAATGCTGCTCAACGCCAGAAGTCTAAACCTCAAGATGCACACACTCGAGGCTCTCCTCAGTATGGAGAATATCAATATCTGTGCAGTAACAGAAACCTGGTTGAAGGCTCCCAAGAGCACCCCAGCACTACCAGGTTATACCTCATACCATGCTTTTCGGCTACTCAGACCGAACCACAAAAGGAGGGGGAGTATCCATATTCATCAAAGATACCCACACCTCCAGGTTAGTGGCACTGCACGAAGCATCGGAGACCATCCATGTGCAACTAACAGTGGGCAAAACTGCCTTTCAGTAGACCACCCTCCTAAACTCAGGAACCCCACTCAGCTTTCCTGAGAACACTGGAGAATATGAAGGTCTCTCCAAACACCATTATATTGGGTGACTTCAACTACCCAAACATAGACTGGGAGCACTACTCAAGCCCCAAACACCCTCGCCCAATGGTTCCTGGAAATTATAAACTCAGATGCTATGGAACAACTGGTCACCACTCCCACAAGAGGGGAAAACATATTGGACCTGATCATCACCAACATGGGGACTCTATGTTCCATACCAGAGGTATACCCCTCATTGGTAAGATCTGACCATAAATTAATCTCACTGGACATCCATATCCCGTCCCCACCCCCAGCCAAGGAAACCACGGTGAAGAACTTTTCAAAAGCAAACTTCACACTTCTCAAAACCGAGGTGGAATCCTTCAAAGCCCCCGGGCCAGTGGAAAATACGGCCCAAACTGCAGAATCCTTTACAAACACATTCTATGGACACCTACAGGAATGCATGGATCGTGCTATCCCAAATAAAACCAAGACTCACTCCTCCAAAGGCAGGAGACCTGTCTGGTGGATCCCAGCCATAAATAAGCTATACAACAGAAGGTGGAAGCTACTACATTATAGAGCAAAATCCCAAAAAGGATGGCATCTCTGATCAGTACTAGCAAGAAACTACAATCCTTCATAAAGTCATCTAAGGCCAGCTTCGAAAGAAAAATTGCACAAGACGCTAAAGATAATCACAAGGCCTTCTTTAGTTATGTAAGGAACCTGGGTGGCAACTCCCAGATATGCTCTGAGTTAGTGCAAAATGACAAAAAATACACTGAACCCACAGACATTGCCAACATCCTGGCAGACAGGTTCAGTGCAAACTCCCAAAAGAGCAAATGTCTATCCCAACAGAGTGTAGCCTCCCTGACATCACAGATGCATAGGTGAGAGCTGCCCTCTCCAAAGCAAAAAACACAGCATCAATGGGACCGGACGGTGTCCCGGGCTGCGTCTTACATGAACTCCAAGAAGAACTGAACCCTCACATAAAGTCACTGTTCAATCTCAGCCTTACTACAGGATATGTACCCAAGGAATGGCGTACAGCAACAGTGGTCCCACTCCACAAAGGTGGTGCCACAACGGACCCCGGAAACTATCGCCCTATAAGCCTGACTAGCCTGGTCTGCAAAGCTATGGAGCGTATCATCATGAAACTCATAAACAGACATTGGGAACCTCCAAACACTGGATCCTACCCAATTCGGCTTTGTTAAGGGCAGATCTTGCCTCTTGAACCTGGTCGACTTCTTTAAAACAGTCACCAAGGCCATAGATGAAGGGAAGGTAGTCCACACAGCCTACCTGGACCTCGCAAAAGCCTTCGACACAATACCCCACTGGGGCATCATAAATAAGCTCACCAGCTTAAATATCAAACCCTATGTCACAAGATGGGTTGCAAACTGGCTCAAGGATAGAACCCACATGGTCAGAATTGCAGGTGCCATGTCAGACTCTAAACCAGTTACAAGTGGCATCCCACAAGGCTCAGTCCTGGGACCTCTCTTGTTCGGTATATATTTCTCTGAGGTACAGGCTAACATGGGAGGACTATGGCTGACCAAGTTCGCAGATGACTGTAAACTGGGTGCCATAATCGAATCTCCGGCTTACACAAGCATCCTCCAAAAGGGTCTCACAGAGATGGATAAGTGGTGCCAGAGCCATGGCCTAAAGCTAAATACCAAAAAGTGCATAGTCATCCCCTTTGGGAAAAACAAAGTGCCCACAAATTACCACATATGTGGTAATCCATTAATCTGGAAGAAGTAATTAGGGATTTGGGGACCCAAGTAGATAGCAATCTCTCCTTTGACAATCACGTTGCCAAAGTGGTTAGAAAGACCTTCTATATAGCCCACCTTATCATGAAAGGGTTCACATCTAGATCAAGAGAGGTCATTGTGCCCCTCTACTCATCACTCATCAGGCCCATAATTGAATACAATGCCCCATTTGGGATGTACCTTACCCGACACCTGCAGCAACTGGAAAGACCACAAAAGTACCTCACCAAGATGATCAAGGGACTCAAACAGATGCCCTTCGCAGTTAGGCTAAAGAAACTCCAACTCTACTCAGTTACTTACCACCTACTCAGAGGCGACCTGTGCCTGACGTATAAAGCCATGTCCAACCCAAAATTAATGGACATGCGCCACCTCAGGAAATTCAAATCCCTTAGAGCTACACTCTCCAGGGACTTAAACCACAGCACAGAAATAAATAGGACATGCTGGAGGGACAGATTCATATCTCAGAGGCTCCCCTCATTCTGGAACAAAATCCTAATCCATGTTAGGCAGAGTCCCTCAATGACCCTCTTCAAGAGAAATCTTGACGAGTGGATGGGAGATCATAGGTTTACCCCTGGGATCTCTTCTGTGCCCCTACTAGACAGAGGCACAGTAAACTAACCTCAAAAGAGCTATCTTCTGTGACCTACTATACAGAGGCACAGTCAACTAATCTAAAAGGGTGGCAAAAGCCAAACACACTCTGGCTAGGCGTATAAATGCCCTAGGGCAGATAGCCTAGTATCAACCTATGAACCTAAGATGACTTCTCTGCTTAATCTAGCAGAACCATAGCGGCATCAAGCAGGAATGGAAATCAAACCAGAAGCAGATAAAAATCAGGAAGCAACTGAATGTGCCAAAAAACTAAAGAAAGAATATAAAGTGAAGGCAAGAAATGTGGAAAATGCATAAATATAGTTGCAAGTATAGAAAACTTCTGGAAGAACTTCATGTTGATCAAGAACGAACACAGGAATGGTTAAGGAGAGGTGAATTCAAACCAAGAGATGAAAGGTAAATATTGGCGGCCCAAGATAGTGGGCTGCATACACGCTGGTTTATAAAGTCCATTGAACATGTGTGAGAAACAGATAAATGTAGGTTTTGAAAAACCGAATTGGAAACAGTCGTACACCTTGTTGCTGGTTGTGACATACTAATGGCAGAAGGACTGTATACTGAAAGGCTTAATAATGTGGCAAGACTGTTGCCCTGCGGATTGTGCATACATTATGGTATTAAAGTGGCTGAAAAACACTGGTAATATGAGCTACAAAGCATCATAGAAAATGATGAAGTTTACATCGCAAGATCACCCTTTACCAACAGTTCATAAGATAGATGCTAGAAATCCAGATATAGTGGTCCATAAAAAGAAGACAAAAGTAGCATTGATCATTGAAATGGCCACACCCAGTGACTACAGTGTGTTGCGTACAGAGACACACAAAGTCATAAAATATCAGGATCTGCAGGTAGAAACAAGAGCAATGTGGAAGAAAGATACCCAGACAGTTCCAATAGTAGTAGGAACAATGGGTCTTATAAAAAAGAATCTACAGTTGTATTTAGATACGTTACCAATCCATGTAACCCCTTATGAATTGCAGGAGTCATTACTAGGCACATTGCGGGTGCTGCGAAGAGCGCTTTTGGCTGACATCAAAGATTGAAATAATACTAATTTCATGAACTTTAATCATACTTTGACTTAGGAATGGGGTCCATTCCTGTCATGGTATTAGAAACCCAAAAGATTTGGAGAAATTAAAAAGAGGGAATTATCAGAAAAGAGCTCTCAGTAAGAACTATTTGTCTACACATCACGAACAGACACCAACGTGGTTAACAACAATAAAAATGATACTCATCCTTGAGAGTGAACCTGTAAACCATCCTGAAAAAACATAGATCAATATTTTCCCCTCCAACAATGTACAAACTATATAGTGAAATTGATGCAGACAGAGTTTGTAGTCATTTAGAAGAAAACGCAATCATGCCAATAGAACAAAAGGGCAACAAAAGAAAGTTGTATTGAACAAAGGGTTAGTTGTTGCTAAATAAAGCAATAATGGAGAATTCTCAAAAGGTGAAGAATCTAAGTATGGCATGGATTACAAAAAAGCATTTGACAGCATCCAACATTTATAGATAAAGATGTGCTTATAGATTATAAGATATATCCTACATTGATCAGTTACATTACAGTGACCGTGAAACAGTGGCAAACCACTTTGCAGTTAAATCATGATAAAGGGCAAATTATTATCCCAGGTAAAAAAATTAAAAGGGGGATATTCCAGGTAGAGTCTTTGTCACTACTGTTGTTTTGTCTTGTCTTTAATCCATTAATAAAAACATGCACCTGTGAATTACCACATAGGTGGCAGTACACTAAACACTGAAAGTGTGATAAGAGACTCAGGGACACAGGTGGATAGTGGTCTCACCTTCGATAAACACATCACCACAACAGTCAGGAAATCCTTCTATGTGGCACACCTCATTACTAAGGGCTTTTCATCCAGAAAAAAGGAGGTCATTGTCCCACTGTACTCATCCCTCATTAGATCCATTATAGAATACAACGCTCCGTTTGGTATGTACCTCTCAAGACATTTGCAACAACTGGAAAGGCAGCAGAAGTACCTTACTAAAAGAATCACAGGCCTAAAGCAGATGCTCTACTCTGACTGCCTTAAAAAACTCCAGCTATACTCTTGTCGCATATTGGCTACTCAGTGGCGATCTCTGCTTAGCATACAAGGCCATGTCAAACCGAGAGCTGCTGGACATGCTACACTTAAAGAAATCCCAATCCCTCAGAGCCACACACTCCAGGGATCTAAACCTTGTCATCACAATAAACAAAACATGCTGGAGGGATAGGTTCCTGACACAGAGACTCCCCAGACTCTGGAATAGACTGCCCATACATGTCAAGCAGAGCGCCTCTTTGGCCCTCTTCAAAAGGAACCTTGACGATTGGATGGGAAAAAGCAAATTCACTCCGGGGATCATGTCAGTCCCCCTGCTAGACAGGGGTCCAGGGAAGTAAATAGTGTGGGATGAAATAGCCAGGGAATTGTTATGGCTAGGCTTGTATAGGCCCTAGGGCCGATAGCCTAGTACCAACCTATGAACATAATTGAACCCGGAGGACATTGTTAACATATTATGGACAAATTCAGCTGCCACTTTAACCCTCCCCTCAAACTCTTGCAAATTACTCACAACATATTACCATGCCTACACTGCCACCTTAGATCACCTCCAAGAAAGTCCTAAGTGCTCACTACCTCTGTGTTTCCTGACAGTATGCCAGGTTGTCTTCATGTCAACACCAAACACTGCCTGGCTAGATCCTTACTACATGTATTCAGTCTCAGCCTTTCCACTGGATGCATGGCAGAAGTATGGAAAACTGTTGTAGTCATCAAACTCTATAAAGATGGGGCCTGCAACTGACCCAAACAACTGTAGACCTGTCAGCTTAACTAGCTTTATCTATAAAGCAATAGGGCACATCATCAAGGACCTAACTCCCTGGAAAGAGACATGGAAGAGCTATTGGGTCATGTGACCCAGGCAGGTATGACCCTAGCCCTGAGTGGCATCCTGCCTTTTCCCAGAATGATACCACAGTATAAGGGCAAAATGATTGACTTCAACAATTGGCTAAGCTTCTGGTGTCATTCAAAGGGGATCCAGTATCTGTCTGCCTGGGACGACATGATTGAACAACCACAATGTTTTGCCAGAGATGGTCTGCACCTGTCTCCCCTGGGATTCAGGTTACTGGCTAAGGCTCTTACCACCCCTGTAGTGCCTTTTTTTAGGCAAGGCTCAAAGGACAAAACCACCACCGTAACAGGTACAAGTATGCAAAATCTGAAGGTAATGCTACTCAATGCTAGAAGTCTAAACCTCAAAATGTACTCTCTTGAGGCACTCCTAAAAATGGAGAACATCAATATATGTGCAGTAACTGAGACCTGGTTCAAGGCTCCAGAGAGCACCCCTGCAAAACCAGGCTACAACTCTTACCACACTTTTTGGCCACCAAACCAGGACCGAAACACTAAAGGTGGATGAGTGTCCAACACCTTTGCCCAACGGTTCTTGGAATTCATAAATTCCAATGCCTTGGATCAACTAATCCAAAGTCCCACCAGGGGCTCCAATATCCTGGACCTGGTCATTACCAGCATGGGAAATCGATGCTCCACACCAATGGTCAACCCCTTATTGGTTAGGTCTGACCATAAGCTAATCACCTTTGACATCCACATCCCATCCCCACCCCCCAGTAAGGAAACATCCGTAAAAAAACTTCTCCAAGGCCAATTTCATGCTACTCAAGTCAGAAGTGACAAACCTCATGACACCCATGCAGATGGGAACTGAAAGTTCGACTGCCGAATCCTACACTAAAGCACTGTACGAGCACATCCACTCGTGCATGAATTGTGCCATCCCAAATAGAACCAAGGCACTCCTTCCAAAAAAAGGAAGCCAATCTGGTGGTCCACTGTCATAAACAAACTTTACAACAGGAGGAAGAAACTGTTGCAGAAAAGACAAAAATCCCCGGATTCAAAAAACTCCTTTACCAGCCTCAGTAAGAAGCTGAGATCCCTCATAAAGTCCTCCAAAGCTAGTTACGAAAATAAAATTGCCAAAGATTCCAAAGACAACCACATGGCATTCTATAGCTATGTCAAGAATCTAAATGGCAATGCTCAGATCTGCTTTAAGCTACAACAGAATGGCATTAAATATACTGATCCCAAGGACATTGCCAATATCCTGGCAGATCGATTCAGTGCCAACTTCACTTCATCCCTCTCTCACTCTTAAAGGGCCCATCTCAATACCGAAAGATTGCCAAATTCTAGTAATCACGGCCACACAAGAAAAACCACGCTCTCCAAAGCTAAGAATACAGCATCCATGGGACCAGACGACATCCTAGGCTGTGTACTACATCAACTACAAAATGAACTGGCACCTCACCTAAGTGTCATGTTTAATCATAGCCTCACCTCAGGCTTTGTGTCCACTGAGTGGCGCACAGCTACAGTTATCCCACTCCACAAGGGGGGATCCACCTTGGATGCTGGGAACTACCGTCCCATCTGTCTGATCTGCAAGGCCATGGAACGTAGTATCATGGAACATAAACAAAGACATTGGCAACCTTCAAACACTGGACCCCACCCAGTTTGGGTTTGTGAAGGGCCGATCTTGTCTCCTGAACCTGATTAATTTCTTCGAATCAGTCTCCAGAGCCGTGGACGAGGGTAAGGCAGTCCACACAGCCTATCTGGACCTCGCCAAGGCCCTTGACATTATTCCCCACTCTGGAATCATCGATGAACTTGCTACACTGGGCATAAATCCCTACATCACTCAATGGGTTGCCAACTGGCTTACTGACAGAACCCACACTGTAAAAGTAGCGACTCCAAATCCAGCTCCAGACAAGTGACAAGTGGAGTACCTCAGGGTTCAGTCTTGGGACCGCTGTTGTTTGGCATGTACTTCTGTGAAGTACAGGCCAACACTAAGGGACTCTGGCTAACAAAGTTCGCAGATGACTGCAAACTGGGAGCCATTATTGAATCCCCAAATGATGTGGATATTCTACAAAAGGGCCTTACAGAAACAGATGCTTGGTACCAGAGCCATGGGCTCAAGCTCAATGCCAAGAAATGTATAGTTATCCCCTTTGGGAAAAAACATGTACCCATGAATTACCACATAGATGGCAGTACACTAAACATCAAAAGTGTGATAAGAGACTTAGGAACACAAGGTGGACAGTGGTCTCACCTTTGATAACGACATCACCACAACAGTTAGAAAATCCTTCTATGTGGCACACCTCATCACTAAGGGTTTTTCATCCAGAAAAAGGAGGTCATTGTCCCACTGTACTCATCCCTCATTAGACCCATTATAGAATACAGGGCCTTGTTTGGTAGGTACCCCTCAAGACATCTGCAACAACTGGAAAGGCCGCAGAAATACCTCACTAAAAGAATCACAGGCCTAAAGCAGATGCCCTATGCTGACCGTCTAAAAAACCTCCAGCTATACTCTGTCGCATATCGTCTACTCAGAGGCGATCTCTGCTTAACATACAAGGCCATGTCAAACCCAGAGCTGTTGGACATGCTACAATTAAAGAAATACCAATCCCTCAGAGCCACATGCTCTAGGGATCTAAACCTTGTCATCACAATGAACAAAACATGCTGGAGGGATAGGTTCCTGACCCAGAGACTCCCCAGACTCTGGAATAGACTGCCCATACATGACAAGCAGAGTGCCTCTTTGGCCCTCTTCAAAAGGAATGTTGACGATTGGATGGGAGATAAGAAATTCACCCCGGAGATCACGTCAGTCACCCTGCTAGACAGGGGTCCAGGGAAGTAAATATTGTGAGAAGAAATAGCCAGGGAATTGTTATGGCTAGGCTTATATCGGCGCTAGGGCTGATAGCCTAGTACTAACCTATGAATCACTCAGGCATGCAAGAAATACCTTTGGTGGTAGATTCATTCAGATCAGGTTTTACAAGGCCGTCCTTTCATTCTCCTTCATCCCAAGGCCATAGTGACCGTGGGCACATCCTGGATTGGATGTGGGGGGAGGTTCACTTCCTGCAGAAAACAGTCCAAGGCACTTCGTCTCCGAAGAGGCCAACATTGCATGTCCTGGAAATGAGAACAGTGCTCTTAGCATTGCAGGTCTTCCACGATTCTCCCCCTTTTGGGATAATTGAAATTCAGATAGTATGTCAGTAGTTTGGTACATCAACAAACAAAGATAGCATTGCACATTCTGGAGAAGTCCAACAGGATAGCAGACGAATTGAGCAGGTCCATTCTTCTACCTCACGAGTGGTCTGTCAACATGAAGGTGGCAGAAATGATTTTTTGCCAGTGGCGCCTGGTTTGCTGTGATCTCTTTGCATCTCTCCTAAACAGCAAGTACAGCAGCTTCTTTGCCATAATCACAAGGGAAATCACCAAGGGATGCTCTACTACACGATTGTCCCTTTGGTCTCATCTGTGTGTATCCCTCAACTTCCTTGATGCCCAAATTTCTGCAGAAAGCTTTCCAGTTGAAGAGCAAAGTCATCCTCATTGCACCTTACTGGCCTTGACAGATTTGGTTCCCTGTTCTTGGGCCTCATCTAATTTACCCACCTTGGATTCTGGATCTGATTCCAGACCTCCTGTCTCACCTGACAGGTATGATTCACTGGATATCTCAAACCTAAAGCTGACACCATGGTTTCTCCACTTCCTTTAATAGACAGACAACCTATACTCTTGTCCCATGTCCACCATATACTTTCATCTTCCCATAAATCTTCTATAAGAAAACTTTACAAAAATAGATAGATGAGATTTGTTTTTTGGGCACTTCAGAAACATATTGACCCCTTTTCAGCCCCTGTACAAAGTGTCCTTGAATTTTTAGCAACAATTTTCAGTGAAGGAGCCAGCTCCTCTACTGCTAGAGTTCAGTTTGCAGCCATCTGTAATTTTCCCACTGGATTAGAAAACTCCACCCTGGCTTCATCTAAAGTATGTAAGGTGCTCTTGAGAAGGTACCCTTCTTTTGAGACCTCCATATAAAGATCCAACTCTGCAGTGGATCTTATATTTTGTACTGCAGGCCTTGATTCATTTCCCCTTTGAACCAGCAACAAAATGTAATCTTAAGTTTCTGACTTGGAGGACTATTTTTCTGGTGGCTATCACTTCTGGTAGACGGATTTGAGAACTTCAAGGCACTGTCTTCTAAACCTCCCTACTTGATTTTTCACAGGGAGAGAGTAACATTACAAACCCATCCTTATTTCCTTCCTAAGATCCGAATCTAACATCAACCAGTCCATTAATCTGCCAGTTTTCTTTCCTAAATTTGCAAACAAATGTGAATATATGTTACACTTATTGGATGTTCACATACAATTACATTTTTACTTACATAGAACAAAAGAAATTAGAAAGATGGATCAATTATTTGTCTCCTTTGCAGATTCTAAATTGAGTAAATCAGTTGCAAAGGTAATTTTAGCCATATGGCCGACGGACTGTATATCATTTGTCTACAATAAGTTGGATCTGTCCTCTGTCCTTACCAAAAACCTTTAAGAGCCCATTCAACTAGGTCCATGGCTGCTGCTTCAGTGTTTCTGTCTCGGGCTTCCACAGATGACATGTGCGGCTGGAACTTGGGCAAATTCTCAAACCTTTATTACTCATTACAAACTGGATTTGGTCTCAAGGTGCTCAGGAATATCCTTCCTTAGAGTCCACCTGGGATTTTAGGTAGCTGGGGACTCTGTCCCAGCTGTTGAGTAATGAATGAAAATTGACATCAGATAAAGAAGTTATGTACTCACCATAATGTTCCATCTGTGTTGTCGATTTTTATGCTTCCTCAACTCCCCTCCCAGCAACCTCCAACCTTTTTAACTATTGATTTCTGGAAGAACTAGTACTTATGAAGACTCCAATGCTCCTTATGGTGAGTTCAAAATAATGGCTTCTTCTATCAGGAATATTATAATACTTCTTATATTATGGCAACCAGTAAACAAAATCTGAGGTATGTTAGTGGTTGCTGCATTATGGGTAAGGGAGGAGCTCGAGAGCTTTTTAGTGGCCACGAGCTATAATAATGACCAAATCGATCCAAACCCAACTGCTGAGGAAGAATGAAAATAGACAACATAGATGGAACATTATATTGAGTACATAACTTCTTTTTCTCAAGCAACCAGCCAGTATATGGCACTGTAAGAGATGCAAGCAATCTAATACAATAAATGAACAGCCCAGGAATCAGCAAAAAACTAATTTATTACAATCACTTCACAGCAGACAAAAATATAATGAATCCACCATTAAACGCTTAACTGGATCACTGCGATTTTCCTCCTAATCCAAGGACTTCATAAGACAAACTACTCAGCTTAATCTCCCCATTTGTAATACTACCTAACAATCAAATGCAATATAATAAGTTTAAATGAAACAATTAAGTAATTAAAAATGTAAAAATGTTATTCTAAAAAATATCCTTCCCAAAGCCCACAAATTTTAATGCACATGCCTAGAATATAAACATATACAAATATAAAATATAAAAATGTGTATTGTAAAAATATAAAAATGTGTAATTTAAACACTTATCCAACCAAGATCTGAACATGCACACACAAACTATAACTGTTACCATAAAAATTAATATATTTTTACAATACAGTGAGGGAGCCAGGAAAGTAATGAAATCATGATGTTGCTGCCCTCCAGTGGTCAAAGTAATAAATTATCCTTATATTTAATTTACAAAACTTATTGTGGTTTCATCTGTCCCCTGTGCTGTTTGTTACCTGTACCATTTTTGCATTATCCAGCCCGAGCTTCCTAAAATCTTTGAGTTCTATTGCATATGCATGCTCATATGGTAAAGCATTCCAGCTGTAAACCACCCATAGCTGTTTGTGAAAAAATATATATACATTTTCCTTAAAATGTTCTCCTTCCACAAATAATGTCTTGATCTGCCTCCCCAGTTGTTCTTTTCAAGATCACTTTCCTTTGCTTTCATCTCTTATACTTGTGTTTTCATCAGTTTATTCCTTATCTTTCTGTCATTTATTGATTAGAAATACAGGGTTTAAAATCTCTCCTCATAGCTCTCATCCCCTATCCCTCTTATCATTTTGTCATCTTTTTTTGAATGTTCTCATGTTAGTTTGTGAGTTTCTCACGTCTGTGCAATGTGCACAAATGAAAACAGTGTTGTAATGTTTTTTTTCTCTTTTGTAATTGAATGTGTACTAGGGCGGCCACTGTTAGCATTGCCGCCTCAAAGAAGAGGCACTCTGGTTCAATTCTAGGCTGGGGTGCCTTCTGTGCAGAGTCTGCATGTCCTCCCTGTGGTTGCGTGGGTTTCCTCCGGGTGCACCGGTTTCCTCCCACATTCCAAAGACATGCTGTAGATGGATTGGACACTCCAAATTGGCCCTAGGTGTGAGTGTGTGCGTGTGTGTGCCTTCTATGGAAGGTTGGGCACTGGGCTGGTAACTCGACACTGTAAAACTCCACTGCCAATCATGACCGGACAGGTGATCTGCTGTGGTGACCCCTAACCGGGAAAAAGCCGAAAGAAGAATTTCTATATTGCTGTGAATTTAATTGCAATGAATTTCAAAATTCATTAAAATATATAAATAAAAATATTTTAATAAATGTATGTATATAAATGTGTGTAAAATCCATAAAAATCCATAAAATAGTATATTTTTTGCTTCTATCTCAAGCTAGCTGCCCTTAATTTTGGAAGTGGTGCCAGGGAGATATTTTCATTAAGTTCAGGGGCCATGTTAGCCTACAAAAACAGCTGCCAATATATTTCTTTATACTCTATTTTTGTTTCCCATGGCCTACTTCATAACAATGTTCATAAATCCTTCGCTTCAATGTCCTTTCTGTTTTTCATACATAGAAGGCCATACGATATTTACATAAAGCTAAATAAATCACTCCTGTGCTGTTACAACTGGCTTAACTCTAGCATCTATATACCTATCTCTGCTTGGTATATATGTATATGTGTGTGTGTATGTATGTATGTGTATACATATATATATATATATATATATATAAAATGTGTGTGTGTGTATATATATTCTCCTTATTGCTGATGTAAACACATTGAGCACATCTTCCACATTTAAAAGTGCATTTCCTTTTTGTCCTATACTCATGACATCTTTGATAATCTTTTCCAACATATTTTTAATATTATAACTCTTCCTAAATATAACTTTTCTAGGCTCAATACATATCCACTCTAGATCTGACAAGTTAGTAAAAAATTCTCAATATTTAGTTATTATGCTGTTAATAGTATTAGCATCTTTATTATAATTCATAATGAATGCCCACCTAAAACGTGTACCTTCTTTTTTCTGCTTAAAGTTACAGTTGTCATCATTAGATCTGTTAAACTTTAAATTAATATCCTTCATTCTGAAAATCGGATCATATCTACTATTTCTACCTTATTTTACTTCTTTTATAAGTTTAATAGGATATCTCCTTTCTAGGAACATTTCCTTTAATTTGAAACATTCCTGTATAAAATCCTCCTCATCCGAGGTCATATGAATTGGCCCATGAGAATATTTCTCTTCTGTTTGTATGGATGCGCACTAGTAAAAAAATAAATAGAAATTCAAAAATGTATCTTTTCTATATACTGTAGACCTAAACTGCTCATTGTCTTCCATTACATGATTTGTAACGTCTAACTAATTCACACTATTCCTTCCAATATTATAAATAAACTGAAAGTCAGTGGTAGTACGTATGTAGCTTAAGAATTCTCTCAACTTTTCTTCTGTGTCCTTCCAAATATACAAATATCATCCAAATATCTTTTATACATGCTCCAACAGCCTGCATAACGGGAATTATAAATATACTTTTCCCTCCCATATATAAAGTATGATATTCGCATAACATGGAGCACAGCATGCTCACGTAGCTACCCCACTAATTTGTTTATAAAAACTCCCACTCAAAATGGATATAGTTATTGTGAAGCTCTATTTCCATTAACTCTAGTAACATCCTAAAGTCTCCGATATTGAATATACCCTTGTCTACCATAGCCTTCTCAAACCACTCTAGGCCTATCTTGTGGGGTATGACTGAAAAAAGATGTACAATATCTGTTGTAACAAAACTAATATCGTTGTTACAATAATTATCTGTCGCTTTAAGGAAATCCCATGAGTCCTTTAAAATTCCTTCTTGTTCTGTCCACACCAGTTTTAACTTAAAGTCTATATGTTTGGCTATAGGGTGTGTTTTTGATCTGTTACCTGGCACAATAGGTCTCAAAGGAGTATCTACAACATTTTTATGTATCTTAGGGATTCATAGTATCCATTTCAGTCAAAACCTCAAGTAATAAATCTTTAAGTGCAAAATCTATCTTCGAGTAAGCTATATTTATTTTGTTTTTAGAGACTCTGGTGTATTTACTTTCATTTCCTAGTAGGTCCATCATTTTACCCACATAAATCATGTTGTTCATAATGACGGTCCCTCCTGCTTTATTGGGCCTCATTACCCTTATGTTTGTATTTCTACTTAACTCTTCTAATAATTGTCTTTCTTTGATAGGGAGGTTAGGATCTACTCATATCGGGTCTATGTTATAGCATCGAATGCTCAAAATTTCGAATGTTATAATATCGACCCTTTTCAGTCAAACAATCAAAACACTGAACATTCAGAACAGCAAATTTTTTTTCCCAGGGAAAAAATTTGCTGTTCCAAGAAACATACACACACACACAACACAAGCACACCAAAACAACTGCAATCCACAAACATACACTTAAAATCCTACATCTAACCCTACACGAAACTGTGCACACACTACTATCTATCCACTTACCTTAACCCAAACCCTAACCCTAAGGTCCGTAACTCTCACACACTCACCTCACCCGCTCCCTAACCCTAACTCACTTAACTCGCCCTTAACCCTACAGTCTGTCACTACCGCACACTCACCTCACCTGTGCCCTAACATCCCTAACTACCGCACACACACCTTACCCCAGTCCGTTCGCTCACTTACCTTAACCCAGTCCGTAACCATTGCACCACACTTACCTGAACCCAATCCGTAACCTCCGTTCGCTCACTTCCCTAAACCTGGTTCGTAACCATTGCACCACAGTGCTGTAAATAGCGAAGCCATGGAACGGACCACCGAAAACTTACCATAGGTAAAATTTCGATGTTCCAAGGCTTCGCTATTGTCAGCTATTATAACATTCGAAGTTTTAAAACTTCGATGTTATAATATAGACCCCTCATATCTTGGGCAAACTCTTCCTCAACTCTTTCTCCACAAATATCTCCATGTTTTTCAGTTGGGGATGCAATGGGGGATTATATGTGCTTTTCTTTTTAAACTTGCACTTCCTTATCTCTTTCCACCATTGAATATATTATTTCTAAGTTCTTCTTATAAACAGCTTAAGATCAATAAGTAACGTACTAATGTCACTTTTCTTACTTGGGACAAATTTGAATCACTTCATGAACAAATAGGTAATGTTCAACTCCAATTATCTGTTCTTGATTATTTGAAATTGACTTCTGCACTTATTCTTCTGTTCTCTTCTCCTCCTCACAAACTAACTATGGTAAATCTACTTCCTTCCCCTGTTGTAACTGTAGTTGGTCACTGGTCTGTTTTTTATTCTTTCTTAGGGGGTGGAAATTCTAAATGGTCATTCAGTTCCAAACCAAAATTATCCATGCTGCTGTCTCTTTCAAAAATCTCATACACTTCATATTGTCTCCTTCCTGGTGTCAAATGTTCCCTCCTATCAAACTCTCCCCTTCTATTATACCATTCTTGCACTGAATTAACTGCATCCTGTATAAATCTATACATCTGATTTAGATTGTCTAGGCCTAGGGTAGCTTCTTCTTTTCTTATATTCTGTTCTACCCATCTCTAATTTTTTTTTTTACTTTTTCTTTTTACTAGATAAGCAATTTTATCATCTGTCTTCTTTCTGATATTATATTTACTTTTTTCTTCCTCTATTGTGAATAAATAATCATTAGTAATTTTGTTAACACTCTCAGTTTATATATTTCCATTTCCTTTTGATTATATTTAATAATGGCTCTTGTAATTGAGAATCCACAGTTATCAAAAATGTTTAACAATTCTGTATGGAAGTCAGACCCTTCTAAAGCATTATTAGGATACTTATAAATTCTTAAACCTTTAAGTACCATATTATTACTTAAACATTCTTTTAAATATCAGTTGTCTAAATGGAAAATCTTATATTTTGGAATCAAATAGTGCAATAAATTAACATTATCGTGATATGTACTGTTATCATCAGTACCGTATTGTGGCTGGTTGGTTGAGTTGGCTTAGAATTCTATGTTCTTTGGCACTGGTTTTTGTTGAGTCTTTTTCTTTTCACAAACATATTGCTATTGTAAGCAGAGTTGACTTTCTAGCCTTTGGGCATGTATCCCTTGTTGTTGGCACATGATCAGCAGGTGTCTTGATCCCAGTGCTGAGGGGATCAAGCTGTCAGAGTCAAGGTAAATGCTGTTTTGTTTGGTGGGCTTCAATGTCAGGCAGAAGGAGCGGATGCTGTCCACCTCAAGTTTTACATCAACATTTGTCTAGACAATGATGTTGCAGACTGTCCTCGCATTTGCTGTCCTTGGATTTGCTGCCCTCAGTGCCTGTTCCAGCTACTACTTCAACCTTGACAGGAGATATTTCTTTGTCTTTCAATTTAACCATTCACCTTTCAGTTATGCACCATCTTTCCAGTCAGTAGAACAGAGGGTTTTGAAGCTTGTTTGCAGAATCATTCCCAGGTGTCGAGACCATTGCAGGTCTCTTCATCATCCTTGGTCCCGTCACGTCCAATGTGCAGTAGGAAGCACATATGCAAGATGAGACACCTGGACTCCCTGTAAGAGTCCCGCATCGTGAGTCTCCACCACCTACCTCCGTTTAGCCTCAAGTATGATAAAGTTTTTGAAATTATTAGGCAGAAAGGGAGATGGCCCTCAGACCATGTCAACTCTCCTCAAAGCATCCTGCAAGAGACGTTTCAATCCTCCCAACCTTCTGCCTGGATGATTCCTCCTGTTGAAAAATGTGTTTGGTTGTGAAAACCACATTGGAAAACTCTGTTGTCATAGCATCTATCCCAAGAAAACCAGTAAGATAATCTGGTCTCCCCAAAAGTGGTCCTGTTAGAGAAACAATTTCAACCAGATTCTGTTGTTAGAGCAGCAGTCTTTAAAAAGGCTCCCACATCACACAGGTATGAATCAAGGGCCATGAACAGGTGTTGGGAGATGCATTTTAGCTTTCATTCAGGGAACTAAACTGTTTTACATGCAAAGATTTCAGTGACAGCAGTCTGATGAAATTACCCAGTCAGTGGAGTACCGGATGGACAGCTGAAACTCAAACTGCAGTCTCAGATTGCATTTTTGTAATTCATTGACAGTATCCCTGTGTGTTTGTGTTTCACAATTCCTTAGATGGTGCACCTTAGCAGCAGGTGTCAACATAACTTGTCATTGTCATGCCTGGCTGTACTTCACAGGCTTCACCAGAGTCAACAAGAAACTGTTTTTAATGCCTTTTTTGGCCCAAAACTAAAGAATCACCTGAAAAACATGGAAGAAGAGAGCAAGCCCATCACTGCTCCTGCTGTCAAGTTCCACTGTGCAGCACATCTTTTCAAGGGCACAGCACAGTCCAATTTATCTCTAGTGTTTATGTGGCCAGCAGCAACAAAACAACCAGAGGTCTTGAAGGAACCAACCTGGCATAGTAACTTTTAAAAATATCTCCAGCATAGAGGAATAAGCAACCAGCAGTAATATTGGTTCCCAGGTTCTCCCTCAAGAGGACAGCAATCTGATCCCTATGGTATTGCCTAACTACCCCACTCTGGTAACACTCATTGGTCATCTTTCCTTCCATTTGGATGTGTGACTGGCCGTTATGGAGAACACCATTATCCCCTTCTGCTCTTTCCTCTTGGCAGATGTCTCAGTGTCCCAAGAGTCTGGCAAGAAAAGAGTTGTATCTGTTATGAAGACATGCATCATTGATATAAAAGAGTGAACCATCCAGGAGGTGCCACCAGACTAGAAAAAATCAGGTTATTTCATGTTTTAATTTCCAAAAAGACAAAGGACCTCAGGCTAGTTCTCACTTAGTGGCCTCAATAAGTTTATCCCCAAAGAATCTATCCTTTTTGATGGTCACAATGGAGTCCATCTTTTACAGTATACCAGTAGAAGACTGAATGTGTATTTTGGACATCCAGGGTATCAGCCTGCACATAGTTAAGATAGTCAAAAAGTCAAGCAAGTTTATTTGCTTCTGGGTAGCAGCCAATCATTATCAATGCTGGATACTTCACTTCAGTCCATCCTTAGCTTGTAGCATTAAATGCATTTCCATAGAGGCAACTAAACAGAGGTTGCATTGAGTAAAAGTATTTCTTTACCTAGCTAATTAGCTTCTAACTGTTCCATAATGGAACACTTTTTTTCCTCTGAGAGAGTCTCTTATCAGTCTCTTCCAGTCTTTGAGAATTATGATGAGCACTGCAAAGTCCCAGAAGGAGCCCTTTCAAATGGTTACATTAATAGGATGCAAGCTGGACATTCTGTCCTGTAAAGTTTGCCCTTAAACAGCTTCTTCCATTACAAAGTCTGGTACTTCACAGAGATCAGTTTCAGGCAGTCTCAATATTACTATGCCACAGATTATTGGGTCTAATGGCATCAGTGTTTTACGTGGTCCCGCATTCTGGATTGTATGTGAGAGTTCTGAAGTGGAACTTGAAAGGTCAGTGATTGCAGTTAACTGACCCTTTGATGCAGCACCTAATTTCCAGGGCTGTAAGTTGCATTTGACGTGGCTCCACAGTCCAAACCTAACCATGGGCAACCAATTTGGAGTTACCACCTCCTTAGTGGCTGTCTCAATGGCAAATTCAGCCTTCGAGGGATGGCCCTCACAAGGGCAGGCAACCAAGATGTTTGATCATAAACAGAGGCCAATCTGTACATTAGTGTTCTGGAAGTGAAGGGTAGTCGTTCTCACACTGCAAGCTTGCCCCAAGGTGTTATACTCATCCACAATGACAGGATGGCTATGGTTTATTATATAAACAAGTGAGGAGGAGTTAATTGCTACACCCTGGGTTGAGAAGCATTTAGGTTATGAGACTGGTCTATGTCAACAGAATGCTTTCTAGTTGCACTTGCACTCTGGGAAAAGCCAATTCTATGTTGTACAGGTTCAGCTACTACTGGCTCATGCTTCATGAGTAGTCCGTTATCGAAACGGTAGTGATGTAAATCTTTTGTCACTGGAGGCAATATTGCTGCATCATCTTTCCTTCACCATTAAGTGCCAAGTGTAGCAAATCCTTCTCCAGTATCCCTTTTTAAGGGGAACATTCCAGGGATGTTCTTGTCTTGAAATGTCCTGCAGGACTACTTTACACTTTCATCATTTCTCCATATTCAGAAATTCATTTAAAAAATCATTCTCATAGCCCTATTTTAGTCTCAACAACTCTGGTTTACTCTGTTCAGGCCTCATCTTTTAGAGAAACTTCTACATCAAAGTCCTTGAGAACTGCCCTAACCACACAAGTGGCAAATCCCACCCAGAACATCAGTGCCTAAATGCATGGTTACTGCTCTTAATTAATGTTCATTACTGCTGCTGTTTGCTCCTGCCTCTGAAGACCATATTTGTTCCCTGGGAACTCTTCAAGTCGTTTCAGATAACACCACAGTTGTGTGGTACATCAACAAGCAAGGAGGAACCAAATTGTACCCCTTTTGCAGACTAGCCATGTTAGCTTCGGATATAGTTTCACAGCATAGTCTCACTCTACTGGTACCCCACATTCTGTCAGAACAAAATTGTGTGGCAGATAAGCTGAACAGGACCTTGCAGACTCTTAAGAATGGAGACTAGATCGGGGGTCTTCCAAGATTTGATTCATCTGTGGGGATTTCCTTAAGAACATCTTCTGGTCTCCTGTTTGAACAGTCAACTGACAAGATTCTGGAATTCTAACATTTCATTATTTGAAGAACGTGTACTGTTTGTCTTGTTCTCCATAAGTGGATGCACACATCTAGGGAGCACCACAAAGATCAATATGCTGTATCACCATTATACTCAAAAAGTGCAGTTGTGTACACTTACCATAAATGTAGATGTTCGAGTGTGTTCACTGTTGCAGTCATCACATTTGTGTTATCTACCTGCAGGTAGCCCTCAGCCGGCCTGAATACCAGAGTCTTGGGATTTCTGCGTCGGATGCTGTCGCTTCTTCCATGACGCCATGTCATCAGGGGTATAAAACATGCAGACGACACCATTACATCAGTTTTTCTTGCCCCAGATGTCAGGTGCCCCCAAAATAGGAAGCAATTACATGATATGTAATACCCCCAGCAAAAAACAAATACCAATGATATAAGATATGCCAGACAAAAAGGATAGGAAAGAAATCAAGAGAAGTCAGGGGGTGGAGGGAGGGTAACCAGGACTGCAACAGTGAATACACTCGAACATTTACATTTATGGTAAGTGTACACAACTCTACTATGTTCCTATGTTTCACCGTTGCAGTCATCACATTTGGGTTGATTCCCAAAGCTAAGAAAGGGTGGAGATAGTTGTGCTGGCAATCAGGCCCTGTAAGACTGCTGTGGCAAATCCAGGTCTGAATTTAAAAAATATAGGCAGGTGGTAGTGCTTGGTGAAAGTGTGTACAGAGCTCCAGGTTGCAGCTTCCAGGATGTCCCTGGTAGGGGCTCCCCTGTGAAATGCTGTAGAGGTAGATGTAGCCCTAGTGGAATGAGTTCTGATCCCCTGTGGGGTGGGTTTCCCATGGTGCTTGTAGCAGAAGTGGATGCAGTGTGCTATCCATTTAGAAATGGCTTGCTTTGAAATGGCCTTACCCTCTGCCCCTGCAGCAAAGCTGACTAGCAGCTGGTCAGATTTTCTGAGAGGTTTAGTCCTGTCCAGATAGAACTTAAGCTTCCTGTACACGTCCAGGGAATGCAGGATCCTTTCCCCTTTATTCTGAGGATTAGGAAAAAAGGTTGGCAAATTAATGGACTGGTTTAAAGCCACACTAGACACCACCTTGGGTATAAAGGATGGGTTAGTCCTGAGGGAAACCCTGTCCGCATGGAAGATATTGAAGGGTTCCATTGCCATAAGGGCCTGCAATTCAGACACTCTTCTTGCTGAAGTGATGGCTATAAGTAAAGCTGTTTTCCTGAGAGGAATTTTAACTCTGCTGTGGCCGAAGGTTCAAAGGGCAGAAATTTAAGGTCCCAGGCTGGAGTGGGAGCTCTCCTGGGGGGTCTTAAATTTGTGGATCCTCTCAGGAACTGTTTTACCAGAGGATGACAGAAGAGGGTTGGCTCAGTCTTATAATGAGCTGAGATGGCAGAGGCATGGATCTTAATTGAAGAGAAGGATAGGCCTTTGTGGAGCACCTCTGTTAAGTAGTCTAGTATATGAGGTAAGCTGGGCACAGTTGTGCCCATTCCCTGCGACTGGCTCCAGGAACAGTATCTTTTCCATTTTTCTGAATAGGATTTTCTAGTACTAGTCCTCCTTGCCTCAAGAATGACATCCAGCACCTGCTTACTGAGGTTTGCTGGTGTTGAATTCAGGGGATTAGCCCGGCTGCAAGGTTCAAGGTCTGTAGCTAAGGGTGCAGAATCTGGCCTGCCTGCTGGGACAGCAGGGAAGGAGTCTGAGCCAGGTGCCATGGATGTAGCACTGTCATACTGCACAAAAAAGGGTACCAATGCTGGCGTGGCCAGTCTGACGCAGTCAGGATTGTCCTTGGCTTGTCCTGTTTGATTTTTAGTAGAACCTCTGAGAGGAGTGGCAGAGGGGGAAGGACATAGACTGAGAGGCTTTCTCAGGTGAAAGACAGGGTATCTACTTTCCAAGTTTGGCTGTGAGGAGTTCTGGTGCAATATTTGCTCAATTGATAGTTTTGAGGAGAAGCAAAAAGTTCCACCTCTGGTGCCCCCCACCTGTTCCTCAAAAGCTTGAATATTTTGGGTTCCATTTTCCACTCGTGTAGATCAATGAGTTTTCTGCTTAAGTCGTCTGCCAGTGAATTTAGTTTGCCTGGCAGGAATTGAGCTTGTAAGCGCACTTGGTTGCTCAAAGCTGTGTTCCACAGAGCCATGGCTAGTCTGCAGAGTGGGTAGGAATGGGTTCCCCCCTGCTTGTTTATGTACCACATAACTGTGGTGTTGTCTGTCTTTACCAATAGTTGTCCTGGAAGAATAAGGCCCTTGAAGGCTGTCAGAGCATTCTGCACAGCTAACATTTCTTTTGGATTGATATGCAGGTGCATTTGCTTTGGGTTCCATTTGCCCTGAATGCACTGCCCTGCCATGTGAGCCCCCCATGTATAGTCTGATGCATCTGTTGCTAGGGTTTGGGCGGCAGGGGGTAGAATGAAAGGGAGTCCCTTGTTGTGGTTGCAGACCTCTGTCCACCAAAGGAACTCTGTCCTTAGGCAAGGAATAATAGGAATCATTGATGTCTTTCAAGAATGCAACTGCAGTCATAACATGTGGGTTGTCCTGCCTCAGGCAGCCCTCGGTCGGCCGGATTCCAAAGTCTGGGTCCGGCGTCGGCTGATGTCGCATTTCTCTCCGACGTCAGAGCGGCTGGAGTACATAAGCATCAGCCGACGCCATTTTCTTCAGTCTTTCTTGCCGCGTGGTGCCCGAAGCAGAAGCAGTTCGCAAGTGCCGGTCGGTCAGCTCCTGTATTCTACGATACCGAAGTCATCAAAAAGCTAAGTACCCCGTTGGGGACCTTTTCTTGCCTCAGCCGATGTCAGAAATTACTGAAAAGTTAACAATTGTCTTTTTTGTGGTAAACAAATACCTCATAAGGATTTCCACTCTTACTGCCTCCCTTGCCTGGGCCCAGACCACGACGTCTCGGCCTGTGTAGCCTGTGCTCGCTTCAACAAGCGCACTCTCAGGCGCCGGGCGGAGTTCGCTGAAGATTTTTTCGGCGATAAATTTGCTTACACCATGCCGTCGGATCTTCCGACATCGCAAACTCCCAAAAAGCGAAAAGACCGGGACCGACATCCTCAGCCCGCGTCTACCACCGACTCCACGCCAAAATCTAGCGCGAGTGCTCTGGTTCCCTCTGAGACGGTCTCTCCACCGCTCCGAACCGAAGACACCGCATTACCGACGACTCCGATTCCAGACATTACTCCGACGCCAGTTATAGACTTTCCTCCGGATACCGAAACCTAGGAAATGCGCGAGACCATTGCTGTAGACAAGGTCACTCCTGCACGTGGAGCTGCCAGGCCTCCTATGGCCATGTCTATTAAGGCCTACACTAGGGCTAAGGCAGCCAGCAAAACAAAGCATATTGCTTCCAAATCCTTACCTCAGCCGACTCCGGAGACACAAATTATGTCCATGGCTGCTGATTTAATTTCCATGATCAGAGGTTCACAGGCCCATCCTGAGAGAGCATCCCAGCCTCCTCCTGATAAAAGGCCCCGGGTTGAACCCTCTGACCCTTCTCCTTCTGATGAAGACTCTGAGGGCTCTGTCCACTCTGATAGCCAGGAAGAGCTCTTCCAGACCTATGAGGACTCGGATGCAGAAGATTCCATACCTTGCCTCCCCTCCTGAGGATATTTCTTTTGGGGAAGTTCTGCACACCATGAGGGAACATTTCAAGTGGCAGGGTCAGGAATATTCTGATTCTAGGAAACGCCTTAGGACTTTCTTTAAGAAGCCTCAGCACAGGCCCTTAGCTATTCCTCCTGTACTTGATGTTCTGGATGATTTGTATTCTGATTCTAGTGCTACCCCTGATTCTCTTCCTCCTGCTCCAGCCAAGCCAGACAGGTATTACAGGATCCCAGAAACTCATTCCCATTTATTCAGGGCCCATACTGCTGATTTGGAAACTATTTCACAGGGGCCTAAAGGAGTTTCAGCCTCCACCTCAAAAAATCCTTTGCCCTCCAACAGGGAAGCAAGGTCATTAGAGAGATGGGGTAAGAAGGTTTACACATCCACTACCTTATCTATGAGAGCTTTAAATTGCCTTTTTCATATGTTCCAATATCAGGATTATCTCTTAGAAGATTTACAAAAAACATTAGCTTCTCCTGATCCTTTAGACAGGAAGACTTTGCAGGAAGCTGTACATAACACTCAGCAAGTAAGCAATCACTTCCTGCAGTGTGGATATGATGCACTGGAAGCTTCATGTAGGGCAGCTATGACAGGGGCAGTGATGCGTAGACATGCTTGGTTAAAAGATCAACCTCTACCGGATCATGTAAAAGCAAAACTTCTGGATGCACCTTTGGAAAAGAACAAGCTTTTCGGTGCAAATGCTAAGGATGTGTTAAAGACCATCGAAGAAAATCAGTTCAGACTGTGAAAGATTTCCTCCAGGTTCAACCCCCAGATTCAGTAGGAATTGGCCTTCAAAAACTGGTCCTTTCCTAATCCAGAAAAGTTTCAAAGGGGTAAGAATAGGCGTGGCGAGGAAGAGGCCAATACAGAGGCCCTTACAGGGGACGACAATGGCAGCCAGGAAACCAAAGAAGTGACGCAGGGGTTTCACCTGCCCAACAATCACAAACTCAATGACTTTCCTCTACTACCACCTACCAGGGAACAACTAGAAGCTCCTTAAGGGAAATTATCTCTGTTTGTAGAAAACTGGCACAGACTGACAAAGGACAAATGGATTTTGGACATTATAGACCGAGGGTACAGGTTTCATTTTCATACCTTACCAAGAAAACAAGGCATGCCAAATCTACCACAACATCAAAGGGCAGAGGCTATCAAGCAAATCACTCTGCTGACTCGAATGAAAGCAATAGAAAGAGTTCCACAACAAGAACAAGAACAGGGGTTTTACTCAAGACTGTTCCTTGTTCCAAAAAAAGAATCTCAATGGAGACCAATACTGGACTTGTCCGCATTAAACACCTTTCTCATAGTACCAAAGTTCAAAATGCTGACTCTACAGCAACTTCTTCCCATGCTGGGCAAGGAGTCGTGGCTGATTACTCTGGACCTCAAGGAGGCATACCTGCATGTCCCTATCAGACACAGCTGCAGAAGATACCTCAGATTTCTTGCAGGGCCCAGAGCATTATCAATTCTCAGCATTGCCATTTGGCTTATCTACTGCCCAGAGTATTTACAAAATGCCTGGCTTCAGTAATTGCTCATTGCAGGCTCCAGGGTATACAAATTTACCCGTACCTGGACGACTGCCTCATACAAGCGGACGACAAATTGATGTTGACAAAAACCTGGATTATGTCATACGATTACTTCAAGCTCTGGGATACACAGTCAACTTCCAAAAGTCAAGACTGCAGCCATCCCAGCAAATAATCTTCTTAGGAGCCAAACTAGACACAGCCTCTCAGATGGCTTACCTGACAGAAGACAAGCAAGAGAAGTTAACTCAATACTTCAAAGGTTTAGCAAAACTCACCCAGATGACTGCAAGGAGATTCCTACAGGCCCTGGGTTACATGGCATCCTGCATTCTACTGGTTCCATTAGCAAAACTACACATGAGAAAGCTTCAATGGTACCTAAAAAGCATTTGGTCTCAACACAGCAACAACTTGGAGACAATCATACCACTCATTCCATGCCTACAAAGGAATTCCTATGGTGGGCCTCGGTGAGCCAGGAAAACACAGGTATGTCATTCAAAAAACCACAGATAACACAGACCATGACTGCAGACGCCTCAGACCTTGGCTGGGGGGCGCACATGGAAGGCAGGTGTATACAAGGACAATGGTCTCCAAAGGAAACACATCTGCATATAAACCAAAAGGAAATGCTGGCAGTAATGCATGCTATCGAGGCTTTTCAACACCAACTCCAGCAAGGCCATTTAATGATACGGACAGACAACACCACTGTGATGTGGTGCATAAACAAGCAGGGGGGCACCCACTCTTACCCCCTTTGCAGACTGACAATGCAGCTTTGGGAGAAATCACTGAGTCTAAACATCCAGTTACAATCCCAGTTTGTTCCAGGAAAAGACAACGTGTTGGCGGACAGCCTAAGCAGGAATTTCACAGATCCACGAGTGGAGGTTACATCCGAAGGCTTTCAGACAACTCACTTCGACATGGGGCAAGCCAGAAGTGGACCTATTTGCCTCTCACCTCAATCATCTTCTACCAAAATTTTGCACAAGGACATACCATCCAAAGGCTTGGAAAATAGATGCCCTTTCATTCAACTGGAACTCCCTAGCAATCTATGCATTCCCACCTCTGCCACTGATGACCTCAGTATTATTAAAGATCAAAGCAGAGAAGCCCAAGGGAATCATAATAGCTCGGATTGGCCAAGACAACACTGGTACCCACTACTACGGAGCATATGTCACACCAGGAGGTGGGCCCTCCCTCAGTGGCCTATACTTTTGACTCAACACAATTTCGAAACACTGCATCCAAACCTTCAGACACTGCAGCTAACAGCCTGGGAGATCCCATAAATAACTTCAGCTTATCTCTCCAAGGAAGTTCAGCGGATACTAACAGAGGCTCGAAGACCATCCACCAGAAAGGTTTACTTAGCAAAGTGGAAAAGATTCAGCAATTGGAATACCAGCAAGGGACATGATGCATCATTACTGAACATCCCACTCATCTTGGAATATTTGGCAGATATGTTACAGAGCGGCCTCTCATATTCTTCAATAAAGATACATGCATCTGCTATTTCAGCTAGATACAACACTGATCCTCCTGTTTTCTCTCACCCCTTACTAAGACAATTCCTCAGGGGAATCAAGAACATTAAGCCAGCAAGAAAGGCCCCAGTGCCAGCCTGGGACCTCAATTTTGTCTTAGAAAAACTGACTCTACCTCCTTTTGAGCCAGCAGCTTCAGTTGACTTGCAATTTCTCTCATGGAAAACAGCTTTCCTGTTGGCAATTACCTCAGCAAGAAGGGTTTCGGAGCTACAGGCCCTACTGGCAATACCACCCTTTATTATTTTCCACAGAGACAGGGTTTCATTAAGGACCAACCCTACTTTTATGCCAAAGGTGGTATCTAGGGTTTCTCTAAATCAAGCCATTCATCTGCCTGCTTTCTTCCCCAATCCTGAGAATAAGGGGAAAGACTTTTGCATACCTTGGACATTCATAGACAACTTCGATACTACCTGGACAGAACCAAGGCCAGTAGGAAGTCTGAACAGCTTTTTGTAGCTTACGCCCCTACAGTCCAAGGAAAAGCAATTTCAAAACAGACTATTTCTAAATGGATTGGACATTGCATCAGATTCTGTTATTCCTTTCATGGGAAGACTGTTCCAGCCTATGTCAGACCACATTCCACCAGAGCTACAGCCACCTCTACAGCATTTTTAAGAGGGTGCCTACAAAGGACATTCTAGAAGCTGCTACATGGAGCTCCGTGCATACATTCTCCAAACACTACAATCTCCCTCTATATTCCAGATCCAGAGCAGGCTTTGCTTCAGCAGTCCTGCAGGGTTTGATTGCCACACCATCTCTTTCCTAGAGCATACCTCCTCCCCCAGCTAAGCTATGGTATTCTACCCACATGTTATGACTGCAGTTGCATTCTTGAAGGACATAGTACAGTTTTGTACCTACCATAAATGTAGATGTCCGATAGACATGCAACTGCAGTCGGGTTTTCCCTCCCTCCATACCCCTCTATGCCTAGGGTCCACTCCTATCCCCCTTACTCTTAGCTGGGGATATCTGTTATGGTGTATTTGTTTTATTGCTCATGTATTTGTTTGGAATCCTGTTTTGTCTTCCAATTTGATTACAGCCTTCCTTGGAGGGCACCTGGCATCTGGGGCAAGAAACACTGAAGAAAATGGCGTCGGCTGATGCTTATGTACTCCAGCCGCTCTGGCGTCGGAGAGAAATGCGACATCAGCCGACGTCGGACCCAGACTTTGGAATCCGGCCGACCGAGGGCTGCCTGAGGCAGGACAACCCACATGTTATGACTGCAGTTGCATGTCTATCGGACATCTACATTTATGGTAGGTACAAAACTGTACTTTTCCAGGTCCTGAGAATGTTGGCACCAGAGACTTTTTAGGTACCCATGAAGTTTCCTCATATGCAGTCTTGCATATGGAATTAGTAGAATACAAGAGGCCATGAATCCTAGGGCTTGCAGTATTTTTCTTGCAGATAGCTGGGTTTTAGTGGCCAGTAGATTGAAATAGTTTGTCAAATAAATTTGTTTCTCTGGAGTGAGGAATGCCATCTGGGAAGTTATGTTCAAGCTTGCACCCAGGAATACAATCTGTTGGCTGGATACCAGTTGTGATTTCTTTTCGTTGATGGTGTTCCCCAGTGAAGTATGAAGTCTGTTTACAAATGCCAGGTACTGAAGTAGCAATTCCTGTCTGTCTGCCTGAATCAGGCAATCATTCAAGTATGGGTAAATTTGAATTCCTCTCTGCCTACAATATGCAATGGCTGGAGCTAGGCACTTTGTGAATACCCTGGGCGCAGTAGATAAGCCAAAGGGAAGTGCAGAGAACTGATAGTGCATAGAGCCTGCTCTGAAGCGTAAGTATTTTCTGCAAGATTCCCTTATGGGAATTTGCAGATAAGCTTCTTTTAAATCTAGGGTTGCTACCCAGGAGTCCTTGGTTAGCATAGGAAGCAGCTGTTGGAGAGTTAACATTTTGAATTTTGTAACCACCAAAGAGGTCTTGAGAATAGACAGGTCCAGGATAGGACACCAAGAGTTTTCTTTTCTGGGGACCAGAAACAGTTTGGACTAAAAACCTTGTCCCTTTGTTCTGCTGGGACAAGTTGAATAGCATTGATACTGAGAAGAGAAAGTACTTGCTTTTGGGCCTCTGCCCACTGGTTTGGTGGTAGGTCTGCCCATCTGGTTATGGATGGGAGTGAGTAGAATTGGAATCTGTATCCCTGGAAAACAATGTTTAAGACCTATTTGTCTTGGGTAATGTATTGCCAATTTTTGGCATGCAGTGCAAGTTTTCCTCTTAAAGGTGCAATTACTTGGGCAAGGCTTGGAAGAGTTAAGGGTAAGTCATTGTGCAATTTTACCAAAGGATGGAGGCTTATTACTCCCTGTTTTGGACATGGGACCACTCCATTGCTTAGATCTGTGCATAGCCTGAGACTGAAGTCTTGGTGGTCTGCTGCCCCTGGATTTGGACTGAGAAGGCCTGGAAGGGACTGGAAAAGAGCAGTTTTTTGAAGACCAATGCCTACTGAATCTAGGTGGCTGTACTTGTAAGAAATCATTAACAGTTTGCATAGATTTAGCTTTCTCCTCCATTGTTTTGAGGACTTCTTCTTTATTACCAAATAGACTCTCTTGATTTAATGGTGCATCTAGTAATTTTGCTTTGACATGATCTGGCAAGTTTTGTTCCTAAAGCCAAGCATGTCTTCTAAAAACAGACCCAGTGACAGCAGCCCTGCAAGATGCTTTTAAAGCATCAAACCCACATTACAAAGTATGTTTACCAACTTGGTTAGCAGAATGCATTAACTCTTGTAAATCTTTGTGTTCTGCACAGTCAGGAATCAACAACATTTTTTGTTTAATTAGCTCCATAATATACTGATGATACTTTAACATATGAAGCTGGAAATTTAAAGCCCAAATGGCAAGCGTAGCAGAGGTGTATACCTTTTTTCCCCATCTATCTAATGCCCTGGAATCCCTGTCTGAATGGGGTAGGATTTTTGGCAGTTGTAGCCTTAATGCCTTTAGGTCCCTGGGAAATGGTCTCTGGATCCACAGTAGGATTCCTAAAAAGGAATTTTTGGGAGTCAGGTACTCTATAGTACCTGTCAGGTTTCCTGGGAGCTGGAGGCAAGGTATCAGGGGTAAGACTGGATTCCAAGAAGACATCATCTACAATTTCCAGAACAGGAGGAATAACTAGAGGCCTGTTCTGAGGCAAGCTTAAAAATTCCCTGAGTCTCTTTTTGGAATGGGAGTAGTCCTGGCCGTCCCAGCGGAAATGTTCTCTAAGGGTGTGCAGGGTTTCACCTAAGGAAAAATCCTCTGGATGGGAAGCAGACGGAATGAAATCCTCTGCATCAGAATCCTCATAGGTAGATAAGGGTATATCTTGGAAATCAGAAGGATCAGAGTAATCAGATTCCTGATCAGAAGTATCAGAAGGAAAATCAGTTCTGGATCTTTTTGAGGGGAAAGGCTGACTTCCCCTAATAAAAGTAATGAGGTCCTCAGCCATTCTAATCATTTATTTTTGTGGCATGTGGGCCTTAGAATGCGCTTTGGTCGTCGGTTTCCTAGGCGTAGTGCGAGCTTTAGGCCTGAGAAATTCAGTATTTTTGGTTTGAAAGGAAGTCGTCAGTTTAATATGAAGATCAGAAGGCCTGAAAACACCCTCAGAAGCCGGTGCCTGCACAGCAGCTCCTGACCCATCCAAGGTAGAGACATCCGCAGGTTCCATAGTCGAAGAAGCATCTCACGGCATACTGGACTCTGAATGGGTCTCAGTAGAGCCCTGTGAATCTCTAGAAGCAGGTATCAGGGGCTGCAAAAGCACATCACTGAGTACCGGCGGACTGGTGACTAGCTTAATGGTAGCATCGTAGGCAGCCTTGAACCTATGCGGTCTGTCTGTCTTTATCCTTTTGTATTTTTTGGAAGATCGGTAGTCGGATGGCTTACCAAAGACATTTCGGAGTACGCAGATCAAGGGTGAAAGAATAGTTCGGGCGTTGAACAAGGCACAAAATCGACAGCGAGGGACGTTGTGGTCTGGGCCTAAACAGGTGATGCAGTAAGAATGAAAATCTCTGTGAGGTATTTGCTTTCCACAGGAAAGACAATTATTAATTTTTCTGACATCTATTAGAGCAAGAAAAAAGTATCCCCAATGGATTACTTATCTTTTAGAAGACTTCGAGTCTGAAACTCGAAAAATGAAAATTTCAGGAGTCGGCTGACTGGCACTTGCGAACTGCTTCTGCTTCGGGTACCGCACGGCAAGAAAGATTGCTTAAATGGTGTCGGCTGCATGTTTTATACCCCTAATGACCTGACGTCATGGAAGAAGCGACAGCATCTGACTCAGAAATCCCAATACTCTGGTATTCAGGCCAGCTGAGGGTGACCTGCAGGCAAATAACCCAAATGTGATGAGTGCAACAGTGAAACACGAAGAACATCTAAATGTTTCCACCTGTAGCATACAGTCTTCCCTATTTATAAGACAACATAGAATTTTCAGACCTTATCCAGTGTCTTAAACCAGGGGTATCCAGGACTCTGTGCAAGAAGGCCTGGAAAACAGATGCCTTTTCTTTTCTTAGGACAGGAATGTTCCTGTGTGTTTTTCCGCTCTTTCCCTAATATCCATGGTACTTCTGAAGATTCAGAAACAATCTCACAGATCAACCATGGTTCCTCCTCCTTTTGTAAATGGCCAGGACAATTACCACAAGCTTTGTCAAACACTAGCTCTGCCCATCCAAGAACAAGGGTGTCTGATACCCTCCAGCATCAGTCATCTTCAGTTGATTGCCAGGATGATAGGGTCTTAATTCCTTTTAAGTACCTGTTTGTTGAGGATGTGTTACTAATGGAGGCAAGGAAGTCAGCTACTAGAAAATCATATATTAACAAATGAAAAACGTTTTCTAGTTTGTGTCAGCAACATAACCAGCATCCATTAAGGGCTGTTTTTTCTCTGATTTTACAATGTTTGTGTGAGTGACTATCATATGGTCTTTCTTATTCCTTTGTCAAGGTTCATTTATTAGCCATTTCACTAAGTCTACCCATGAGTCCTCCCCTTTCAAGGCAGTCTCATGTCAAAATATTCTTCAAAGGGGTTTTGTGGAAGAGGCCATCAAGTAAACCAGTGGCCCTTCATTGGGATATTCATTTTGTCTTAGAGGGGGGCTTCCAAGATGGCTGCACATAGTTTCAGCTCTTCCAGTGTGAAAACAAAAACTCAGAAAAGAGGGCCAGTGAACTTGTCATTTTGGGTAAGTTGCAGTAACTGGCTAGTAAGTACTCTGCCTGGTTGCCACCAAAAAGAAATGCAGAGAACCTGAAAGAAAATCAGTCACAAACGTTGAGGAAAAAACATTGGCTGGGAAGAATTTTACAGCTGCTCAGCAAAAAGCAGTGCAAGCCCCAGCTTTGGTGCAAAACATGACTTTCTGTTTTCTAGAGGAAATATAAGTCAGATGTACTTGGAGCTGATTTAAATAAACAAAACCCCGAAGAAGTATGTCAACTCAAACAACAAAAGGGTAGAACAATGGAAGAAGTTTTAAACAGATATTCAGATGAGGAATAAAACTGAAAAAATCAGAGGGTGAAATGAAGAAAAGGCTAGCTGAATATGAGACTGCTCAAAAAGAGATGTTTCAAAAAATAATGGAATTAGAGGACAAAGCACATAGGGAAACCTGAGATATTCTGCTGTACCAGAGAAGCTGGAAGAAACAGATTGTATTACTATTATGAAAGCACAAGTAAGCAACTGGATTGGTATTCCATAGCAGGAGTTGTTAATTGAAAAGGCACAACATGTGTATGGTCCAAACCTGGCCATGAGAAAGCAACCTAGACTTTTAATAGTAAAGATGCAATCCTACCAGCAGGAGTTAATTCTGACAAAACTGTAACAGAAGGATAAAGTACTAAAAGTGGGTAACAGTAAAGTGTTTGTGGAAAAATTATTACTCACTGTACACCAGGCAGAAGAGGAGTAAATTTATTCCACTAATCAGGGAATGTCAAGAAGCAGGCATGAGAAACTGCTGTACCCAGCTTTCTTCAGAATATTCTTTCCTGGAGGGACAAATCTTTTTTTTTTATGTAGAACATACTAAGGAGGAAATGCAAAAGTTTGTCCAATGAAAAGTGAGTGGCAATAAAGTCCATAGTGAGACTGTGCCAGTAAAACCTTTACAGTGTTTTGAAGGAAAATGCTTGAGAGATAGAAAAAGCACAAGAGTTGACTAGAAGAACCTGGAGTATGTTGAAAATGAAGCAAAGACTGGATTTGGGAGATGGAGATCAACAAGAAGGAAACCAACAATGTGGAAATTGACAAATAAATGTGGGATTACAGAGCATTAATTATATTTGTGAAACATGACACAACAAGGAAAACCTTAATATTCAACATTTTTTACTTTGTTAAACTTGTAGGGGACTTCAAAGCGTATACTCTACATCATGTCATTAATGTCTGGAAGAACATTTAGGAGAGGGGAGGAGGAAGGAAAGAATTAACTGTAAGTAAAACAAAATTTTGTTCTTAACAGTAGTTTTTTTATAATGCATGACATAACCTGCACGCTGTAAAGTAAAGCTTTCCTCAGTTATTTTTGGGTGTAATAGGGACACTAAAGTAAACAGGAACCCCTGTTTTTTTTTCTTTTTATTTCTTTCTTTCTCCTTGTTCAGTTTTAAGAAATGTAGACACTGTAATGTAAAAAGAGAAGAAATGCCTGGACAGAAGGCATGATACAAGAAAAAACTGGTATGCTTTTTCTTACTCTTGCATAGGTGAATGACTGGATTAAAGCCCTTGCCTTGAGCTAGTAAGTTTTAAGTGGAAGCAAATAAATAAAAAAGAACACTGAATATAATAAAAAGTTTTCCTCTAGAAAAATAAATGAGTGTTTTTAGTAGAGGCAACTATCTGGTTCTCACATTTTTATGGAGACAATCTCATAAGGCCCAATAAAAACACAATACTACTTTCTTTCATTGGCTACAAGATAATGCTCTCTGAAAACATTCAGGTATACTTTTCTAATCTGGGAGAGGAATAAAGATAAGACAAAACCAGACTGCACTTAGTGGAAGTAGAAGCACAGGCTGTACTACGCGTCTTAGCATGGGTAACCTTCCTTATAGGTTAATCCAAGTTTGTGAATGTGGCTGTCACTCTGTGACAATTATTCCTATTAGAAGGGTTAAACTTCAGTATTTGAAGGTGTACATAGTTTTGTGTGTTAGTATTAAGTTAATAGGTTTTAGTGGTGTTCTGGGGTGTGACAAGAAACAACTGTATAAAAGATCGACCTGCCAAACATGAGTGTATGCATGTAACACAAAAGCTAAAACTAGACATTTAAAAAAGCAGCTACATACAACAGATATGAATAATAACTTCTTAACATAATAACACTTTCTGTATTATCTTTAAATGTGAATGATCTTGCAGATATATGCAACAAAGAAAGAGTAGTGAACTGTATAAAATGCAGAGTGGAAATAGCTATGCTACAGGAGACACAATTGGAAAGAACTGAGCGTGTGAATTTGATAAAAAAGGGCTTCAGGAAGATTATTATATCCAGCAGTGATAGAAGAGGAAAAAAGATAACAATGGCAGAT
Organism: Protopterus annectens; assembly: GCF_019279795.1. NCBI lineage: Eukaryota > Metazoa > Chordata > Ceratodontiformes > Protopteridae > Protopterus > Protopterus annectens. The sequence continues at coordinate 655,783,525 of NC_056729.1, read as the reverse complement.
TTGTAATAGTACTGGCATGTATTTATATTCCACCTAAAACAACTACAGTAGAGCTTAAGAAAATTTTGGGAGAAATAATCAGCTTTCAGCAGAGAATATTACTTATAGGTGGGAGCTGGAATTTGATTTGCAGTAGTGAGGATGTATCTGGGAGGCCCAGAAGATAAAATATAACAAAATAGGGTTGATGTTTGAATACATTTATGAAAATATTTGGCATGGAAGCTGTGAATTCAGTACTAGGAGTTTAGAGTGAATTTACATATTATTCCACAAGGTACAAATATTTCAGAGGAACATGTGCATTTAACTGAAAGTTTTGAAATGCATCCAATAACTGTTTCAGATCACTCACCAGCAATAACTAAAATAAAAATGCAGAGTAATGAAATAAAAATGAGACACTGACACTTTCCTACCAATCTGTTAAAAGAGAGGAATTTAAGGAATGGGTAGTGAAAATTATTCAGGAGTTATTAGAGAATATAGAAATGGAGTTCATAAATAGATAAACAACAATGCAGAAGCCAGGTCAATGGAAAATCTTTAATAATTAACACAGACTAAAATGTAAAACAATAAAAGCAAGTGTACAGATTAACGCCTTTGCACCTGTCTGGGTGCTTCATTAGATCTATAAAACATTTTAAAACACAAACTAATATAATAAGATAATTAAACCATTCAACCAATCATCATTTTAGACCTCTTGATCTCAAAACCAGTCTTAAAGGGACATGATCATTCAGTCCCTTTGTTCAGTGAGATGCTAGAATAAACATCAATTTTGTTTCAAAACATTGAGTCCTAACATCACCTCTCCTAACTGTAGTGCAATATTTCAAAATGACCATGAACTTAAATATGTGAATGTCACTTTCATTCATTGTATGCTTTGCCAACACATTTCTCTTATCTCCCCTATTAGTATTATATATGTGCTCCCTAATAGGATCCCTCAGGCACCTATTGGTCTTACCAACATAATAACAGTTGCGTACCTCACATACAGCAAATATACCACAGTCCACATAAAGTTTAAATTCAAATAGTCGTCCTCTAAGGGGCGAATAAAGCAACTATCAGTCTTAACATATGTGTATATATTACATGTTCCACATAGAAATGTTCCTATTCTGTTCAGTATCTCACTCTTATGTTCATTAACAGTGCTCAAAGGTTTATAGCATAACATCTTTTGTTTAAGGATGGACCATTCTTAAAAGTAAAATGAGGCTCACTATCAAGCTTCTCTCTGTACTTAGCATCAGACATCAAAACTTGCCAGTGCTTTTAACAATATCACAAATAGAATCAGCGTTGCTCGAATAGGTTAAGGACATTTTAAGTTGACTTTCATGACCACTCCTATTCACCAAACAATCAGCATCTTCTGCATTATAATATGGTCTCATTCTACTATGCCTTAAGAGTACCACATCATTTAGTACTTGCAGAATGTCAGAGTTGGAATAGGTCCTCTGCTGAAACACACTCGCCAGAGTATCAAAAAGTCATACATATCACTATCTTTCATATGTAACTTAGCATTTCTTAAAAAACTGTTCTCTCATAGTATTATTCTTTAACCTTTTTGGATGTATACTGTAAGCGTGTAGCTTATTAACTTTACATGATTTCTTTAATAACATAGTGTCCAATCCAGTAGATGTCTTACAGATATGAATGTCCAAAAAATCTTGAGTAACAGCTGAACAATCAAAAGTAAACCATAAAAACTCAGTTGTATCTTGTTAGTACTCAATAAAACCATTCAGTGCATCCATTGAACCAGACCATATAAAAAAGCCATCATCCACAAATGGACCATAGTATAAGATGGACTCTAGGAAAGAATTACATGCATCAAAAACACATGTGGCTTCTCATTGTGCAAGTACCATGTTTGCATAGCTCTTAGAGCACATCGTTCCCATAGCAACGCCAGTGGTTCTGAACATAGTACTTATCAGCAATGAGAAGGCATTATTAGTCAAGATCACTTCTAGCAGACAACAGATCAAATTAATCTTATCTGCTCTATAATGAGAGTGTTCACTCAGAAATTCTTATGCTGGGTGCACAAGACCCAGGATAAAAAGGTGCCCAATCCTGGTAGGCGCATTGATGCCAGAACTGGAAAAAATGACTGTGTGGAATCCTCAAAATACAGAAACATTCCTACAATGGGGCTAGTCCATGCCCGGGGGGAGGATGCCCCCCGCTGTTGTAGAAGGAAGTAGCAGTCCACAAAAAAATCACAAAACTGATAGGCCAAAGAAGAACCATAAAAACAGAGTGGACAACTGAGGATAAAAAAGGAATTAAGTATTGTTACTGTTTTACAAAATGCCCAGAATTTCCAGACACAAAAGATACAAAAAGATTGAGAGAACATAGAAGAAAGAAAAATACTTCCACAAAAAAAACTGTCAGAAGCTTCAAATAAAAATTGTGTTCACTAATACAACAGATTTGTGAAAAACATTGAGGATAAAAAAGGAATTATGTATTGTTACTGTTGTACAAAATGCCCAGAATTTCCAGACATAAAAGATACAAAAAGATTGAGAGAACATAGAAGAAAGAAAAATACTTCCACAAGAAAAACTGTCAGAAGCTTCAAATAAAAAATTGTGTTCACTAATACAACAGATTTGTGAAAAACATTATATAGTCCAATAAACTTTGATCTGTTTGGAAAAAGAAGCATCTGAGTAAGTACAAAAATATAAACAACAAAACCTAGAGATTTTTGAAAAGGAACCTGGACATTGAAAATTTTACAATACAAAAAAAGAAATAAGACAGGAAAAGTCGAAAAAAAGATTAGTAATGGAGAAGTTAAAGAAATAGAAACTGTGGTTATGTAGTACCTGTGAAGTGAAGGATTCAATGTAGAAAATTTAACTTGGAAATCACCACAGCAGGATAGAGCAATGGACATCCAAATTAAGGAGAAACCAGTGGAACAGGAAGCAACTGGTCAGTTGCCATATGAGGATATTTTGGAGCCTTCGACAGGAAACCAGTATAAATGTTCACTTGGAGCTGGACAGCAAGGGAAGCAATAAGAAACTGTGTCAACAGAACAAGGGAAGCAACAAGAAACTGTGGCAACTCTGATGCAGTGAATGTTGAGGAGTGATATGCCAGTGAGTTCCCATATGACAGAGCAATAGATGACACAGGATGAAATTGAAGAGAATGTGCCATAGGAAGATGCTATAGAACTTTCTATAGAATGCCCGCAGGAAATGGAAAACAAAAAGATGCCCTTAGTTTAGAAGAAAATGTGGTAAGAGAAGAGTTGCTTGATCTAACAGACATATAGACATAGTAAGATCAATGAAAGACATAGACTGTAGAAGGCAGTGGCAGCTGGTGACTTCAAATTAAAGGAGGGCTACAGGAGACAGCTGAATGGGTGGGGCCAATGAGAAGGGGTGTGGCCAACTAGAAAAAAGGGTGGGGCTATTCTCAAAACCACACCAACTGGAACTTTAATTAAATACACTGCCCTGGATGCCAAACCATCATTACAAGAGTCCAATCAAGACAAAATGAAGTGTAGAAGAAAAAATATTTCAATGTATTGGCTACAGGACAACTTACTTAATATCTAGATGGAAAGACAAAGGTTGTGAGGCATGAAAAAATAAATTACTTTTTAAATACATTACTGGAATGCCAGTCAAAATCAAGTATTAAAAAAAGCAGCATTCATCTTAAACCACTTCTCCTTGCACTGCAGTTCTAATTATAATTTATATTCAGCTTTATAAAATTACCAAGTAACATGCTGAAAGTAGCAATCTCTGTGATACCCCCACTTGTAAAAATGTTTCTTATCCAAAAAAGACCTGCTGTCTGACAACAACTATCTGCTTGTTTCATGGGGAAGACATGATCAAAGTAAAAAATGAACAGCAAACAAGAAAAAAGCTCAAGATAAATTGCTTAAAGGATTACTGCACAAGTTATGGACCACACATGATAGATTGGCATTCTGTTTAGTTTATGGGTAAAGCCTGCAAAGATGACTGAAAATCTCCAACAAATGTAATGAGCTTCTGATAATACTGTAATCCTGCCACTCTCATCAAACTAAACAAGCAACTCAGAGGTCAAATAAGTTCTAAAAAAGCCAAATTTGAGGTAAGTTTGGCCTCCCAAGCCAAGGACAACCACAAAGCATTATTTAGCTATTTCCTCAGCCTCAAAGGCAATACACAATTGTGTGCAGAGCTCATTGCAAATGGAGCCACCTATACTGAGCCAGAAGACATAGTAAACCTCCTGGTTGATAAATTCAGCTCCAACATTGCCCCTCTGTCCCCCTCAACCTTCCCTCAGGAAATATCATCAAATATAACTCCCCCTACTCTCACTAGCTAACAGGTCCTTAATGCTCTCTCTACCACCAAGAACACTGCATCAGTGAGTCCAGACAGTATCCCAGGATGCCTTCTAAATAGTTTGAAACATGACCAATCAGGCCTTCTGGAATTACTATTTAACTGTAGCCTCCAAGCAGGTTTCGTGCCTCATGAATTGAGAAAGGCAACAGTCATCCCTCTACACAAAGGTGGGCCATCTACAGACTCTGGAAACTACAGACCCATAAGTCTCACTGGTCTTATATGTAATACCATGGAAAGAATTATCATGGAGATGATCGATAGAGATATAGTCAACCTCCAGACACAGGACCAACCCATTTTGGTTTTGTCAAGGGCAGATCATGCCTACTCATCCTGGTGGACTTCTTTGAGAAGTTCACCAAAGCAATGGATGAGGGAAAAATCGTTCACACTGCCTACCTTTACTTGGCCAAGGCATTTGACACAGTACCCCACTTGGGCATTGTTGACAAATTCAAGAGGTTAGGTACAAACCCGTATGTCACCCGGTGGATAGCCAACTGGCTCACACTCCTTTTTGGCATTTACTTCTCTGAAGTCATGGCCAATGTCATTGGTATCTGGCTGACTAAATTTGCAAATGATTGCAAACTAGGAGCTGTCATTCAATCTCACACTGACACAAATGTTCTCCAGAAGGGGCTAACACAGACAAACAACTGGTGTCAGAGCCATGAACTAAAACTAAATTCCAAGAAATACATAATAGTATCCTTTGAGAAGTCATCCATCCCTGGTAGCTATCATACCGACAACACTCCCCTTAGAGTTGACCCAGTAGTCATGGACTTCGGGACACACATAGACAGTAATCTAGCCTTTGACCATCATATGTCTACAGTGGTGAGGAAATTATTCTATGTTGCACACATTATAAACAAAGGTATGGCATCTAAGTCCAAGGAAGTCATTGTTCCACTGTATTCTGCATTCAGACCTATCATCGAGTACAATGCCCCTTTTGGTATGTACCTAACCAGGCATATCTAACAATTTGAATGTCCACAGAGGTTTCTCATTAAAAGAATACAGGGTGTAAGTACAATGTCCTGTGAAGACCACCTCAAGGTCCTATCCCTGTATTCTGTCTCCTACAGGCTTTTGAAGGGAGATCTCTACCTGACATACAGGTCATTGTCAGACCCCACCCTGATGGACCTCCTGCATCTCAGCAAAGCAAACAGTACAAGAATTGCATGTTCTAAAACCTTAAACCTTGCCTGTGATAGAAATAAGACCTGCTAGAGAGATAGATATGTATCCCAGAGACTACTCCGTCTATGGAACAGGCTCCCCATCCATAGGAAACAAGAGTTCCTCCCTAACCCAATTCAAGTGCAACTTGGACAATTGGATGGGAAACCAGAAATTCATCCCTGGTTTGGTACCTATGTCTCTAATGGACACAGGTAATCCGTAAATATTACATCTCCCATGCCCATGCTTACATATGTCAAGGGTATTAGAACTTGTCAGAGATTTGGGATGCATGATTAGACTTAAAAAGGCCTTTGTGGTCATTACGTTAGCCTAGTAAACACCTATGAACCTATAAAAACTGGACAAGGCAATGGTGTGGATTTCTGCAATGAGATATGGCTACTTTTCCAGACCAGGGTGCTTCAAACTTCGATTGGGAACTCTAAGCAATGTGTATTAAGATAGCTAATGGTGCATAAGTGAGGGCAATAGAAAGAAAGAGGTTTCAGGGGCATTTAGTATATCACTGTAATGGGAAGGATTGAAATCTTTCATGTTTTATGTTGTAAAAATGATGATACATTTATCCTTTTTATCTCCAAATTGCAGATATCGGTATATGATCACTTAAAGGATCAATAAAAAGTTTGATTGGTTCCAGCTTTTGTGAGGCTATAAAAAGACTAATTTCACTGAGTTGCTACATATAGGCAGACAGATCAGTTTTACTAAGTGATATTTCCACCTTGAGATATGCATGAGTAAAAGTGGAACCTTCTCAATCAGTAGTCAAACCTCCTGTGATGATCTCTTTTGGTTCTGTGTTAGCTCTTAAGCCTTTGAGAATTTACAGCATTGATATCCTAGTCAGAATATGGTCACTCACATCGCTTTATAATACCTAAAATATGAATTGTATGTACCAGTGTTCATAAGTGTGACAAAGGAAATTTCACTGAGGCATATCTAGCATTGAGATGTGCAAATGTATAAAATGTGGGCAGCTGGGACTACCCCCACATCTGTGTAAGGGAAGCAAACATTGTGCTTGTGAGTGAATTAACAGTTGGGGATGGTCTTGACATGAGAAATTTTATCAGGAAGCAACATAATGGCCTGAAACTAGTGCTGGACTGATAGCCAAACAGGCATTTTATTCCATTTCATTTTTTAACTTGTTTTCATTTTTAACTTTTCTGTCAGTTTGATGTTAATTTGTGAAGGCTGAGTAGTGGGAAGGGCAAGAGACTGATCATTTCAAATATGAATGTGACTTCCTTCCTGTTTCATTCATTGCATGGTAGAAAAAGTCATCTGAGTAGCCATCACGGGTGCTTCTGGTATGAGCTGCCCTCTTGCACAACATCTGATTTAGTAATCAGGGAAAACAGGAAGCTGGTCTAAAGATTTGGTCGGTTTTGGCTTTACTGGATAACCATGCTGGTGAGAGAATGCCAAGTCTGAATAAAATTGATTGCTGAATCTATGTCAGTGTTCTTATAAGGGTATGTAGGACAGATGCAGGCTAAGAAGTTTCCATAGTGCTTCTTTGTCATGATATATATGAGGACACTCCTGCTGCTGAAATATATTCCTTCATAATTAGAATTATACACTATATTTTAAAGTTTGCAGTTCTGGTATTAACCTAGGCTCCTGGTCTAGCAAAGTAGCCATGTCTCATTAAAGAAATGCACACAACTGCCCTGCCCATTTCTTAACTGGGCAGTTACTTATCTCCACATGGTGTTAATTATGCCACAATAAGCTTTTCTACAACTACAAACTATAACATAGATTGCCTGTTCCATCTCGCACAATATTTGCTGTTTTATCCCATCCCTATTGTAGATTATATAATCCAAAGCCTATAGTCTTTATTTTTCTCCATAATGTTAATGCTGCTTATTCCTTACTTTTGAGTCCTTGAGGAATAATTGTCTTTTCGTTTCTACAGACTCATAAAATAATGTGAGTAGATGCTGATTTTAGAACCAAGGCAGACAGGTCTTCAGTCCTCCAAACCCCAACAACAATGCTTTGCTTTTTTTGAAGGAGGTAAGCTTGCAATATTTCTGTGTTTGTTTTAGTGGAGTTTCTGATTCTATTTCATGTCCATGTCATCCATGGAGAGTTACTGGCCAATGAAGATGACACTGGGAATAAAATTCATTGAACAGTATTTATCTGCCAGAAATACATTTCTTCACTCACTTCCACAAAAAAAAACAAATCAGAAGGTAGAAAAGGAAAATAAAGGAATGAAATAACTCATGTTGTGTCTTCTGAAACAGAAGCCTAAATATTTCAGAAAAGGAAAATATGCAATAATTTCACAAAAGAGAAGAAGTGTAAGAAAAAAGGAACTAGAACAATTACAAAAAAATGTGACTGGTGGTTACCATTTGGAAATTGCCAAGATATTGAAAAGTTAATCACAAATGAAACATGAGCTGAGTGATTCAGTATTTTGAGAAACAAGAAGTAAAAATTATTCCAGCAAACATCAGTTTTACATCAGGCTGAAAATTCCTCAGTCCATCATCAAAACCACTCAAGTTTCAGACAATGAAATATAAGCTCATACAAACCATGAGGTTTCAGATGGAAAAGATAAAACTTCACCTTTATTTAATATATTACAGATCCTTGGTAATTCAGTTTCAACAGCCTTCTAAGGGGACAAACAGAATGAATGACTGAAAACTCCTTCTTTTAGATAGCTTTCAGTTCCTAGTCCAACTAATGAATTCTTAAATTGGCTTATTTTACCATATAAGCACTTGCCAGTTTATCTTTGTATTTAAGCCTTTTGACAATTTTGATACTTCAAAATAAAGTAACTCTGTTAAAGAACCAATACTTAACATTTTCTCTCAGATATAATGGTCTGTGTAACAAAACAGAAAACTTAAGTCATCCAAAGCATGTCACATTTCCATTAAATGTCTTGCTGCTGCTATCCACATTACCATACAGCTGATAGCACAAAGAAGCAACTTATTCATCCCCGAGCTACACACAATAACAAACTGCTTTAGTGTCAGCCACGCGAACGACACACACCAACTCTCGGTCAAGAAATGCAGGGAGGGAGACAAGAGAAGCACACACAAATAAACACACAAGCTGACTTAAACTGGCAACGATTCAAGCAGCTCTTAACAAACTTTTAAAAGAAGCACCCCTACCTCCTGCCAAGTAGTCTTCCCTTCTGGATGTTTGATAAAGTTATTGCTATTATTAAAAAAAAATTCTATTAAAAAAATCCAGAATCCCTTGCAGAACAATTCCAGCATTACTAACAACTGTGCTAACGCTACTAATTGTTTCTCGCTCTCTTTTTTGAGAAGAGAGCGAGAACCAATCAGTAGCAATCCAGCCGTCCATGTCACGTATGTGCCTACAGACATGGCAGTCCGAACACCCTTCTAATTTACTGTGCGGGCAGTGCGGTTAAACCGCATAGACTTCTGGGCATCACACTGATGCCTTTTCATTAATCTGGACTGCCTTTACAGCAGTCAGAGAGTAGATAGTTACGTTCTAAAAAAATTTTTAAAAAAACCTGGAACTCGACGAGCATGCGTAGTTCGAGTTCCGGGACTTTGTGGACTCGCTCAGAAGTACAACATAGCACACACAAAATATTAATATATATTTTTTTATTAATCTCAAATGTCATTACACTTCAATCTTTTTCCTGGGAGGGCTGCAGTCCTGCAGTCCAATAGCAAGAGCCGCCCCTGGTAGAAGGTCAATAAAACCCAAAAAGTCAGAAATTTGATAAAACAAATGAACACAGTAATTAGGACTGTCCATACAGATCCATGTGATATAACTTTTACTTATTTTACATTTGTTTACCAGGTATTGTGCGACTGGGCAAGAAGCCCATTTTCAGCAGAGACCCAGGGAGAAAAGTTCCCAAGCAATGGTTACAAAAGTTAAGATAAAAAGAAAACAATATACACATTGTACAACTGAGTAAAGTTACATAGGTAAAAGTACAAGGAAATTAAAAGATAGAATCACTGAACATAAATCCACAATTAAGAGAGGGGTACCTAGTAATGCTTTAGCAAAACATATTATGGATCAAGGGACAGAGCACAGATTTAAATTTCGTGTAATAGACATGAAATTTAAGAATCGAAAGGATGGTGACTTGAATAATGTATTGGAATTATGTGAACTGGACTGGATTTTAAGGCTAAATGCAGAACAATGGCCAGGTATAAATATATCTGCAAGTATAAAACCTGTATTAAAAAAGAGACAATTAATGTTGAAGGGTATTAAATAAATTATTTATATTTTTATTTTATGTATATGGAGTAACAATTTCTATGTCTATGGTTTTAAGAAATTGTTGGCTTATAGATATATGAGCATGTTTTGGATGATATGTATATTCATTTTTTTTATTTTATGTACATACATATATATATATATATATATATATATATATATATATATGCAACGACATCTTATAATAACGAAAGTCACTACAGCGAAATGAAACCATCGACAGTTGAAAACATTGACAGTACATGTATCACGAAAAGTACAGCAACATGGGTCCTGCAAGGGGAAGTAGTATGGGTACAGTATCATATCATATCCTTTACTTCCCCTTGCAGGACCCATGTTAGCGCTACTTTCTGATACATGTACTGTCGATGTTTTCAACTGTCGATGGTTTCGCTTCATTAGTGACTTTCATTTTAAGATGTCGCTATTTGATATGAACCCCATATATATATATATATATATATATATATATATATATATATATATAAATGTAAATACTAGTTTTTAGATGTACCTTAAACAGTTAATTATTTTAATTGATGGTTGTGTCAGGTGGTTGTTCACTGAGCATATAAATGTTGAATTTGCAAAATGGAGTGCACACTAAAGAAGGGACTTTTACCCAAAAGCTCTGTGACTTGTTATTTGTGAGTTTATTAAATTATTTTACGCTTGTATTTCTTTGGAGTTTTTTTGTTTTTACAAAGGCTCCATTACCCAGCCTCTACCAGAAACAATTGGTTGCATATAGGCGGGTTAATTATACGCTTTATGTACTTTTGGGAGCCCATATATCACAGGAATATGAGGATACTCAACCAGAAAGTAGTCAAACATTTCCTTATTAATTGACCCTTCCATTAACAAATCATACACACAGTTATTAACACACACTGTCAAATTATATACATCAAACTAAGTATGTTTTGTATATGTTGTGGCATCATTCAACATTGTAAACATACTTTCAGTATAGTCCGTAGTGTTCATTACTACAGTCCCTCCCCCTTTATCTGCCGGACAAATATATGTCATCTCGTTCAACTAGATCACACATAGCCTTGTACTGGAGTTTATTCAGATTAAAAAAATGGTTGTTTACAATTCTTAATGAAAAAGTCATAAATATCATCTTCACATAACTTGTCGTGTGCTTCAACAAGCAGGGGATTTATTGGTAAAAATTGACTGGGCTTTCTCAATTCAGAAACAGATATGTCGCCTTTACCAAACATCAATCTAAGTGAACTATTACAATTCTCAACGATATGAAACACTTCCTTAAGAGGTTAGCGCGATGGTCTGATAATAATGATGTTAGAGACTTATTTTTTAGTTACCATGGATGTGGTATCTTTATTCACTGTTATTCGAATGGGATTGGTATAAAATATGTCAGACAGTTTCTGAGTGAACACTGATTATAGAGCAGATGAGATTAATTTGATCTTTCTCTGCTAGAAGTTATTTTGACTAATAATGCATTTTCATTTGTGTAATGCTTGTAAATGTAAACTGCTTAATATGGTTTGCTAGCTTTTCTATAAATGTAAGTTTGTCTATGTCACAAGTGATAATTCAATAAAGAGGAGAAACTAACCCTTACTTCATTTGAACCAGTTAATCTGGCTGACATAAGGGTGTTAACATGGAAAACATTTTTACTGAGTGTTCTGACCTCTGCAAGAAGGGTATCTGAACTGCAAGCTCTTATGGTGAATCAACCCCATCTTATTTTCCATAGGGACAGGGTTTCTTTGAGAACTAGTATTCCTTTTATGCCTAAAGTGGCATCCAAGTTTACTTTAAGCCAAACTGTCCATTTCCTCATTTTCTTTCCTGAACCTAAAAACGAGGAAAAAATGGTACTGCATACTCTGGATGTCTGTAGATAACTTGGGTACTATCTTGACAGAACTAAATCTTTAACATCTTCAGATCAATTGTTTATTTCTTGTGAATGTAAGAAGAAGAGACAACTTATATCAAAACAAACTATTTCCAAATGGTTGTCTAGAGCAATTACCTTTTGTTATATTTACCATAACAAATCTATTCCAGCCAGGGTCAAGTCCTACTCTACTAGTGCCCAGGCCAGTTGTTTTTACAGCCTCTAGATTGGACACCAACACTTCCACAGTCCTCTACAAAGACCCTGTGGAGGCTACCATGGCTGAGAAATTAGGGGCATCCTGACTGATCTTCTACAGTGGCCTTCATCAGATGCCTGAGCCAGAGCACTTGATGAAAACACCAGTGTCACCTCTGAGGTGGAAGGTGAGATCTTCACCGTTTTAGCACATGATGAAAACACCAGTGTCACCTCTGAGGTGGAAGGTGAGATCTTCACCATTTTAGTTAGAGAAGAAGTTAAGGAGTCTTGTGCGGAAGTCCAGCAGTCCACATAGATCCTAGGCTTCCAGAGCAGTGCCCCAGTGAAAAAGACAGACAGACCCTGCTTCCCAGCACTCATCCTCTAAGTAGTAACCCAGTGAAATTTTTATTTCTCTTCCTCCTTCCCATGTTTACTCTGAACAGTTGTTCAGTCTGGTGCAAAGCTTGTTGAAGGTTGTACTTGTCCTACAACCAGGCAATGAACCATTAGTGTCAGGTGTCAAGAAGGTGTCTTCCAAAAGGAGAAGATTTCATTTCCTTCTCAGGTTGAAAATTCACAGGATGGTGAAGGGGAGGAATTGGATTATTCCTGTCAGATGTTTTTCTCTCTGGATTATGATTTAGACCGAAAAAAAACTGTCTCATCTCATTCCCCTTCTGAAGAAATCTCTTTTAGATTCATTCTTAACAGAATTAATGATTTCTTTAAAAGAAAAGCATTTGAGGACCCCTCCAAAAAAGACAGAGCCTGGATGCATCAAAGCCAGTGGCAATTTCTCTTGTTCTAGAAGTAACAGAGAATGCTTTCTTAGCAGCCTCCCAGGAACCCAACTCTCAGTCCCTTGCATCTAAGAAATGATTTTGTACAGGTGCAAGACACACACAAATACCTGTAAAGGAATCCAGTGGGATATACAGGTATAGTGTCTATGGATCCAAGTTGATTCTTGCATTTGTCACCCTTTCTAATTACAATAAAAGCAGGGTCTTGGGCAGATTTAGGAAGAAGGACTGTATGTCTGCTACCCTGAGCTTTAAAGCTATTAAATGTTAGACACATATGATCAAGTTGCAGATGACCATCTTGGAGAGAAGGCTGGGGAGGTATATGTTTCTCTGAGCGATCTCAGAGGTAGTATATAAATGCAGCATGAGTGTGGAATGTTGGGGGGGGGGCTGCAGAGAGTCAAAGCCTCTCTGCACAACTCTTTTTCTTAAACTTTTTTTGAGTTTGAATGTTTAAACTCAACTTTGCAGTCTCACAGTTTTTACAGTCTCTGTTGTGCAACTCACAGTTATGGCAGCAAGCCACTTTGTATGCCTACCACAGAGTTGATGTAAGGTACCACATTATTCCAGGAACAAAAACAGTTGTCTAACCACCTTGTTGGATATACCTTAGTAGTTTGACTGTAATCATCTAAAAAACAATGGGCTCAAACAATATATTTCAGCTTTATTCTGTCAGACAAATACACTACACCCCCCTCGACAAGCTGCATCAGTGATCATAAGTGATTATGTAACTGCCTCATATAAGAAATGGAATTGTTCTGTCGTTGTATAAGACTTTGGGTGAGCCTTGTTTGGAGTCTTATGTGCAGCCTTATATGACTTATGGAATGAAGACTGACATGATTGAAAAAGTGCAAATGAAAATGCTTAAAAGGGTCTGTCACTGTCCTTCAAAAACAAATTGCTTTGGTCACAACAGTAAAGCAGCAACGGTGCAAATGTAGATACTTGAGCACTCAAAGTATAACTTGCTTGAACTGTAAACTGCACAAAATCATGAGCATTTTGGAGAAAGTGCACGGCTTAAAATGTAGTAGGAATGAGGAAGGTGGAAGGAGGAGGTAAGATTTTCAAAGTCATTTTATATAAAAGAATTGGAAGAATATTTATGGAGAAAGTGGCGGAACTATTAAATGGTTTGCTTTCAAAGTTAGTAAGTTACTGGAACATAGTAATGGAGTATAGATGTAATGGCTAGGTGCTGAGTTTGAGCAAGCAGAGATTTACATTGCTTTTTAAAACTTTTGTTTGCATTTCACTGAAATTCTCAAATACTTATGTCAGTAAAACAAACTCTGAGTGCCATTCTGAAATCCTTTTGATGGCAGGAGGTTGCTAGATTCCAGGGTAGGACTGCTAAAGCTGAAGGATCCTTAGAAAAATCCATTGTACTAACAGCTAATGGCTTTTTTCTGTCAAGTACTATCTTCAGTTTGTTTTCTGTGATTAGTTTTAGAAGACGGAAAAAAACATGTTTCTGTATTTAAGGATAGAACATTTTCTTGGCCTGAATGTAGAAAGGTGTGACATAAGCACTGAGGGCAGAATTGCATCCCTTACAGGAATTGTTTTTGTTTCCTATCATTTAGGTGCGGAATGAGTTTTACAAGGACACCCAGGGTGTCATTTTAGTATATGATGTCAGTCAAAAGGAGTCATTTGAATCTCTGGATGCTTGGTTGACTGAGATGAAGCAGGAAATAGGGCCTCATGGCAGCCTGGACACCTCTGTTTTTGCAGTTTGTGCCAATAAGGTAAGTTAGACTGAGGAATGTTTGATGTACTGTGTTCTGTAACAGGACCAGTCTAGATTGTTTTGTAGCTTCTTTTTCTGGAAAAGTGCTGATTCTTATTTAGAAACTCATGTCAGGGCTTGATTACTGTGAACATGGTTGAGAGCTGAAATATTCCTCTTGCTTCTTGAGGAAGTTAAGCTATGACTGCACAGAGAATAAAATCTAGAAAGACTTTTATTGATTTATGTATGCATGAATGTGTTGTATTTATTTATACTTTTTAACTGGGTAAGTGAACTGGTCCAGAGACCTTTTAAAGCCATGACCTAGGAGACAATGATAACAAGAATAACATGTCAGAAATGCATTTAGGAATAAAAGAGAAAAAAAAATCAATATTGTCATGAGGTGTTTGACAAAGATTGCATGCACAATACATAGCAAAGGTGTGACAGTGAATAAGTAAAAAAAATAAATAAATATTTACAATAATGTATGCATTATTAATGCTTTATACTGTGAAAACTTCATTATAGATACATAATTGTATGTGCACATATTGTACCGCTCACAGTACTTTAAGATGTTTCTGTATAATGGACTCAGCTTGTAAATATTGCATGGCTGTACAAAAGCAAGCAGTTAGTCTTTCAGGTTTAAAAAGTCATTAATTTCAATATAAGCCAGCTTTTATTATAGCACTAATGATGTATTTGTTGTATGTTTAGTCACTGTTTTGTGATCATTAGATAGCATTGATATAAGTTACCTAGAGTCATGCAAAATAACAGCAGTCAATACAATGAAGGAGGGACTGGTAATTCATTTCTGAAGTCTTTTTCATTATTGTAAAACTGTAGTTATTGATATTTAAATTGTGCAGATATGAGCAGTGAAGAAAACTGAGGCTAAACATATTTTGTTGAATTGTGTAATGCTTTGTTGCATCACATTATTCACTGTTCCTTTGAAATGGGGAAACGGATCAGAAATGAGAAACAAATCACCAGTAAGGATGGCGAGCACAAGTGGGTAAAGATAAGTTATCATATCAGAAAAAGAAGAGTGCGTACTCCATGGTACAGATGGATGAATACTTGAAACTGACCCAGATGGCTCTATTAGTGGCCCAGGCAATGCAAAAACTGTTGGAGAAAGTGGGAATGAACTTCTAACATCAGCTCGCCTACCCTTCTGTTTTAATTATCTTGGTCCTCTTGTTACCATCTGGACTCCGGTGCCCCCTGTCCATGCTGGGTCTGCCAGCTACTCTCCTACCCCTAGATTAATCCTGTTTGCTGGGGCTGATAATGGATCCTAATGTTGTCCTAGGGGCTCAGCTCATCTGCGCTTCCATCCAGGGAGATTACTTGTTTATACCCAACTCACTCCCACACTTGCTGATTAGATCCAAGGGCAACTTTCTGCTTTGGACTGTGCTTTCCCTTAGGGGTTTATTTGCAAGTGCCCTCCCAGCTAGGATAGGTACACCTGTTCCTTCCCTGACACTCCGTCAGTCATCCCAACTGCTAACTGAACCTGTGTTGGCTGGGCCATAGCCAGGGTTTAACCCTCTACACCACTGGAGGGACCTCAACTTTTCTACATTTGGTAAAGAGAGGAGACATAACTTGTAGCATGTAGGACCTGTGATGTTCACACTCACCAAGATGTGCATTGCATGGTAGCCAGATTCTATGCTGAAAGTCACATGAGCATGTGCATACCCCTCAAGCAGTATTGTGGGTTTTGCAGCTGTCAAGGCTGCTGTGGAGAAAGGGTTATCATGTTAGAAAAGTGTCACACTCTCCATCGAACAAAAGTAAGTACTTACATGCTTATGAGCTGTCATGTGGTTCCCCCACCCTAGGGAGGAATAGGGCCCACCTTTAAACATGGATAGCCCATGTCTGTGGAGGATGAAGCCTGAAACCTCAGACCATTGGGAAGAAGACAGAGCTGGCACAGGAGTGATGAGAAACGTAGGTAGAGGAAAAATAAGGACTTAACATCCATTATGGTTGTCTGGATGAAAGCTCCTTCCATCTGGCTGGCATGTGGAATGAGAGCTTGATGACTGGCAGCTACAAGGGAGAAGAAAAATAATTGTAAAAAGGGCAGAACAGGGATGGATGTATGTATCAATAAGGATTTTGAAGTGGTATTAACTGGCTGTATGATATTTAGAAAAGGAATGAAGGAAGATAGAAAAGGAGAGGGTTGGCAGTGTATGTCTGAGAAAGTACGTTTACAGCTATTGAGGTCAAGGAGAAGGAAGGCTGAAAGTGATGTCCGCCTTTAAAGCAGAGAGTGAATCTGTAGATGAGTAATGATTAACAACATTTCAGCCTCCAAATGCAGGAAAGAGAGATGCTGATAAACTCAGAAACACAATTAGACCATGCACAGAGTAAAAGAACCACAATAATGAGGTAACCTTCATCTTCCGCAGTAAAGTGGAAGACTTCATCTCAAAAAGGAGAGACAGGAAGAATCTTTGATGGAAGACTGCTCTGAGGAAAAAGTAAGATACTGAAAGGGAATTATAAGATTTATATATTGACTGACACTTGATTGCTTGTTAACCATGATAGCTCTACTAGACTTTCCCATTAATAGAGAGGACCTGAGGATAAAAAATCCAGTAAACATAGAAATATAGTAATGAACCTGAACAGAAAATATATCCGTAACCTATTACTTAGCATCATGCAGGTAAGTGAGAAATGGTAGAAATAAGACGTTGATTGTAAGAGTGACCACAGTAAGGTTCATTATCCTTGTGAAAGGAAATTGAAGAACAGCAAATACAGAGATATGGAACTACTTGACATTATTTTTTTAAAACAAGAAACATCTTTATTAAATTATCATGTATGACATAGGCCATGTTACATTTATATAAATGACAATAAACAATAGTACACAATCTCAGTTGCAAACATTATACATTCCAAACCATACCAACACAATTGTAGCTGCAAACATTATACATCACTTTTAACATATCCAGTCATTGTTAGTCAACCATTATATAGCTCATTGAAATCCTTCTTTCTTTTAAACCTCGTTCCTCCTCTGCATGTGTTGATCCCACAGTTCTCATTTTTCCTATGTAATTTGCTTCTACCCTTTTCTAAAGATTCCGGTTGTTTTTACTTGGTTACTATCTTCACTTCTTTTAGTAAAGTTGGTTTAAACTTTGATTACTATTTTCTAGTAATTCCCTTTTTGGCAGCCATCGTAATTAGACTCAGCAAGGCCTTACAATGTTTAGACAGTTATGAATTTATATCTTAGTGGAACTACTTGACATCGACTTCAAACTGCTTAACCAAGAGTGTTGTTATAGAGGGGTAAAGAAAGTCACATGGAACAAAGGATGATCTGCTATAAAGGTATAATGAAGAATTTTAAAAAGGGGAAGAATTTAAGTATAGCGTGGATGGATTACAAAAAAGCATTTTTACAGAATCCTACATTCTTGGATAAAGGAGTGCTTACAGATGTTTAAGATACATCATACATTAATCAATTATATTACAGTGACCATGAAACAGTGGCAGACCACTTTACAGTTAAGCCAGACAAAGGGCAAATTATTATCCCAGGGATAAAATTCAAAGGGGGGATGTTCCAGGCTGATTCTTGTCACTGATTTTGTTTTGTCTTGCTCTTAACCCATTAAGCTGTGTACTTAACAGGTTAGGTCTTGGTTACAATTTGGCTTCCAGGAAACAAACTTGCATAAAGATTTCTCATCTACTTTTTGTGGATGACTTAGCACTGTATAGTTTTTCTGATGAGGAGTTGAAAGCACAACTGCAAGTGGTTAAAACTTTCTCAGATGATATAAGAATGACATTTGATCTTGATAAATGTGGAAAAGCAGCATTTAAAGCAGGAAAGTTGCAGTACCAGGAAAATATCAGTCTCTAATAGGAATGTGATACAAAGGGACTTGAATAGGAAGGAGTGAATAAATATTTGAGAATTGATGAAGGATCAGCAATAAAACATGAACAAATGCAAATAAAACTCAGTAAGTAATACATAATAAGACTGAAACTAATATTGAAAACAGCCTGACATCAAGGAATAAAATCCAAGCTATAAACCAAATTGATCTTCCTGTTTAAACTTACAGTTGTGGTGTGATTGGCCCTAAATGTATTGGATCAGTTGGACAGAAAAAAAAAAAACAAGAAAAGTGCTTCATGCCTATCAAATGATGTATAAAAATCAGTGTATACCAAGATTATATATTCTACTCTGTGAAGGAGGTATGGGTATCCCCAAAACTGATTACATGTATAGAGCTGCAGTTGAGGGACTGAATACATATCTGCTGACCCCATCAGATCCAAACATAGTGAAAGTTTTACAACATGAGTAGAGGAAGTCTAAGATGACCTCTCTGTGTAAGGGAAGTCTAAGATGACCTCTCTGCTTAGTGTAGCAGAAGTATTCAAGTAGTAAACAGGAATGGAAATCAAACCAAAAAAAAAATCAGCAACTGAGTGTGCCAAAAAACAAAATAAAGAATATAAGGAGATGGATCAGTCAAGAAGGAAAACAATATGGAAAATTCATAAATATAGGGACAAGTATAGACATCTCCTGGAACCACCTAATGTTCAAGATTTGAGACACGTGAATGGTTAAAGAGAAGTGAGTTGAAACAAAAGTATGAAAGGTTAATAATAGCAGCCCAAGATAGTGGACTTGGTTTACAAAGTCCATTGACCATGTGGGAGAAACAGACAAATGTAGGTTTTGTTTAAAAAAAAAAAAGTGGGGGGGGGGAACAGTCACACATCTTGTTGCTGAGTGTGATAGACTCATTGCAAAGGACCTGTACGCTGAAAGGCACAATAATGTGGCAAGAGAAGCATTGGAAACATGAACCAAAAAGTATTTTAGAGAATGATGAATGTACGTCACATGGAATCAACCATTACCAACAATTCAAAAATTAGGTGCGAGAAAACCAGATATAGTAGTCCATGATAAAAAGCCAAAAAGTACCATTGATCATTAAAATTGCTACATCTCGTGATTACAGTGTCTCTCATACAGAGAGACTTAAAGTCTTAAAACATCAAGATTTCCAGGCAGAAACAAGAGCAATGTGGAAGAAAGATACCCAGGTAGATCCACTAGTTGTAGAAGCAATGAATCTCATAAAAAAAGAATTTAGTCATATTTAGACTTGCTAGCAATACATATAACTCTGCAGGAATTCCACTAGGATTCAGTTCTGTGTATATTGCAGGTGCTGCAAAGAGAATTTTTGGCCAACATCAAAGATTCAAACAATACTAATTTCATGAACTTTAATCATACCCTGGCTTAGATATGGGTCACATTCATATCACTGTATTAGAAACCCAAAAGACTTGGAGAAACATGACAATGACCCAGATGATTCAACTTCAGGTAGAGGCTTGAGTGCTTGCTGGAGCAAATGTAGGTGGGAAGTGGCTCAGCCAACACACCTATCTTCAGGGGGAGTGTGTGCCCATGGATGAATCCTCAGTGGAGACCAAAGACTTCCACTGGAGTGCTGGCTTCAAGGGAGCAGGGATGTCATGAGGGATTATGTCACACTCCAAGGAGAGTGACACACCCTTGATGCCACCCATCTCATGACAATCCCTGGGCATGTAAAAAAATATCCTTGATGGCTGCTTCAGTAATGGTCCCTTTTGCTGGATAGTGACACTGGCGCATGAGTAATGAACAGGCCAGTAGACCAACAGAGGGTCTGTTTGCTAGCATGCAGTGGGCAAAAATAAGTAAATAAATATGTCAAACTACTTGGATGGTCAGAAAAAAGGTGTGAAAAGATGACAGTGATGAAAGCTTGACCTGAAGAATGAGAATATCTGTAAGGAGTAGAATGGTAAAAATGAGGCAGGCAGTGTGATTGAAGAATGAATGTAGGGGTTATTAGTGAAGAAAAAAATGAGGATATACAGCAACATAAGAAGTGAGAGTAAGGCAGTAAAAAGTACACAAGTGGCTAGAAATGGAGCTAAAGTCTTGTCATAGAAGAAAAAATGGTGGGAGGAGCAAAGAACACAAGTACCCATGAAATACATAATAGGTGGCAGTACACTAAACACCGAAAGTGTGATAAGAGACTTGGGAGCACAGGTAGACAGTGGTCTCACCTTCGATAACCACATCACCACAACAGTCAGGAAATCCTTCTATGTGGCACACCTCATCACTTAGGGCTTTTCATTCAGAAAAAAGGAGTTCATTGTCCTACTGTACTCATCCCTCATTAGACACATCATAGAGTACAACGGCCCCGTTTGGTATGTACCTCACAAGACATCTGCAACAACTGGAAAGGCCGCAGAAACACCTCACTAAAAGAATCACAGGACTAAAGCAGATGCCTTATGCTGACCGACTAAAAAACTCCAGCTATACTCTGTCGCATATCGTCTACTCAGTGGCGATCTCTGCTTAACATACAAGGCCATATCAAACTCAGAGCTGTTGGACATGCTACACTTAAAGAAATCACAATCCATCAGAGCCACATGCTCCAAGGACCTAAACCTTGTCATCACAATGAACAAAACATGCTGGAGAGATAGGTTCCTGACCCAGAAACTCCCCATACTCTGGAATAGACTGCCCATACATGTCAAGCAGAGCACCTCCTTGGCCCTCTTCAAAAGGAACCTTGACGACTGGATGGGAAATAGGAAATTTAGGGTCTGTATTAGAACATTGAAGTTTCACAACTTTGAATGTTCTAATATCGACCCCTATTCAGCGAATGCTGAAAATAGCGAAGCTGCAGAAAACCAAATTTTTTCCTAGGGAAAGAATTCAGTTGTCTGTTTCTGTCGCTTTGCTATTTCAGCACTGTGGTGGAAGGTTACGGGTTGATTTCAGGTAAGTGTGCGATTGTGTGGACTTGAGGGTTAGGGCGGGTTAGTTGAGTTAGGGTTAGGGCATGGGTGAGATGAGTGTGCATTAGTGACGGACCTTAGGGTTAGGGTGTGGGTTAAGGTAAGTGGATAGTTAGTGGCATATGTACAGTTTAGTGTAGGGTTATATGTAAGATTTTAGGTGTATGTGTGTGGATTGCTGTTTGTTTGGTGTGCTTGTGTTGTGTGTATGTGTTTCGGAACAGCGAATTTTTTCCCTGGGAAAAAATTTGCTGTTCTGCATGTTCGATGTTATCAGCGTTCGCTGAATAGGGGTCGATATTAGAACATTCGAAGTTGTGAAACTTCAATGTTCTAATATAGACCCGAAATTTACCCCTGGGATCACGTCAGTCACCCTGCTAGACAGGGGTCCAGGGAAGTAAATATTGTGGGAAGAAATAGCCAGGGAATTGTTATGACTAGGCCTGTGTAGGCCCTAGGGCTGATAGCCTAGTACCAACCTATGAATAAAAATTATTTAAGGATTTTGCTACAGCTATTCCTAATGTGAATGAGAATTAGCTATCTTGAATGCAGACATCAAGTCCTTTGATCTGATTTTTTTTTTTCGCTTGCTGTCCTAAAGGCTATGTTGATTGTAAAAGAGAGTGCACCACTTTTGTTAATAAGTTGCTTTTTTGCTGTCTCAAGTAAATATTCCCTCTTTAATTTACTAATTCACCAATCGATTCCTAGATGTGTATCTTTGGTATTGCTAACTACAGAGTTTCTTCCTTTTTTATTATCATAGTGATATATTGGCTATGCTTTTGTACTGTTTATAATGATATCCTTTGTGAAAATTACTTGACTGAAGATTGCCATCTGGCACATCTTTTATTTAGGAGGGAGTTCTAGTAAAAGATAATTGTAAACATTATAATACATTTAACTAAAAAAAAATTGACTATGGAGACTAAGAAAAGCAAAATTCACTAAGAATATAAGAAGCTTATGTGTATTTTTCCTTTCTTCTACTTTTGCTAGTCAGACATCGGTTACTAAGTCTAAATATGTTGCCAAAGGAAACTAAAAGGAAAAGAAGCAGTAGTCAAAGTCTTGCTTTCATAAAATTAAAAAAAGTTAAAAATGATGGAGTCTACATCAAGTGGTTTGTGCCGGCAGCCATAGGTGGCAGAGGAGCTCTAGTTTGTTATAGTCAGCTGAGAAAGACCACTGTTGCTTCAGCTGCTGAAGTTAAGATTCATTCTCCCACTCCTCAGGTGCAAGTCTTTTGGATGTCCCCTCTTCTCCCTACGACCTTACTGCCTCAGTGTGAAGGGGTCTGGCGACTGATTTGATCTCCATTATGGTTATTTAAATGGTTCCTGATCCTGGAACATTCCAGACTGATGGTGTATCTCTCACCCTTGATGTTGGTTTCCATGCATCTTGTGTGGGACTTAAAAACGAAGTACAAAGTATATTGCATAGTTAGCAGAAAGAGATATCTAAAAGCAGATTACATCGTCATTGTTGTGATCACTTATTCTTAACAAAAGATACTTTTTTAATAATCTTGCATCTGAAAATTAAATGTTAAAAGTCACACGAGTACATTGAAGTGAAATCCAAATGCATGCCACTCTCCTGGCTGAATGAGCACATGTAAGCAAGACATACTGAAGTCATAGCTGAAAGAAGTCTTAATTACTTAACTGATTAATTACTAAATAATTGCAAGCAGTTAAGTTCTAAATTAACAGCTTGACAGAAAACAAATTTCTGTATTTGTAGTCCCTCTCTTCAGCAAATTTGAAAAAAAAAAGCAAAAAAAAAAAAACCACTGAGGCTTCTGACTACTCACAGTATGAATACCTGCTTTCTGGCTGTCTCGACAAAGAAATCATTAACATGCTCAAAATGTCCCTCTGAAGATAATGTGATAGCAGGTATTCAGGCCTCACTTCTTTGTATTCATGTTACTTTTAAAAATTAATTTTCAGAGGCAACACTAGAACATGTTTCTTTTATTATGAATAAGCGATCAACAACAAAAATGTGATTTGCTTCCAGGTGTCTTTTTTGCTAACTACATAAAATACATTGCACTCGATTCGAATTATTTTTTCAGCTTCAGAAACTGTACATGTTTTTGATGTATTTTTCACTGAGTAATTTTCCAGCTGTTTTGATTAGGACATCTTGCTACTATATATCAGTGGAGCAGACAGTTGTATCACAGCTGATTATAGTTCAGTTGGCGTGAACATAAGATAGACAGATGCTCAGTGTTAAGGCACATAGGAATCAGACATCCGTCTTAGTCTTGACCTCTGAGTACAGAAAATTTGCCCAAGAGGGTTTGCCTTGCTTCAGAAGATAAATAAAGCTTCAGCCCACACCTTTCAAGCCATCTACTTTAAGAATTCTCTCTGTGCCAAAAAGTCTATGTCCCCATCCTCCTCCATGTTGTGAGGAGCTTGAGAGTTTTGGGGCTTACTACACCAAGAATACATCCCCTTGTCTAGATTCTGACTCCATAGACAAGATTCCTTCATTGGATTTCCCTCCGGATGATATCTGTTTTTAGTGAAACAATGAATTTTATGAAGGACCAATTAAATGAGCTACCAAAAAATTATCTTTGCCCAGGAAAAGATATACTGGATCACTAAACTGTGGTGCACCCAAACCACTAAGCTTTCCTTTTTGCAGTTCCTTTTTGAGGTTGTACATTAACTGTTTGTTAGGTCCTGATTCACGGATAACATTTCCCAAGAGCACTTTTGATTTTTACATAACCTTCAGACTCACCCTGATGTCATTGGCCTAACTGCTCAGAATGGTCTAAGAAGACAGCAGTTCTGATATACCAAATGATTAGAGCTGGATCCTGATGGGTGTTGAGAGGATACAAGCCTGCTACCTTGGCAGTAAGGCTATTAAGTGACAGACCCACATGATGGAGCACCTGGGAGAGATATTGAAACTGATTTGTTGACAGAGCTCAAGTTATTGCTGATATTTCCATTAAAAGATATCCAAGCTGGCACAAACTGCTAACAAAGCTGGAAGTATTGTTAAATGCACATATGATAATGTAAATAGTAATTTAGGCCTGCTGCACTTTCTGCTTTAAGAAGACCTTTGTAGCCCAGAAACTAACCACTCCCATTCCCATCTGATGTTAAGGGTCAACTTCTGGATGCTCCTTTAGATATGACAGTTTTCTGTTTGATACCATTTCATAAAAGCATTCAAAGACAAAAAAGAAGGGTAAAACCATGGAAAGTATAAATCAAATGTTCCTGCCTCTCATTCCAGTGTATTGCATGAGCTTTCTAGACAAATCGTGGCCTTTTTATTGTAAGACTAGATATTCTTACCGGAAAAGAGGTAGTATCAAAAGAAACAGCAGGCCTAAAAGTCCAAATGCCAGCAGCAAAAGTAGGGAGGATAGACTTTATATAGTCAACCATTTACAGTCCCCTATAAGATCATAGGAGATTACTGGACTATCGACCTGGAGGTCATTTTAAGCCTAGCCGTTTCATCCCATTGTGCAAGTCAGTATCCAGGATTGCATTCAATGATGACTGCCTATGTCCAGGAGGGTTGTGAGTGCTATCCTTGGTAAAAATTTATGGTGCCATATCCACTTGTCCAGGTTCCTGTTGAACAGTGTCATAAAGGTGCTCTGTTTCACATGAATTGGTAGCCTGCTCCAAAGACGCAGAAGTCGCTGGGAGATAATTCTGTCCCTTAAGCATGTCCTATTTAAGTTGCAGGCCATATTTAGATCCCTGGAATGGGTAGCCCTAGTCCCGTTAGATTTACTGATATGCAACAAGTTCATTAGGTTTGGGTCTTGGATTGCTCTGTAGGCCAGGCATGTCTCCCCTAAGAAGTCTATATGACACGGAGTATAGTGACAGGGACGTCGGTTTGTGTAAGGCACATGCTGGAGCCACTTGATCTTCTTTGTTAGAAACCTTTGAGGTCTCTCCAGTTGCTGCAGGTGTTTTGTATGGTACATGCCAAACAGGGCATTATACTCAATTATGGGCCGGATTAGTGCCAGGTATAGAGGGGTTATAACCTCTTTTGCTCTCAAGGTGATATCTTTACTAATCAAGTATGCTACGTAGAAAACCATCCTTACTACAGTATACAAATAGTGGTCGAAGTTAAGGTTGCAGTTAACTTGTGATCCCAGGTCCCTTACCACTTCATGGGTACTTAGGGTATTGTTGTTGATTTGATAGTGTGAAGGGACATTGTTTGTGTTGAAGGGAATGATGATGCATTTCTTTGCATTCAGGTTGAGACCTTGACTAATGCACCAGTCATTGGTCTGTATGAGACCCTCCTGGAGTATACTGACATCATTTGGGGATTCAATGATTGCACCTAGTTTGAAGTTGTCTGCAAACATGGTCAGCCACAGCCTCTTAGTTTTCACCTGAACTTCCGAGAAGTATTTACCAAACAGTAGGGGGCCCAGCACTGACCCCTTTGGCACCCCAGTGGTAACAGTTCCGCTGGTTGATGTAGAGTCACCCACTTTGATAGTGTATGTCTGGTTTGTGAGCCAGTTGGCAACCCATCTTACAACGATGGGGTTACACTCAGTTTGCTAAATTTATCAGTATTGCCTGAATATGAGATTGTGTCAAAAGCCTTTGCCAAGTCGAGGTATGCAGTGTGCACAGAGTTGCCCTCGTCAGTGGCTCTGGTCACATTTTCAAAGAAGTCCACCAGATTTAACAGGCAGTATCTGCCCTAGACAAAGCCGGATTGGGTAGAATCCAGGGCTTGAAGGTCACCTATGTCTTTATTTATGAGGTTCATAATGATACATTCCATGGCCTTACAGATGAGGCTGATCAGGCTTATGGATCTGTAATTCTCTGGTCTGTTGCTAGGCCACCATTGTGGAGGGGAATAACTGTTGTTGCTCTCCATTCCGCAGATAAAAAGACTGTGTTTAGGCAGTGATTGAAATGGTGATGCTTGTTCATATTTTAGCCTGTTTAGAAGATGGCATGGGTTGTCATCTAGTCCCATAGAGGCTGTGTTTTTTGCTTTGAACAAGGCTTTCGGGACCTGCTCTGCAGATATGTAGGGTGGTGGGGAAGTTTGGGGGAAGGTTTGTCAAAAGTTTGGAGGGAATAAGGGAGAGAAATTTTCAGCAACCCTGTCTTGCTAGCAGGTCTGCTATCTCTGTGGGGTCAGTGTGTGTAATACTGTTGGTCACTAGTTCTGCACATGCTTGGGTCTTACCTTTTAGGCTATGTACATAGCTGTAAAAGGCCTTATGGTTATCCTTGGCTGTATTTGCTAAGTTGCTCTCAAAGGAGCCCTTAGAGGATTTGACAAGTTGTCCTATTTGCTTGTTGAGCCTGAGGAGGGTGCATTTTGCTACTCCCCCAAACAGCAAAATGTCCAGATTCTTCCTCTTCTTCCTCTATCAGGCCATCCCCAGGGAGACGCGACGACCAGGATTGGCCAGGAGGACTTTATGCCTTCCTCCATTTCCTCCTGATCCCTCAGGTGACGCAGAAAGCTACTTGGAGCAGAGCCATTCTGATTTTTTGATCTCCTTACTGGCCTCTACAAGTTTGGTTCCCTCCTGCCCACCTTCACCTTTTGTGCAGCCGCGGCATCTGGAGTGCCAGCCAGATCTACTGATTCACTCAATCCGTGCAGCGGTCAACCCAATCCCTCTCAACCTCACAGCATGGTTGCTCCACTTCCTCTTAGCCAGGCTTCCTTTTTCTTTGATCTCAGTTAGAGACATCATAGTATTAACACCAAATCTAAAATCCTCTAGAGGGATTTGCAAAAACAAATGGAAAAGTTTCTCTTATTTGGGCTAAAGGCCAAATATTGATCCTTTTTACTGCCCCTGTTTAGCAGTTCTGGGACTTCTTCAGAGATTTTTTTTGCAGGCAGGCTCTTCTTCCATAGTCTAGTTCAAATTTTCGCTATTTCTAATTTTTCATATGGATAGATAGATCATAATATTATGTCCCATAGGCTCACAGGGCCTTCTTTGAAAGGAATTTTCCTACTAAAGCCTGCAGTCAGAATCCTCCTCCTCAGTGGGATCTAAATTTAGTGCTGACATCCTTGATCTTCCCCCCCAAGCCAGCCGTTTCTTTCTTGTTCCCTAATCTTCTTTCTCTTTTTATTCCTATCTAGTGGCAGAGGGTGTCTGAACCCATTCCATGTTAGTTGTCTTCTCGCTTTCTTTCTTTTCCCTCCTCCTCCCCCTTTCCCCTGGACACACCTTGAAACTATTACTATAATATTAAAAGACAGACCAGGTCCTTTTCCATCTGTAAGTTTCTTCTTCTCCTTTGGGAGTATTTTATGTATTTGGTGTGCTTGCCCTGTCAACAAACTTCCAGATCTGGGTACTTACCACCTTGCATCATGGGATATGGGGAGTTCTTATTTTCCATCATTGAGGCCTTGTCTTTGTTTTGTTGGACAGTAACTTTTTGCATTTATTGTAAAGTTTGTTGATGTTGGATGTCCACTGTGGCAGCTTGTTTTTACTTGAGGCTCTAGCTTTCATTCTTTCTGGTACAGTCAAGTTTGCAAACTTATGCAAGTGATTGTACAGTGTTTTAGTGTAAGCTTTGGTGTAGTTACCACTTCCAGTTTGGGGTGGGGCTTGGAATGCATATATACCCTCGCCTAGGAGAGTATAGTTACCTTGGTGAAGTTTTTTAGTCTTATTTCGACCTTTGTGAGTTCTGGTGTTAGAGTCAGCTTGAAGGTGACTGTTTTGTGGTCAGATTTAACTAATAAGTGTCTGACAGTTGTGGCAGTGCATCTGTTTGACATGTTAGTAAGGACCAGATCTAGAATGTTTGTTCTTCTTGTCAGGGTATGAACAGTTTGTTCCAGGTTATTTGAATTAACAAAGTCAAGGAATTTTTGCACTAGCGAGTTGAGGCCAATGTAGGTTCCCATTTGATGGTGGGATAATTGAATTCCCCCATAACCAGAATGTTGAGTAAAATTTGGATTGTCTCCAGTTTTGTCAAGTAGGCTTCTTGGGTGCCGTGACCCATGGAGGAGGATTTGTAACTGGCTATGACTTGAATGGGAGTCTTACAACAGTAACCTTTACTTGGAGTAACTCCATGGAGTTGTCCAGCCTAACTAGATGGGAGGTGAATTTATCTCTAATATAGATAGAAGCACCGCCTCCTTGGTTTTCACACATTCATTTTGTGGTCTAAAGATGTGGAAGACAGTGTAGCCTTCAAGGCCGGGATACTCTCTCAGGTCTTGAACCAGGTTTCTGTGACTACACAGACATCTACATCTTCTAGTGATAGAAGTGCTTCCAGGGAGTGCAGTTTTCGGTTTAAGCTCCTAACTTTTAACAGCATGACCCTTATTTTGTTCTGGTTAGCTAATTTCACATCTGTAATGTTTTTGAGACATTGCCTAAAAAAGGCACTATGGGGGAGGGAGGAACCTTTGTCAGCAGCCGATAGCCTAGAGGTGCCAGGTGCAAATCGTCTCTGCCAAAGCAGCAAGTTTTGTCGACCATGGCTTCCCAGGCTGACAGGAACTGGATCCCCTTTGAATGACTCCAAAAACCAAGCCAATTATTGAAGTCAATCATTTTTTGTTTGTACTGCAGCATCATTCTGGGTGAGGGTAGTATGCTGCTCAAGGATACGGATATACCTGCCTGGGACACATACTTGGAGAGCTCAACCATGTCTCTCTTCATATAGTCCAGTGATGTGCATCTCAGGTCATTCACACCAACATGAACTATGACAGAGTCATAATGGTACTTGTTGCTGAGAGATCTGAGTGCATGCGTGATCTGACAAATCCTGGTACCAGACAGGCAGCTGATTGTGACTTTCTCCTTGTCCAAACTGGTGAGTGGGACATCTGTGTGTCTCACTATTGAGTCTCCAATGAGAAGAAAATTTGTGTTTTGCTTGTTTTGCCTTATGGGCTTGGTGAGTGAGACACTGGTTTTGCTGTGTTTCGTGGGTGCTGTGGGGACTGTGTTAGTTGTTGCAGTCTTGTGTTTTGGAGGTCTGCAGTGTTTAGGTAAGTTTTTCCAGAGACCAATAAAACTACCAGGAGACCAAAACGAAGAAAAACAATGAAATACAGATCCAAGAAATGTATTGCACTTAGCGCCTCGGCCAAACACAGCCTTCAAAGAGTAACATACATTGAATAAAACTTCCCCTATATATACATACATCAATAAAACAATCAGTAAAACAATTACCACAGATTAATTAATTGACTAAATAAGATATTTCCAATTAAGCTCATGATTCAATCCCCCAGGTAAAAGAGTATTATATTTTAAAATAAAGACAGCTTCTTTGTATAACAACATTTTCTTTAATAACACAGTGTCACCCGTTTCAGTAAAAACCTTTTCCAAAATAGTAGCTTGTAGCAAAGAGAAGTCTTTTCAGAGAACCTCCATGTATGTAGATTTTTGTGTTTGATGTGTACTATGTGTATGAGTAATGGTACTGTGTGCATATGTAGTGGTGGGTGAGTTGCCAACCTATTCCGTGTTACTGTTTTCAGTGCAAGAGAGCATGGATTCAAGATTCTTGGTACAGATGCATCCATCGCACTCTGTACTTGAGTGAGTTATTAGTAGAGGGTTGTCCATGTACATGAGGCAATTGCTACACTGCCTCAAAATACTCAAGTCAACAAGGTTTGGCAGGAAAAACAAGGGTAGTCCAACCATATATAATGCTAGGTTGAAGACTGTTGTCAATAGGGGTGGCTTTTCAGAATCGTTCACAGAGGAGCTCAGTGGCTGGATATTTTTGCCTGTTTTTTTTTTTTTTGCTGGCAGTGACTAGCAGTATTTCTTTGACCAGGAAAGCAATAAGTATAAGGGCTACACTAGTGTGCTGTAGTAGTATCTAAAGAAAAAAATTTATTTAACTGTCTGGCTTTGATGCACGCTTGCATGGCAGTGCGCGGTGCAGTGCAACGTGCAAACAAGCAGAAACCTGCTCAAATGCAGAACCTAAATACCAGAAGCTAAAAATTTGAAAAAAAAAATTTTAAATGATTCAAAAGGACCAATGAGGGTGCTTATTTCAAGCTCTAAACCAACCTCCCTTTACCAGGCAGGACTATCGTCTTTCACCCTGCCTCCTTGGGCCCTTAGCAACACAAAGTACCCATTCTCAAGTCATTTGTTTCATATAAATTCAGACAGATTTAGAAAGGTAGTGACTGCAGTTTCATGATAGAATTTTATGCAGTTCCATTTCCAGATCCTCTGTTAACCATTCTAAGGGATCAGTTCCACTTAATTGTTCATCTACTGAGCAATTACATAGCACATTAAGAACCTTTGGTCAAAAAGGAAAAGGGATTTGATTCAAGATTATTCTTAATATCAAAAATTGGAAAATTATTAGAAATGCAACAGTAGTTTTGAAGATAAAAAGTTCTACTCAGAGGCGATCTCTGCTTAACATACAAGGCCATGTCAAACCCAGAGCTAGAGCTGACATGCTACAAAATCCCCATCCCCCAGGCTCAGAGCTAGCCCCATCTAAATAAACCTTTCACAATAAACAAAAACAAAACATGCTGGAGGGATAGGACCCAGACCCTCCCCAGACTCAGGAATAGATTGATTGCCCATACTTCAAGAGAGCTCTTGTGACCTGACCTTGAGGAGGAAGAACTTTGATGACGATTGAAGGGAGAAAGGCATTCACTGCAGGGGCACGCCAGTCGCCGCCTGCTAGAGAGGGGGAAGGAATAATAATGTGGGAAGAAAATAATAACAATATGGCTGGTGCTGCTTAGGCTAGGGCAAGAAGATGAGACTGTGAGCACCACTTCTCTGAAAGCAGAATGTACGTGTGTTGATCACAGGAATGCAGTATGAGTACCCATCTCCATTTACAATGTCAGAAACAATTTCTCAGGTTCCATGAAGCCTCCCATTATCAGTGCTCCTCCTTGCCATTTGGCCTTCATGTTGTACCCAGAATATTTAACAAATGGCAGATTTCAATTTTTATCAACCCCAGAGTTAATGCAAATTTACGTGTAGAACTAACTGTCGTCCCATAGCCATCCTTTCCCCTTTGCAAAAATCTTAGAAAAATGCATCCACAACCAACACATTAGCTACTTCCTTAACAATAACCTCCTTTCCAATTCTCAGCATGACTTCATACCTAAACATAGTATCAGCACTGCCCTCCTAACCTTCACTAACATTGTCCATCATCTCATGAATGAAGGCCAGCTTGTCTCTTCCATTTTTCTTGATATGTCCAAAGCCTTTGACACTGTATCCCACCAGCTACTGCTTAATAAACTATCTTCCTATGGCTTCAGTCCATCATCATTAACTTGGTTCCATAGCTATCTTTCCAATCGACAGGCTACAAAATGGGAAAACTGTCTTTCCCCCCACCCCCATCTCCATGGGTGTACCCCAAGGTTCTGTTCTTGGTCCCCTTCTCTTTTCACAAACAGCCTTAGTTTAGCAACTCAACTAGCCTCCAAAGTACAGTATATCAGTGATGCTACACTTATCTGCTCTGCCTCCTCACCCCAAGAACTCCAACTAAAAATGCAGTCTTCTCTTCAGGACATTGAAACATACCTCTCTGAACACCAACTCATTTTAAATCCCAACAAAACCAAAATAATAGATGTTAAGTTGTCAACTTGCAGCCCCATATCCCATGATGCAAGGCAGGAAGTACCCAGATCTCGTTGCCGCTTGGGAGGTCTTCTCTTTACCAGCTCCTGGTAAGTTGTTCACTTTTGTGATATTTAAGCCCCTTTTTTTAGTTTAAACTAATTTTTGATAGTTTAATTTTAAAATTAACCTTTCTGACAGAAATCCCTGTCTCTTTTAAATTTTTAGTCAGTCAATTTTCCTATCCCATCCCCTGTTAGGGTGTGTGTGTTGGTGTTTTTACTAAATACCTCTTGGTATTAATTTAATTTAGTTTGACTGGTGTGTGTGTCTGTTGTGTTTAGGCACCATGTCTAAGGAGAGGGTTTCAGGTTTTAAGAAGTGTGACTCGTGCTGTCAGAAGATGTCTCTGACAGACGGTCACTCTTCTTGCCTGTACTGTTTGGGCCCTCTTCACCTGCAGGACTCCTGGGCTATTTGTCACTCCTTCAGCCAGAGAGTCCTGCAGGAGAGGCAATAAGTTGATTCTCAGGGGTCTTCTTAAGGCGGAGGGGTCACCGGCTAAGTCGGCCCCACAAAATCAACCAAAACTGCCAAAGCCCAGGCTTCTGTTCCTAAGCCTGCGGCCTCGGCTCCGACTCGTATAGAGTCGAGATCGCTCCAGCTGGAGCCGATTCTGATCCACAAAGCTTTCGGCGATGGCTATCGGTGCGAATCTGCTGACCACTGTGGTGTCGGCTCGATCGGCTCCGACACCCAGGCATCGGTGTCGGCTCCGATTGGCTCCGACACCCATGTGGCACAGGCATCGGTGTCGGCTCGATCGGCTCCGACACCGTTACCTTGGTAGCTGTATCGGCTCCGGCTGGAGCCGATACATCGAGACGTTCTGCGGCTCCGAAATCGGTGCCGACAGGATCAGTAGTATCGGCTCCGATGGCCCATTCCAGGAAGAGGTCGAGGTCTCCTTCCTTGGAGCCGATACTTTCGGCTCGGCCGCCTCTTCTATCGGGCCGGAGCCATCGGAGCCGATCTTCAAGGTCATCCAGGTTGTCAGATCATGACCTAGAGAGTGGTCAGTAGATTGCTCAAGTCACAGGTACTGGCCCAAATGCTACACAGTCCGTCTCAGCAGGCGACTGTTGGTCCACACCCCGTTACTGTTCCTCCTTCGACTCTACCCCAGAGTTTGGAGTTGGAGTCTTGGGCATGGTTACTGCTACGGCTGGAGGACGGATACCTCCTTCTGTTCCTTCAGCCCCTACTCTTATCTCCTCTTCCTTAGAGGATTCGGTGGTCGGGCTTCCATGGTCTCCTCCGAGGGGTGAGTGGCATCGGACCCTTGTCCGAGCCCGCTCTTCCCCTTGGAGCCTCGGCCTTGGTGAGCTCGGCTCCGACATCTGCCTCGGAGACTTCCTTTCGGTGGCCCCTGGAGTTCCTAGCTCTTGGGCGGGTTCTCTCGGACCTGCCTGGGAGGGAGCATTCGAGGTGATGAAGAGTGTACTGGCCACTGGTATCAGTCAGCAGTCTCTTCCCGTAGCTCCTCCCTCTATTGTACCTGTTGACATCTCTGCCACTTCTCTTGCTACAGGACCCAGAGATCCTCCGCCTCAGGTTTCCCCATTGGGAATTTCCCCTCTTCCGAGGATTCTCCTGATGTTTCGGGAGATCCTCCTAGGAAGAGGACTTGTAAGAGGA
Organism: Protopterus annectens; assembly: GCF_019279795.1. Lineage (NCBI taxonomy): Eukaryota > Metazoa > Chordata > Ceratodontiformes > Protopteridae > Protopterus > Protopterus annectens. Next base: position 655,749,645 of record NC_056729.1, on the reverse strand, counting down.
AGCATGTAGACTCCCTGAGTCTGTCACTTGGATACTGACTTTGATGAGTCAGAGGGATCCCCTAGATCCCCTCTGAGGATGTCTCCTTCTCAGACATCCTAGAACTTCTGAAACAGAGGGAAACTGGCCCACCAACAATCCCTCTGAGGATGAGTCAGTATACCTAGAGGCGTTTGGATCTCGGCCCTCCACCTCCTGGGTGTCTCCGCCTTCGACCCCTTATGCAGGTTATTGCACGAAGGCGTGGACAGCTCCTGACTCTGTAGAGCCAGTCCCTAGGAGGCCTTCTAAATTTATCACTGCCCTAGTGACAAACAATTCCTTACCAAAGGTGTCCCTGCTGATGCCATGGTGGTGGCTGCGGCCACCAAAAGGAACTTGCAGATCCTTCCGTGACCGTCCATCCTCCTAATAAGGACTCTAGGACCATGGATAGGTGCGGCAAGCGGATGTTTTCCTCAGCGACCTTTGCTATCGTTCGCTGAATTATCTTTGTCACTTCACCAGACTCCAGAGAGATATCCTGAAGGAGCTGGGAGAAGTAGTTCAGGATCCTACAGCTGCAGGGGCCCAAGAAAAGATTGCTTCGCAGCTAGGAACCCTAAATTCCATTGCTAACTCCTCCATGCGGCTAATATCTTATGCTGCGGATGGGGCGAGTAGAAGGCACAGGTGTGGCTCTTAGGCGCCAGGCCTGGATGCGGCTATGTGATTTTGCGGATCCCTTTAAGGCGTCCTTCACAAATTCTCCCTTTGATGGGTCAGCTTTGTTTGGCCCTCAGGTGAAGGAGACCTTGACCAGGTGTGAGCAGGACGGCAAGACTCTTTCTGCTGTTGGAGTCCGTTTTCCACCCCTTCTAGGCCTTATCCCAAAGGACAGAAGGGTGGGAAGATGTGGTTCCGTAAATCCCAAAGTCACGCCGGATTCACGTGGTCAGTTTACCCCTAGAGGCAGAGGGGTAACAACAACAGGCGCGCTCTAGAGGCAGAGGGGTCCAAGAACCAGGGCAACAGGAGTCTCTTCCTGAGAAGCCCTTTCAGCATCCCTGAGGTGTTGCCCGTCTGTCCCTCCTTGGAGGCAGTCGGGGGAAGATTATCAATGTACCCAGAAGCCTGGCATTCCCTCACTCAAGACAGATGGGTACAGTCGATCATATCCAAGGGTTACATAATTCCTTTCGAGGAAAGTCCCTTCCCCTCAAGTTCCCTTCCAGATGTACCACCGGTCTAAGGGACATTGCAGAGTTAGAAATCAAAACTACTGCAAAAAGAGCCATTCAGCCAGTTACAATAGACCATTCAGAGCCGGAATCTACTCAAGGTTCTTTTGGTCCCCAAAAGGCGGGAGACTGGAGACCAATATTGGATCTCAGCAGACTCAACAAGTCTGTCAGGAAGACAAGATTCGAATGGTCACTCTTCAGTCAATTCTGCCCTTCTTACAGAAGGACAACTGGATGTGCTCAATAGATCTTCAGGATGCGTACTATCACATCAAAATTCACAGACGCTCCAGGAGATTTCTCCGCTTTCGGCTGGGGTCCAGTCATTTCCAGTTCAGAGCCCTGCCCTTTGGTCTCACTACAGCCCCCAGAGTGTTCACCAAATGCATGGCAGTGGTCACGGCTCACCTGAGGCGTCAAGGATTCCAGGTGTTCCCGTGTCTCGACGACTGGCTCCTGTCAGCCACCACCAGGCATCAGCTTATACAAGCCAGGGATTACACAATAGACCTTTGTGCTCATTTGGGCATCTCAGTCAACTTGCAAAAGTCATCCTTATCACCCTGCCAGTCTATTACCTTCATAGGCGCAAACTTAAACACTGTTCGGATGTCAGCTACCCTTACAGAACAAAGAGTTTCAGACATTCAGACTCATGTCAGGATCATTCTGGCCAGCAAGAAGGTACAGGCCAGAATGGTTCTAAAGGTATTAGGTCTCATGGCTGCGGCCATTACTCTTCTTCCCTTGGCTCGATTCTACATGCGCCTCCTTCAGTGGATGCTGTTCACACAGTGGTCATACCAGCAACTCCCAATGCGTCACCAGATTCTGGTGACACAAACATGCAAAGAACATCTTGCTTGGTGGATCACATCGTCTCAGGTTCACCAAGGCAGGTGCTTTGTACCTCCGTCCCCGATAGCCACTGTCACCACGGATGCCTCCCTGATCGGGTGGGGGTCATTATCAGGGCAGGATGGTTCATGGGGCGTGGCATCCGTTCGGTACCATCTGCACATAAATGTCCTGGAGATGAGAGCAGTGCTTTTAACGTTGCAAGCCCTCAACGACTTTCTTCCCGTAGGGACAATTGCAGTCCTCACAGACAACATGTCTGTAGTTTGGTATATCAACAAACAGGGCGGAACCAAGTCCTACCCCTTGTGTCGAGAAGCGCTCAGACTATGGCAATGGGCGATCTCCTCTCATCGGTTTCTGGTAGCAACGCATATCCCTGGGAAAACCAACATTATAGCGGACAGATTGAGCAGAGCTATTCTCATGCCTCACGAGTGGTCTCTCAAGCAATCCATAGCGGAAGAGATTTTTCTGGAATGGGGTCGTCCATGTTGCGATCTTTTTGCTACTCCCCAAAACAGCAAATGTCCAGACTTCTTCAGCCTCTTCCCTCTATCAGGCCATCCCCCCAGAGATGCTCTGACCCAGGTTTGGCCCCAGGGACTTCTTTATGCCTTCCCTCCATTTCCTCTGATCCCTCAGGTGATCCAGAAAGCTACCGTTTTGAGAGCCAAATTGATTCTCATTGCCCCTTACTGGCCTCGACAAGTTTGGTTCCCGTTCCTCCATCGTCACCTTTTGGTGCAGCCGTGACATCTGGACCCAGTGCCAGATCTACTGATTCACCAATCCGGTCAGCTGCACCGGTCAATCCCTTCTCTCAACCTCACAGCATGGTTGCTCCACTTCCTTCCTTAGCCAGGCTTCCTTTGATCTCTAACCCAGTTAGAGATATCATAGTAGCTTCACTAAAATCCTCTACCAGGAGGATTTATACAAGCAAATGGAGCGATTCTCTTATTGGGCTAAGGCCCAAAATATTGATCCTTTTACTGCCCCTGTCCAGGCAGTTCTGGACTTCTTAGCAGAGATTTTTCATGCAGGCTCCTCTTCCTCAACACTCAGAGTTCAGTTGGCTGCTATTTCTAATTTTCATGTCGGGATAGCAGATCATAATATTATGTCCCATAGGCTCTGCAGGGCCTTCTTGAAAGGAATTTTCCTACTAAAGCCTCCAATCAGGAATCCTCCTCCTCAGTGGGATCTAAATTTAGTGCTGACATCCTTGATTCTTCCCCTTGAGCCAGCTGTTTCTTGTTCCCTGAAATATCTTTCTTGGAAAACTTTATTCCTAGTGGCTATTACATCTGCCAGGAGGGTGTCTGAACTTCATGCTCTTTCGGTTCGACCCCTATTTGATTTTTCGCAAAGACAGAGTATCTTTGAGAACTAATCCATCATTTTACCTAAGGTAAGCTTCAAAAACAATCTGAATCAATCCATTGATCTCCCGTATTTTTTCCTAACTATTCAGATAGAGCTGAACAAAGCTACATTATCTTGTCGTCCACCGTCAGCTCAGATATTATTTGGACAGAACAAAAAAATTTAGAAAATCTGATCAACTTTTTGTCTCCTATGCGGATAAAGGCCTACCTGTTTCTAAAGTGACTTTGTCCAGATGGCTTTCTTCGGTCATCACTGAAATTTATACGATCAGGGGAAAACAGCTGTGCTCAAAACCTAAAGCACATTCAACTAGGAGTTTAGCTACTTCTACAGCTTTTCAAGCTAGACTACCTTTGGACACTATTTGTGCAGCGGCCACTTGGGCCACTCCTCACACTTTTGTTTCCCATTACAAATTGGACTTGGCCTCCAGGGATAGAGCCAGTTTTGGCTCTACAGTCCTCAAGAGTTTGTTCCATTGAGCCACCCAGGATAGAGGTGCTAGGGACGCGGTCCCATCAAGCAAGATGAAGGCGAGATTGACAACTTAACATTAAGAAGTTATGTACCTACCATAACGTTCCATGTTAGTTGTCTTCTCGCCTTCTTTCTTCGACCCTCCCTCCTTCCCCTGGCCTGGACAGACCTTGTATAAGAAACTGTTATGCTAAAGACCATTCAGACCTGGTCCTTTTTCCATCTGTAAGTTTCTTCTTCCTTTGGGAAGTATGTTATGCTTGGTGTTATTGCCCTTTTGTCAACAAACGAGATCTGGGTACTTCCTGCCTTGCATCATGGGATATGGGGCTGCCTCGAGCTGGTAAAAGGAGTTCTCGAGCTAAAGCAAGTGCCGAGTCGGAGCCGAGGGATCGGCTCCGAACCCATCAAGCAAGAAAGAAGGCGAGAGAAGACAACTAACATGGAACGTTATGGTAGGTACATAACTTCTTATTTTCAGTAACAAAAAAAACATACCTTCCCATCTCCCTCTCTCAATTTTCTCCACAAATGTAACCAAGATAGTCCCCCACAAAACCACTCTAAACTTTAAGATGTTACCATAGATAATAACCTCAAATTTGATATACATATTGCCCAAACTACCAAAAAAGTCCACATCAAACTAGGCACTCTATATAGGGCCAGACCATACCTAACTCCCAACACCAGGCTAGCCACTGCTCACACACACCTTCTAACCACCCTCCTGTATGGCTCTCTCATATTTACAAACCTTCAAAAATTGGACCTCAACAACCTAGAATCATGTTACAATAAGATCATTCAATTTGCCACTAATCATCCACACAGATCTCATCACTGTTCAGCTCTTTCACAGTTAAACTGGCTAGAGCTCCCCAACCTTTTATCACTTAATCAACTAACCTTAGCCCACAAAATAATCTACCATCCCAGCAACTGCCCTGCTATCTCCTATTTAGTTCAACCTAGTATTAATCTTAAATCTCTCAGATCTTCCAACAAACTTTTACTAAAGGTGTCCAACTCCCACAACTATCATAGCAACTCCCTCTATTCGCACAGAATAGCCAAATTCTAGAACACTCTTCCAGAAACCATAGCAAAAAACCCTATCTACAATCTGTTCAAATCACTCCTAAAGGAACACCTTACCAGTCATTGGCTGTGCTCCTGCCACTCTCCAGGTTAATTATTTACCCACTTCTATTACTTTTCTCATCATAAATTCTATCCTCTTTATCTTAATTTGTTTTAGTATATAAAATACCTCAGTGCTTGTATTGTACTATTGCTTGTGTTGTTGTAGTGTACTACTGTGGAGCTTTTCTCCCTGGGTCTCTGCTGAAAACAAGCCCCTGGCCCAGTTGAACATACCCGGTTAACAAATGTAATACATAAAAATAAATAAAATGTACTGTTATATGGATGCTTGCTTGATTCTGAACCAGCTCTATTCAGGACTTCCTCTATGTTCTTCAGTAAACTGCAGTGTTTCAAGATCTATCTCTGTCTCTCTCATTCTTCTACAATCAAATCTGCTTCTTTTTCAGACCAAAATATTTTAGATACTATCCTGAATACCAAATTGGTACCAGCTTGATAACCATGCCCCAGGAAAGGCTGCATCTGATGGTGGATTTTTTTCCTACTTGTTTCAGAACCAATTTGTTTTTCTTTGCCAGTTGAAAGGATGTCTTTTGTTCTATCATTCTGGTTCCTTATGCCAAATTACTGGTGAGGAAAGTGCCCTGGTACACCCACCCTGTGTGAAATCAGAGTCCATAGTCCATGGAGCATTCCTTCCTTTAATGCCCACAGTTGTGAAAATAAAATAATAATAAAGAAAGTCAAAATGACAACTGCTAAGAGGGAGGGCCAGAAGGGTGGGCACAGTTCTTTATCACATATGGAATGGAAGGAAGCTTGGGAATGTGTGATGTAAGGGGTAAGGCTAGAAGAGCCAAGACTGTATGGTAGATCCTAAGTTAGGAGACATAGTTCTCGTGGGGAAATTGGGGGATAAGAAAATGCAAAAGTTAATTTAGGGGAGTAATAGTATGTATAGAGAGCTGGTAAGGTTTCATTATTTTTTAGTAGTGCAAAACTGTTCTCTTACAATGTATTTGTATAGACAGTACTGATTCAAAATGAGAAAGAGTGTATTTTGCATGGTAGTTAATGTGTTTAGGATTTCTAGTTATCATTTTTTTAGACTAGATTCAAATAAATGTTTATTTCCACATATGTTCCTGATTTTAGATTACCTGGGCATGTAATGCTTATTTACTTGTTTTGTTGAAGACCAGATGCTAGGGGGAGGCATAGTGGCACAGCAGGTATCATTGTTGTCTCACAGCAAGAGATTTCTGTAATTCTTGGCTGGGATCCTTCTATGCAGAGTCTACATGTCCTCCCTGTGTTCACGTGGGTTTCCTTTAGGTGCTTAAGTTTCCTTGCGCATTCCAAAGACATGCAGTAGATGGATTGGACACGCCAAATTGGCCATAGGTGTGTGTGTGTGTGTGTGTGTCACATAATGTATTTGTTTGAGGATAATTAGTTGTCAGTGAACATTTGACAGTTGTTACATTGTCTCAAGATACCCATATCCACCAAACTAGCTACAGAGAATCTTGAAAAGTGCTTATACATAATGTCAGATCCTTTATTGGGCGAACTACAAAGGGGTTAACAGTGGGCTGGTTAAGGGTGCTCCTCAACACACAGATTGTCAGTTTTGTGCTACTCAACTTGCAAAGTAGTTACCTTACACTCACTGAGTTACTGGTACAGTTTCAGAAGTAGTTTTATAGGGAAAGGTTGGTTTCTAGATGTCCGTGTCTACACAGGGCACTACTAAGTACCACTGCATGATGAGCAGCCGTACGCAAATGCACCAAATTTATACAGGTACATAAAACACAGGAAACTGACGTCTAAGCCCTCTGTCCAATAAAATGGCTACACTTATAACTTTCTTATGCATTTCCCATCTCACATAGACAAGGTCACCACCTACTGCCACTAGGTGGAAGTCCCAGTCCTCTTAATGTAAAAACGTGAACAAGATTGCTTGAGAGTGTATGCTACAACAAAACAACTTTAACAAACTAGCTTAACAAGCTGATTTTAAGTCAGTCAGACCAACAGTAAGACAGTTTGAGCACATGAAGTAATTTCTTCCGTAAGGAAAGTTACTGACCCTATTCCTTTTGCTCGGTTCTAAGGTACATTATTGTAATGGAGGTTTATAGTAAAGTGATTTTTTTTTTTTTTTTTTTTTTTTTTTTGGAAAGGAACTATATTAGTCATTTTCTGGACTTGGATGTAGCATACATGGTTATTATGAATACATATACAGTATTAAAGTATGGCTCACAAGCCAAGGATAGTGAAGTACAATTAGTCACTTTTGTCATGGAATGTAATCAAAAATCAAGGTGATTAGGCAACAATATTTATACACAGAGGAGTGTGTGCCAACTGTGTCTGTCTGCTGAAGACACAAAATAGTTGGCAATGGCCTTATGAAATTTAGTTGCTGCAGTGTTTATAAATATGGGAAGAAGGTCACAGAATGTATTAGTAGTAGTAATGTGGTGAGAATAACTGAGTTAATAATTTATAGTTCTACAAACATAAATGGAATGTTACATTTTCAAAAGGTTATTGCTTTGTATTAGCTACAGCAGCTTATTCATATTGTGATCTTCAGAATACTTGTTGTTTATACAGTTTCTGGTGCTCTGCAATTGCTAGTTTTGTTATTTTAACTGAATTGATAAGAGTTAGATGATGAATTGTTTACTGATTGAAGAATAATATAAAATATCAAAGTAAATTGCATTATACCTCTTGGAATGGTCTTTTGGTCTAAGTGCCTAAGATGTGTAATTTGTTGCTGCTGTAATTTCATACTTTTGAGTAGAAGAGTAAAAGTGCCACACCTGTTTGGTTACTTCTGACAGGGTTGCTGCATGTTGCTGCTGCTGCTACTTTTTCCTTTCACTAATTTTCACCCCACATCCTTCACAGTCTTCCCTTAATGTTTCAATTTACTATGTTATTTCATCTAAAACGTATGTATATATGTATAATGCACCCTCTCTTATACATTACCCTCTACGGAATTAATGCTTATGTTATTAATCACTACGAGTATTATAATTTGTACTAAAAAAAAAATTAATACTTATATACTTGTAAGAATTGCTGTTTTTTTATATATTGATCTGTCATAACTTCTATATTAATTAATTTTTGTATGTTTCTTGGAGCTTTTCTCTCCAGGCCTCTACTGAAAATGGACATGTATCCAGTTAGACTAGCCCGGTCAACAAATGTAAAATAAAATAAAATAAATAAATAAAATAAATATGTTTGTTGGGTTTCTGTGTAGATATTTTGGACAAGAAGTCATATGCTGAAACTCCCACTGCTGTGAAAATTTCTCAAATTCTTTATTTGCACACTGTGAACCATTATGTTAGATGAACATGTGAGGTATTTCCCGTCTCAGATCTGCAGTTGTAAGTGCAGTACTAGAGCAATGTTTATAGTGTTTGTCAACTTCATCAAGTCAGATGACTCCCAGTAATAACCTGCACATATCAGGCGCACACAGTCATGACAAGTTTATTCCAGCTTTACACTGTGGTCTTCCCAGTGCTGAATAAGGAATTATTTCCCATTTTGGAATGGATTATTGCTGGGATATGCATTCCACACCAGAAACGTCTTGAATTTTTTTGCTCACTTTGCACTGACACACACACAGCAAGTATAACACATCACACGTTCTCTGTTTACTCTCCACAATTTCTAAGAGTGACTAATTTTCTGAAAAATTCTTTCCCTAATTGGGCATCTTTGTTGTATCTGCTTTAAACACCAGATTATATATATATATATATATACAGAATGATTTTGTCTTTGTTTTGAACATTAAGGTTGTATCTCTTTCCATATGTCAAACTTTCTTTTCTTATTAGACTTTCACTGCCATATATTAAAGTATTCCTACATCAGGATCATTTTGAGTACACATCTTTAAACTCTTTAATCATCTTTCTTATTCTAGGTAACTGCAGAGGTATCCATTTCGATTTCCTCTCTTCTCCATGCATATCCTGCTCTTGCTGTGATTGCTATGAGCAAGTTAGCTTATCTTTTGTATGCAATTGCTTTCCTGGTTTACTGTCTTAAGAACCCTCAGCATTCTTTACAGTTCTGGAAATGCCTTACACAAAGGCTTCTTGAAATTACTCTACAACAGTTTGTTTTGTTTCCACCAACAGAGGTATGCCATAAATGTGTTCGTGGAAGTTTCACATCTGTAGACTGTAACTAACAGCTCTTTATCTATGTGATCATATGATCGTGTATTGTATGGAATGTCACAGTTACACTCCAAAAATCGAAAAAGATAAGTTTGTTAATCTCTATTCAGACATCAGAAAAGTGTTTAAGTTTTTTTCTTAAACACCCCTAAACAAAGTTAAGATTGGATCTTATGCTAGGGATTAACAGCTGACAGTGTTGGTTGGCAAAGAACAGCAGCAAAAGTAAAACAGCTGTAAAAGATGTTAGATACTTCACTGTGCCATACTTGTAAAATGTGGGAGAATTAAATGTCTAACATGTTTTGAAATCATTGTGACTTGTTTTCTGCCTGTTGTCTGGTTTTGGTAAGTGTTTTACCAGCTTTCAAAGACTAAAATACTTCATGCTTCTACATTTTTGTCTGTAACGTAGCATATGGAGCAGATAAAGCTCCATGCACTACAAAGAATTATGTTTGGGTCTTGATCATAACTCTTATGTGTTCCTGACATGGCTGCACTCCTGAGGTGAATATCTTGGCATCCGTGTTTCAAACACATAATAAATCAGTTATGATTGGCAGCCCAATCATAATCTTCTATATCGTCTCTGACATTTGGCATTCCATAAAGGCTGTGGACCTATAGGCAACTGGATGCAGAATCACTGTACCCACAACTGTTCTGTCCTTTTTGTGTAACATGACTGACTTGTTCACATCAAAATGTTTTCATATTGGTGCTTTATTTACTTATTTATTTCAAAGCTCTTTGCTTCCCATACATTTGAGTACATTCCATATCATATTCCATTAATTTTCTTAATGGCAAACTCATATCAAATAAATGAGTTTATAATATACTTTATGCAGCAGTCTTTTCCAAAGTCTCAGGTTCTTACTTTTTATCCTATCCCTAGTACACTATTTTTATTCTGGTTTTAGTATTATATTTTTGTCTTTTTTTTATTATTGTGTTGATACTTGACCATATCATCTCAATTTAGTAAATTTTTGATCAGTTGGTGCCAGGCATGATGTGGGTGCCCACACAGCATGAGGTTCTCTGTTTCAATTCTCAGCTGGGGTGTCTTCTGTGCGGAGTCTGCATGTCCTCCCCTGTGGTCACGTGGGTTTCTTCCAGTTACTCTGTTTTTCTCCTACATTCCAAAAAAATGTAGTAGGTGGCTTGGATACTCTAAATTAGCCGTAGGTGAGAATGTATGCACGACTTAGTGCTACGAATGAACTACCACAGCAGGGCTAGCCACACTGTGGTGTAAACCTTGGCTCAAGATGATTGCCACTGCAGAAGTGACACCCCGACCACATGTGCAAAATGGGAAAAGGGGTTGAGGAAGGATGGACTTTTGATCTGCATGAGGTTATTTTGTCTCAGTCTTTTCAATAGTCATTCTCACATCATGTCCTTCTCTATAATATCATGTAATAATTTACCTTAAACCAATCAGGGCTCTCAGGTGATCCACACAACAGCTGCCTGTGGCAGGTGCTAATGAAATATTCAAGTGGAAGTGTTAGAAATCTGTATGCTTCTCTGAATTAAACATACACAACACATAACTCTCCTTGTCAAACTTTTGCTAAAATCCGTGATTTGCATCAGGCACAGAAAAACGCTGTATCTAGTATGGCAGACGTCACTTCAGTTGTGCAAAGTGAATAACTCACTTTTTAGAACTTTCAGTGTACTGTTTAACTTTATAAAAAGAATTTTATCTAGTTTCACAAAAGTAATCTTATTCTTAATTACACCAGTTTTTCATGCAGTTAAACTCATTCTGTTTTCTGTTCTGGAATGCTACTGGAAATTTTCTTGGAGCACGCATTAGTAGTAGTATTGTGAAATCCAGGTAAACAGCCCACACTGGAAGAAAAAAAATCCACATACTTTCTCACTAAATAATCAGACTTAACACTTTTCTGTCATCCCTTCAGCTGTGTATTCACACTCTGAATCTTTTTCACTATATGAAGCCTTTGACAAGTACGATGATCCAGTATACTAGCTACATTCAGTATATCAACTTCTAAGTATGAACACTGCACCCCAGAAATTAGGGAAGCAAAAAGGAGAAAGACTTATTACGAAGATCTAGAACAGTAAAGAGAGGACAATGTAGATCAAGTTGGATAATGTCCTAGAAGTGTTAAAGAGCTATTGTATAATGTTATATACAGAAGAAAATAAAGGGCCACAGCATCATGAAGAGATAGATGCATACTTAAATAAAATACATATACCAAAGATCTTAGATGTAGAGGGTTGGAAGTTAACAGAAAAAGATAATATCAGAAGTACAACAAGCCCTCCATCCCACCCCATTTTGGAACAAGACAGTATGAAAATGATTCAGCAACTGACTAGTCTTTTAAAGTATATTTTGGAAGGGGGATATAGTCCAAAAATACGGAAATAATCTGTCATAGCTGCTATTAAAGATTCAGCATGTCAAGGTTCATACAGACCTCTCTCTGTCCTCAAGTCATGAATATAAGATTTTTATGACAAATCTTGCAAAGAGACTTTCCTCGATTCTAACAAGCATTGTAAGTATGAATCAATGCAGCTCTATTGAGAAGACAGTGTTAACAGAGAGAGACAGGTGTGAGATTCAGATTACTATATCCAGCTGTCTTCAGAATATTTTTTTAGAGAGAACGACGACAGTTTTGGATGCAGAATAGGTCAAGGAGGAAATAAAAAAGTTTACCCATTTGAAGGGGGTTCTACTTCTCGTTCCTCTGACGATGGCAAGCCCATAGACAGAACTTGCTGGTAAAACATTTTCCAGTGGTCCAAAGGAAAATGATTGACTAACAGAAAAAAAAAAAAGCTCAGGAGCCGACTAGAAAAAAAAATAGGAATACCTAGGACTTGAAGCATGGAACAGTTCTGGGTGGTTGAGATGAAGAAGAATAAGGCTAGTAAGATTGTGCAAATATGAAATAAACAGATGAACTGTGAAGTGTTATTTCCATAAGATTCAGTTTGGACAAGAGAACTGTGTTTCTGCAAGAAATTGGAAAAAAAAAACCTGGAAGTTTGTGAGCTGGTGGAAGGACATTAAAGTATAATTCCCACTCTGTCATTAATGTTTAAAATGATAATGAAAGAACTGAATACGTACCTGTAAGTTAAATGTTCTTTTTCTCCGTAATATATGCATAATAAAATTCTAGAAGTCAAGTGCGTTTTACACTTAGTATTGGAAAGTATGCAGAGGTACTTTAAATGTGAGATGGAGGAGTTTTACCAGGGACTCTGTTAACTTAAAGTATTTACTAGGTTCATAGGTATGTACTAGGCTAATGACCACTAGAGCCTTTTTAAGCCTAGCCATTCATCCCAAATCTCTGACAAGTTCTGGTACCCTTGATAAGTGTAAGGAGGGGCTTGGTAGGTGAAACATTTACAAGCAGGGGTCTGGAAGATGAAGAATTTACATGCTGCCTGTGTACATCAGAGACATAAGTGACAAACTAGGGATGAATTTCTTGTTCCTCATCCAGTTGTCCAAGTTACACTTGAATTGGGTTAGGGAGGAACTCTGCTTCACATGGATGGTGAGCCTGTTCCAGTGAAGGGGTTGTCTCGGGGATACATACCTGTATCTCCAGTAGGTCTTATTTATATCACATTAAGGTTTAAGTCTTTAGAAAGGGTAATTCTGGTGCTGTTTGTTTTGCAGATGTGCAGGAGGTCCATCAAGGTGGGGTCTGACAATGTCTTGTATGCCAGGCATAGATGTCCCCTCAACAGCCTGTGGGAGACAGAGTACAGGGATAGGGCTTTAAGGCAGTCTGCATATGATATGCTACTTACACCCTGTATTATTTTTTGAGGAATCTCTGTGGATGTTCCAGTTGCTGGATGAGCCTGCTTAGGTACATACCAAAGGAGGCATTGCACTCATTGATATGTCTGATGAATGCCGAATACAGTGGAGCAATGACCTCCTTGGAATTTTCAACTGTAATGTATCTGAGGTTTATGCTGTAACAAGGTAAAAACTAGATATATGCCATATAATGTTGTGATCTTAGGCATTAAGAGTAAGAGGTCGAAGTGAACTGATAATATCTGTATATTAAATAATGGTGGTTCCCCTTGTGTTATGCATACAAGTAGAAGTGTACAATAAATTCATGCAACTGCAGAACCATTAACTGGTCTTTCTATCTACCAGTGGTGATTTGCATTTACAGACAAACTGTTTACAAGCACAGGCAATCAATCAGAAAATGAATGCACCATTGACTTTAATGCATTTGTATAGGTAAACAGGAAAACTAATATTTAAAGGAGATGTGACATAGGTTCTGTAAAAAAAATAAATGCAAGCTGATATATTGAAGGGAACACAAGCAGGTATATTCATATAACAGCATATATGTCTCACAGTAATGCAAAATCTATTCATTCAAGACCCAGGGCACTCTATCTTAAGTCTAAAAATCAGTAAACTGATGGTATGCAAGTTATTTTTCTCATCTGGGAAGAGAAGTTGAGATGGGACAACAGTGGATGGTGTGGATGCAAGATGGAACACAGGTTCTAACATACAATCTGATGTTGTTTATCTTCTTTCCATTCATCACTGATGGGTTTGGTTTCAAGACAGAACCAAGTCGGCCTTTTTACCAAGCTTGCACCAGCCAAAAACTCTTGAGCTAGGTTTCTACCCAGAATGCCTTTCGCCCTGTTACCACAGATCACGTTTGCTGCATAGTCGTAAAGCCGCGTTTCAGCCGTCCTCTCAGCTAAGTGGAACTTTGATATTTGTGTGAAAAACTTTTGATATCTACATTTTTTATTAAGCAAATATTATTTCTAGTGTGCTTTCTTCTGTCAGACCTTGTTTTTTTCCTATATACTGTACCCATTGTTACCATTGGTAAACTTTCAAGTGCTATTGCTGGTACGGCCTTTCCTCCCTTACCCTTGTGGTATTTCTTCAATATAATAGCTGGTATTTTTCTTTCCTGTCTAGCCTGTTAGGATTTGTTTTAGTAATATGTTTCTGTTTTCTCTCTTGCATATCACTGTACTGGTACAATTGTGACTTTTTTGAACGGTGTTTGACTTATTTGTTCTGACTGGTTATACTATCGGTCTGTGGTGTCTCTCTATCATGATGTTGGATAAGAAAGGTACTTCAGGTTTTAAGCATTGTGCTTCATGTAATAGCAAGTTACCTAATAGTGATTCTCAGGATGATTGTGTATACTGTTTGGGGGTGCCCCACCTTTCGGTGCAGCCTCCTTGTGACATTTGTCAGAGTTTCAGTCAACGCAGTCTTAATGAGTGCAAAAATAAACTGATACTGAAGGGGGTCACTTAAGTCTCCCTTTTCAGAGGTCATTTCTGTGATGGAGGTTTCAACACCTCCTACTAAAGACAAAAAGAGGTCCCACTCGATTCCCCCCTCACCATTGAGTGATCAGGGTAAGCCCGTGAAATCAAAGGTCCCATAGATGTCTTCGGAACATAAATCTGCCTCTATGGCTCCATCTTCCGTGGCTCCGAGCATCTCAAAACCTTCAAAACTAGCATCAGTTTCGGCACCGGTCCTGCCTCCGGCACTAATTGTAGACCTCACTACGCCTATTTCAACTTTGGCACCTGTGGCCACTTCATCTCAGGGCACACCTTCGATACCTTCATCAGTTATGATTTTGGAACCGACCGTTTCAGCTCCCAGTGCCACTTCAGCACCAAACATTTTACTGACAAAGCTGGATTTGACCCCATTACTCCCGGTCTCGAAACTTGAGACTTTGGTGACGGCAGACCTTGTACCACAGACCCGATACTCCCCTTCTGTAGATGATTTCTGGGCCAGGTGTATAGCCCATCCATTGAACGTACCAACTCTTAGTCCAGAGTATCCATGAGATCCACAAGGAGCCTGTCGGAACACAATGTGGTGCATCTTGTGGACCAGCTGTTGGTAGCCAGGGGGATACCCACACTTTCTAAGACCCATCCACCTGCAGGACTTGGGTTGGTTTCTCCATAGACCCCATCTTACACTCCTCCTTTGAACATTTCGGTTCCGAAGCCTTCTGCTCCAACATCCTTCTCGGATCCCATCACCTCAGTGCCTATAGTGCACCTCACTCAGGCTCCAAGTTTGTCCCTTTGGTCTTCAGTTCCTGTGGAACCGGTTCTTTCTCAATCTT
This sequence comes from Protopterus annectens, assembly GCF_019279795.1. Classification (NCBI taxonomy): domain Eukaryota; kingdom Metazoa; phylum Chordata; order Ceratodontiformes; family Protopteridae; genus Protopterus; species Protopterus annectens. Next base: position 655,734,162 of record NC_056729.1, on the reverse strand, counting down.
GGGGATTGGAGGGTGGATGCTTCAGCCCAGAGCATGGACACGTGTTTCTCCTCGGTTCCATCCTCGGTGCTGATGTCCACATCCGCACTGACCCAGCTTGAGGCCCCATCAGTGGGGGCAGGTTCGTCGGAGTTGTTTGTGACCCTGGTCCCGAGGTTGTCTTTCTCAGTTCTGGGCTCCCATCCCACTTCTGGTGGACCTGTGTTCTGCGCGATGGAGAGGGCTCTCACTTCTGGAATCACTCCTTTCATGTTAGAACCCCAGTTTTCACCCCCTGAGCTACAGGTGCCACAGACCACCCTCCAGGACACCGAGCAGAGAAGCCGCAGGGTACCCACTCTTCCGAGTCCTCCTCAGAGATCCCCACTGAGGAGCCCCCTTGAAAGAGGACATGTGAGAGGAATCACATGGACTCACGCGAGGAGTCCTTAACGGAAGACACAGATTACAATGATGGTGAAGGGTCCTCTCGGTCAAATACTTATGATGTCTTCTTCGGAGACATCCTAAAAATGCTAAAGCAGAGAGATGACTGGAAGCCCTCCAACCCTTCATCTGGGGAGTCCGGGTTCCTGCAGGCTTTCCGTGCCCGGCATTCTACCTCTTGAGTAACCCTGCCTGCCGATGAGCTCATCTAGCTCATCGTGCAGCATGCTTGGAAGAGCCCTGATTCCAGTGAGGTGATCCCTCAGAGATCTGACAAAATTCTTTCCCCTCCCGAGGAGAACCTGCATTAGTCCAAAAGGGTTAACAGTCGATGCTAAGGTGGTGGCGGCAGCCACAACAAAGGACTTGGCTGAGGAAAGTCCCACTGTCCACCCACCCAACAGGGAGTCCCGAGTGGTGGACAGACTTGGGAGGAGTGTTTTTGCATCAGGGACCTTTGCTGTATGGTCCCTGAACTATTTGGCACTTTTTACGAGGCTCCAGAGGGACTTGATCTCCGAACTGTCTGAGACACTCGCAGGAAAGTTGTCTGACGAGGTCAGAGACAAAGTGGCCTCGCAGCTCGCAACCCTGGAATCGATATCCAACTCGTCCATGAGGTTGCTTTCACTTGCGACCGAAGGGGCGGCTAAAGCAGTGGGTTCGGGCATTGTCATGAAGCGTCATGCCTGGATGCACGTTTGTGACCTCACGGACCCCTTCAAATCTTCCTTTTTGAATGCTCACATCGAAGCATCGTCCCTTTTTGGCTCCAAAGTGAAGGACACACTAGCTAGGTGCAAGCAAGATGGAAAGACCCTGTCTGCCATAGGCCTACGGTTTTCCAATCCTCAATGTACCTTCTCCAGGAATCAGAGGAGTGGGGAAATGTGGCACAAAAAATGTCTGGGTCCTTTCATTGCCACACGTGATGATGATACCCCCAGGGGTAGAGAGGGTAACAATTCCAGAAGATGCCCCTACAGAGACAGAGGGGGTCCTCGTAACCAGGGCTCCAGGGATTCCTTCTCTGGGCAGCTTTACCAGTGCTCCTGAGGAGCAGCCCATTGGTTACCTCTGGAAGCAATTGGGGGTTGTTTCTCTCTGCATCAAACTACCTGGCAATCTATTACCACTAAGTGTTGGGTGCAGAGTATCATCACCAGAGGTTACACCATTCCCCTTTCTTGTCAACCAAATCTTCCAAGAAGGTTTCCCAACATTCCACCCAGTCAAAGGGAAGAAGCAGCTTCAGAAATAATAAAGCTGTCTCAAAAAAAAGTCATCCAACCAGTCCCACCAGACCAACATGGATCCGGATTTTGCTCAAGATTCTTTTTGGTGCCAAAACAGACCCATTTTGGATCTCAGCAGCTTAAATAAGTCTGTCACCCAAACCAAATTCTGGATGGGCAGTCCATTCTCTCCTTTTTAATTGAAGGCGATTGGATGTGCTCGATAGATCTCCAGGATCCGCATTACCACATCAAGATGGAAAAATGCTCAAGGAATCTGCTTCGCTTCTGGCTAGAGACCAGTCATTATCAATTTTGTGCCCTGCCGTTTAGTCTCTCTACAGCCCCCAGAGTAGTCACAAAATGCATGGCAGTGGTCACAGCTTACTTGAGACTACAAGAATTCCGGGTGTTTCCATATTTGGATGACTGGCTCCTCACTGCCCCACCGAGCATCTACTAGTAACAGCACTGCATTATACTCTCTCGCTGGCAAAATTGTTGGGAATAACAATACATTGAGAGAAATCAAACCTTACTCCTACACAACAAATAGAATTAATTGGAGCAGTGTTCAGTACCCAGTCCTGTCTACTATCACTCCCAAATCACATACTCCAGCGATTGAGGCTCTAGCTCCGAGTGATACTCTGTCAAACAAAAGTTTCAGCAAGGGAAGTTCTTCAGGCCCTAGGTTCTGTGGCAGCTTCAATTCCAATAGTGCCTCTAGTGAAGCTGCATATTCGGATCCTGCAATGGCTCCTTCTTTGTCAATGTTTCCCAAACTATCACCCCCTCTGTTACCAGATTTGAATAACCAACTCCTGCAAACAGGACCTCCTCTGATGGATGAGACGAGACACAGAACTTTGGAGTCACCCATTTCAATCCCCTCAGCCCAGAGCCATTGTGACCACAGATGATTCCCTGATCGGGTGGGTGGGTGGCATTTCCAGGGAAAGACAGACCAAGGCACATGGTCCACCTCAGAGGCCCACCTCCATATCTATGTTTTGGAACTGAGAGCAGTTCTGTTAGCATTGCAGGCCTTTCATTTGGCTCTCCCTTCCGGGACAGTTGCAATTCAATCAGACAATATGTCAGTGGTCTGGTATATCAACAAGCAAGGAGGAACCAAGTCTTATCCCCTGTGTCGAGAAGCCATGAGAATTTGGCAGTGGGCTTAAGCTTCCAACTGCTTTCTGATAACAACACATATCCCAGGGCAATCCAACGTAATTGCAAACAAACTGAGCAGATGTATCCTCCTGCCTCACGAGTGGTCCCTCAATCCCGAGGTGGTGACAGAAATCTTCAGCCACTGGGGCCAGCCTTGCTGTGATCTTTTCACCTCCCCTTCAAACAACAAGTGCAGCAGCTATTTTGCCCTTCTTCCCCCAGAGGGAGAGTCCCCGAGGGACACTGTAATCCATGATTGGCCCACGGGACTTATTTACACTTATCCTTCTATTTCTCTGATTCCACAATTTCTAAAGAAAGCTCTTTGGTTGAGATGCAAGGTGATCCTCATAGCTCCATTTTGGCCTCAACAAGTTTGGTTCCCCTTCCTTCGGCCTGACCTAGTATATCCGCCGTGGATTCTGGACCATCTTCCAGATCTGATTACTCACCCTCAAGGGTTGAGCCACCCAAATCTGCCCAGTCTCAAGCTGACAGCTTGGTTTCTCCACTTCCATTAGTTGCCAGGCAAGCTAATCTCTCCTCACCTGTTCAATACATCATTCTGGCCTCTCATAAACCATCTACCAGAAGACTATATCAGGATAAATGGAAAACGTTCTCCATTTGGTCTGAGGATAACATGGTAGACCCATATTCGGCTCCAGTAACTGCGGTACTTCAATACTTGGCTAGGTTTTTTGATAATGGAGCCTCTGTCTCTACCGTATGAGTACTCCTAGTGGCAATCTCTAATTTCTACAATGGTATAGATGGCACCCTTCTTATCTCTTCTATGCAAGGCCTTCCTCAAGGGAACCTCTCATATCAGGCCTCCTGTCAAACAGCCTGTGGAACCATGGAACCTCACTTTAGTCCTTCAGTCTTTGACTCAAAAACCTTTAGAACCTGCTGCGAAGTGTGACCTAAAGTTTTTATCTTGGAAATCTTTGATGTTCTTCGTGTTTCACTGTTGCAATCATTACATTTGGGTTATCTGCTTGCAGTAGCCTTCAGTCAGCCTGATTATCAAAGTCTTGGGTCCTGCATCAGTTGCTTTCTCATCTTCTGTGACATAGGTTCATAGGTTCATACTAGGCTATCTGCCCTAGGGCATTTATAAGCCTAGCCAGAGTGTGTTTGGCTTTCGCCACCCATTTTAAATTAATTTTGCTATGCCCTTTTTCGAGGTTAGTATACTGTGCCTCTGTCTAACAGTGACACAGAAGTGATACCCGGGGTAAACCTACGATCTCCCATCCACTCATCAAGATTCCTCTTGAAGAGAGTCAATGAGGGACTCTGCCTAACCTGGACTGGGATTTTATTCCAGAGTGAAGGGAGCCTCTCGGTTTTGAATCTGCCCCTCTAGCATGTCCTATTTATTTCAGTGCTAAGGTTCAAGTCTCTCGAGCACGTAGCTCGATGGGATTTGGATTTTCTGAGGTGCAGCATGTCCATTAATTCCGGGTTGGACATGGAATCTTGATGAGTGGATGGGGGATCCTAGGTTTACCCCGGGTATCACTTCTGTGTCACTGTTAGACAGAGGCACAATATACCTAAACATAGCAAAATTAATTTAAAATTGGTGGTGAAAGCCAAACACACTCTGGCTAGGCTTATAAATGCCCTAGGGCAGATAGCCTAGTATGAACCCCATTGGGGAAACGTTTTCTTGCTCTAAACCGATGTCAGTAAAAGTCAATAATTGTATTTCTTGTGGAAAGCAAATACCTCATAAAGATGTTCATTCTTATTGTGTTCCTTGCCTAGGCCCTGACCACGACATACCTCTCTGTTGGTTTTGTGCCTTATTTAAACCACAAACTATTCATCATCAGTACATTTTCACTTCTAAATATTTTGGTACTCTGTTCAATTATCCATATATGTCTTCGGTAAGCCACCCGACTACCAACATTCTGAAAAAATGCAAAGATAAAGACAGAGACAGGCCGCCTAGGTCCAAAGCTGCCGACGACGCTTCTCCTAAGCTAGTCGCCAGTTCACCGGTACTCAGTGAGGTGCTTTTGCAGCCCCTGATACCTACTACTTCGGAGTCCGGTATGCTGCGAGATGCTTCAGCTGTGGAACCTGCTGATGTCTCTACCTTGGATGGGTCCAGAGTCTCTGTGCAGGCACCGGCTTCTGAGGGTGTATTCAGGCCTACTGACTTGCATATTAAACTGACTCCATCTTCTTCTATGCCTAAAACTTGAACCATGCCTAGGAAACCGACGCCCAGACTGCATGGTCAGGCCTCTATGCCTAAAAAACGAATGGCTGAAGACCTTATTACTTTAATCAGGGGAAGCCAACCTTCCTCCTTTAAGAGACCTAAGACTGAATTTGCTTATGACACTTCTGACCAGGATTCTGAAATTTCTGTCTCCTCTGATGACCAGGATTTACCCTTATCTACCTATGAGGATTTTGATGCAGAGGACTCTATTCCCTCTGCTTCTCCCCCTGAGGATTTTTCCTTTGGTGATACCTTGCATACTCTTAGGGAGCATTTTCACTGGGAAAGTCAGGATTACTCGTATTTTAAAAAGAGGCTTAGAGATTTCTTTCTCTTCCCCCAGCACAGGCCTTTAGCTATCCCTCCTGTTCTGGACATTGTTGACGATGCCTTTTCAGAATCTAGCTTGGCCCCTGACTCTTTACCTCCTGCTCCCAGATATTACAGGGCTCCTGATTCTCACAAGTTCCTTTTAAAAATCCTACTGCGGATCCTGAGACCATTTCATAGGGACCCAAGGGCATTAAGGCTACTACTGCCAAAAATCCTACCCCCTCTGATAGAGATTCCAGGGCCCTAGATAGATGGGGTAAGGAGGTATACACCTCTGCAACCTTGGCCATCAGGGCCTTAAATTGCATGTTTCATATGTTAAAGTATCAGCAGCATATTATTGGATTGCTTAAACAGAAAATGATGTTGATTCCTGATTGTGTTGAAAATAAGGATGTACAGGATTTAATGCATTCTGCTGAACAGGTTGGAAAACATACTTTGCAATGTGGTTTTGATTCACTAGAGGCATCTTGCAGGGCTTCTGTCACCGGGTCTGTACTTAGGAGGCATGCTTGGCTTAAGGAGCAATCTTTGCCAGATCATGTTTAAACTAAATTGCTGAATGCTCCCTTAAATCAGGACCACCTGTTTGGCGACAAAGCAGAAGACGTTCTTAAAAAGATGGAGGAAAAAGCTAAATCTATGCAAACTGTTAGATTTCTTACAAGTGCAGCCTCCTAGATTTAGTAGACATTGGTTCTCAAAAAATTGGTCCTTTCCTACCTCTTCCAGGCTTTCTCAATTCAAACTCAGAACCAGAAGAACACCCAGGCTTCAGTCCCAGGGTACGCACAGGTCTAAGCAGTGGGGGGCTCCCACTTCCAAATCAGGGAGTAGTAAGACTCCCCCCTATGGTAAGCTGTCTCAATGACTTAACTTTGAAACTTCCAAGCACTTCTCAACTGACTGCTCCTTTAGGAGGAAAGGTTGCTCTGCAAGCAAAGAAATTGGGAACTCATTACCCAGGACAAATGGGTTTTAAAATTGTTTCACAAGGATACAAATTTCACTTCACAGTTGGCCAGATCTACCCCCAAATCAGTGGGCAGAGGCTCAAAAGCAAGTACTCTGTCTCTTAAGATTAAAGGCTATTCAGACTGTACCAGAAGAAGAAAAGGGACAAGGTTTCTACTCAAGATTTTTCCTGGTACCCAGAAAAGATAACTCATGGCATCCTATCTTGGACCTGTCTATCCTAAACACCTGTTTGGTGATTGCAAAATTCAAGATGCTAACTCATCAACAGTTGCTTCCCATGATAGGCAAGGATGCCTGGTTGGCAACACTGGATTTAAAGGAAGTCTACCTGCACATCCCAGTCAGGGAATCTTGCAGAAAATACCTATGTTTCAAAGCAGGCTGCATGCACTATCAGTTCTCTGCACTGCCGTTTGGCTTATCTACTGCGCAGGGTTTTCAAAAAGTGCCCAGCTCCAGTCCATTGCATTTTGCAGGCAAAGAAATATTCAAATATACCCATACCTGAACGATTGTCTAATTCAGGCAGAAAGCCAGGACATACATGTTCTTTGTGTTTCACTGTTGCAGTCATTACATTTGGGTTATCTGCTTGCAGGTAGCCCTCAGTCGGCCTGATTAACAAAGTCTTGGGTCCTGCGTCGGTTGCTGTCCCTTCTTCCATGACATTAGGTCGTCAGGGGTATAAAACATGCAGCCGACTCCATTACAGTAGTCTTTTTTGCCGTGTGGTGCCCGAAGCAGAAGCAGTTCGCAAGTGCCGGTCGGCCAACTCCTGAATTTTTTTGTTTTTGAGTTTTAGAACAGAAGTCTTCAACTAAAGCTAAGTACCCCATTGGGGAAACTTTTTCTTGCTCCTTACCAATGTCAGTAAAAGTTAATTATTGCATTACTTGTGAAAATAAATACCTCATAAAGATTTTCATTCGTACTGTATTCCTTGCCTAGGCCCTGACCACAACGTACCTTGCTGTCGGTTTTGTGCTTTATTTAATCAGCGCACTATCCGTCGTCGGTATATTTTCACCTCTAAATATTTCAGTTCTCAGTTTAATTATCCAGAAATGTCGTCGGTTTGCCATCCGACTACCGGGATTCCAAAAAAATGCAAAGGTAAAGACAGAGATAGGCCGCCGAGGTCCAAAACTGCCGACGATGCTTCTCCTAAACCAGTTCGCTGGTACTCAGTGAGGTGCTTTTGCAGCCCCTGATACCTGCTACTTCTGATTCGCAGGCCTCTACTGAGACCCACTCGGAGTCCGGTATGCCGTGAGATGCTTCAACTATGGAACCCTCGGATGTGTCTACCTTGGATGGGTCCGGGGCTGCTATGCAGCCACCAGCTTCTGAGGGTGTATTCAGGCCTACGGACTTGCATATTAAACCGACTCCTCCTCCTTTTTGGCCCAAATCTCGAACCCTGCCTAAAAAAATTATGTCCAGGCCACATGCTCAGGCCTCTTTGCCTATGCCTAAAAAACAAATGATAAGAATGGCTGAAGATCTGATTATTCACCCTCAAGGATTGAGCCACCCAAATCTGCCCAGTCTCAAGCTGACAGCTTGGTTTCTCCACTTCCATTAGTTGCCAGGCAAGCTAATCTCTCCTCACGTGTTCAAGACGTCATTCTGGCCTCTCATAAACCATCCACCAGAAGACTATATCAGGATAAATTGAAAACGTTCTCCATTTGGTCTGAGGATAACATGGTAGACCCGTATTTGGCTTCAGTAACTGCGGTACTTCAATACTTGGCTAGGTTTTTTGATAATGGAGCCTCTGTCTCTACCGTATGAGTACTCCTACTAATTTCTACAATGGTATAGATGGCACCCCTCTTATCTCTTCTATGCAAGGCCTTCCTCAAGGGAACCTCTCATATCAGGCCTCCTGTCAGACAGCCTGTGGAACCATGGAATTTTAGTCCTTCAGTCTTTGACTCAAAAACCTTTTGAACCTGCTGCGAAGTGTGACCTAAAGTTTTTGTCTTGGAAATCTTTGATGTTCTTCGTGTTTCACTATTTGCAGTCGTACATTTGGGTATCTGCTTTGCGGTAGCCGTCAGTCAGCACCTGATTATCAAAGTCTTGGGTCCTGCGTCAGTTGCTATGCTTCTGTGACGCTAGGTTCATAGGTTCATACTGGAAGCTATCTGCCCTAGGGCGTTTATAAGCCTATGCCAGAGTGTGTTTGGCTTTTCGCCACCCATTTTAAGTAATTTTGCTTTATGCCCGCTTTTCGAGGGTTGGTATACTGTGCCTCTGTCAAACGGGGAAACAGAGGTGATACCGGGGGTAAGCCTACGATCTCCCATCACTCATCAAGATTCTCTTGAGAGAGAGTCAATAGTAACCTGGACTGGGATTTTATTCCAGAGTGAAGGGAGGATTTAAACCACAAACATCAGGTACTCAGGGGTATAAAGCATGCAGCCGACACCATTACATCAGTCTTTCTTGCCGTGTGGTGCCCGAAGCAGAAGCAAGTTCGCAAGTGCCTGTCGGCCGACTCCTGAAATTTTCGTTTTCGAGTTTCAGAACCGAAGTCTTAAACTAAAGCTAAGTATTCAATTGTATTTGTGCTGGCGGTAACTTGATTAAAGAGATGTAGCTATCTAAGTCTTTTGGATTGTGAGCACTTGGGCTTCCAGACCAGTTGTTTTACATTAAGGAGGTTTGTGGCCTGTACTGTAGTGGCAGGACGAAAGGTACAGCTTATGGATTCTAAGTTGGGAACTGCTGATTGAGGGCTCAGTGTCTGTTATTCTAAAAGGTGTATTCGTTCTGGTTTAAGCAGGCTTCAGGCCAGTTATTTTACATTAGAAGGTTAGGTGGTCTGCACTCTTGTGGGAGGAGGCTGGACTCTGCTTGCTCTGAGCTGGGAATTTTCACGGTTAAGGCTTATGAATTGCCTGCAGACTGTTTCTTACTGAAAGTGGTACACCTTGTTTGCTGTAGCATAGACTAGATCCAGGCCTGCTGAATCTAGCTTTGTTTTGTACTCTTTGTTGTTTGTTTAGCTGTTATTTTCCTGGCGCTAATTCCACCCTGCGCCTTCAACACTTCTATTATCTAGTGATATCTGCATTTGCTTACTGGCCGCTTATTTTCCTTGTTTCGCGAATGAAAGTTACTGTTTGTCGTTTTTGCATTTAAGGATTTACTGGCACATTGCATTTAAGTTACCTGGCACATGCTCACTAAAAGCAATTATATAAAGAACCAGCACTAAAAATTAAAAGCACTACACCCTCACAAACTCCCCTTAATTGTTCCCCACTGGCCTTTTTTCAATTATAAATAATTCCCAATACTATTCTAGCATGTCCAAGGTCAGTTGTCAATCTCTCGGTCCAGCTGATGAATCTGGGAATCTTGAGACAATGTTACAACTGCCTCATGTACACAGACAGCCCTCTCACTCACTCCCAACAAATTCAACATGTGAGATGCAACCATATAGCAAACTGGGCTAAGCTCTCTGAGCTCGTACTGGCTTAACCGGTCGGGAGGAAAAGGAAACCACACTTTCACTACAATTCCAGTCTCACATAGACCTACCACGACAACAAACCAAGCAACACACAAAACATGCGGGCTCTAAATAGAGAAATCTTGCCTAAGCTTGGCAGAGACACTCAAAGCAGACTTGCAAGCAACCACTACCCCAAACAAAACGCGTGCAGCTTACATAGCTCACAAAACCGGTGTGCGGGCAGTCGTATAAGGCTAAGCTTAACACACCTGATACGCTTGTAGGTGACTCTGCGCCGTCCGGGCTTTTGACCAGCTCGCCAGGCTGAACAAGAGAATGCAGTGAGCTGCCTGTGCGGCGTAGGACTCACATAACACAAGCACTCCAGGTCACTCCAAGGCAAGGGTACAAATATGACTCAATCATTGTCCCATGCTGGTGTGTGAATGGCGTGAAGCGTGCCTCCCTGTGGACTACATGAAACATAGAGCTCTCTGAGCATGTAGCCCAGGCTGGTATGACCCTGACCTTGAGTAGCATCTTACCCTCACCAAGAATGATGCCACAATATGAAGACAAGATGATCAATTATAACAATTGGCCCTTAAGGTATTGGTGTTATGCATTCAGTGGGGATCCAACTGCCTGTCAGCCTGGGATGACATGTAACTGCGACAAGCCACGATAAGCTTTATATGCTTTGCTAGGTACGGCTTGCACCTATAACCCCTATTACACCTATAACCCCTGGGCTTTCGGATATTGGCAAAGGCTCTTGCTACCCCCATAGTGCACTTTTTAGGCAAGCAGCCTAAAAAAAAGACAAACCCACCTCCATAGATATCACAAGGGATAAGAAATCTAGAGTAGTGCTACTCTAACGCCAGAAGTCCTAAAGCCTCAAGAGCGCATGCACTCAGAAACTCTCCTTAGTGCATGGAGAACATCGATATCTGTGCAGTAACAGAAACTCTGGTTCAAGGCTCCCGGTGAGCATCCCAGCACTCCGCCCAGGTTATACCTCATACCATGCTTTTCTTTCGCCCCAAAACTTTGGACTCAACCACAAAAGCGAAGGAAAGTATCAATATTCGCCAAAGATACCCAGGGCTACCTCCAGGTTGGTGGCTTTTAGCCACCGAAGCATCGAGAGACTATCCATGTGCAGCCCAACAGTTGGGGTGCAAAACTGCATTCCAGTTTATAGCCTGCTATGACCACTTCACTTCCCAAAACCCAGGAACTCCACTTGGCCTTCCTGAGAACACTGGGGAAAATACTTAAGGTCTCTCTCCCAAACACCATTATATTGGGCTGGCTTCAACTACTCCAAACATAGACTGGGAGCATTACTCTAGCTCCAACACCCTAGGCCCAAAGGTTCCAAGAATTTGCCAAACTCAAAATGCTATGGAAACAACTTTGTTACCACTCTGGGCACAAGGGGAGAAACTTGTACTGGACCTGGATCACTTAACCAAGCAAATGGGGACTCTATGCTCCAGACCAGGGTGAGTGTATCCCCTCACTGGCAAGATCACACCATAAACTAATCTCACTGGATATTCACATCCCACCCCACCCCCTGCCCAGAAAACCACAGTGAAAAACTTCTCTAAAGCAAATTTCACACTCCTCAAAACCCTGAGGGTGGAATCCTTCAAGCCCCCGGGCCTGTGGAGAAAATATCGACCCAGACCGCCAGAGAATCGCTTTTTATAAATGCGTTCTATGAACACCTTTCAGGAATGCATGGATCAACGCGCAATCCCAAATAAAACCAAGACCCAATCACTCCAAAGGCAGACGCCCTGTCTGAGGGTGGACCCCAGCCATAAAGCCAAACTATACAACAGAAGTGAGGAAGCTACTACATGATAGAGAAAGAATCCCAAAAAGGCAAAGGCATCTCTGATCAGTATTAGCAAAAACTACGAGGCACTTTCATAAAAGTCGATCTAAGGCCAGCTTCGAGAGAAAAATTGCACAGGACAACTAGCGATAATCACAAGGCTTTCTTTAGTTATGTTAGGAACTCTGGGTGGGAATTCCCAGACTATGCTTTCAGAATTAGTCCAAAATGACACAAAAATACACCGAGGAACCCACAGACATTGCCAACATCCTAGCTGACAGGTTCAGCGTAAACTTTCTCTCCCCTCTCCACCAAAAGGGCAAATATCTATCCCAGCAGAGTGCTGCCCCCTGGACATCTCAGATGCTCAGGTAAGAGCCGCCCTCTCCAAAGCAAAAACGACAGCATCACTGGGACCCAGGCGATTTGTCAACCGGGCTAGCGCCCTACATGAATCCCAAGAAGAGCTAAACCTAAAACATAAAACTACTGTTCAATCTCATTTTACTTACAGGATATGTACCCAAAGAGTGGCAGCATTACAGAAATGGTGGTCCCTCTCCACAAAGGTGGTGCCTCAACGGATCCTGGAAACTATCACCCTATTAGAAAGCCTGAGCCTAGCTTGGTCTGCAAGAAGCTTCATGGCGGAAAGGATCATCATGTGGACCTTATAAAATAAAGATATTGGGGACCTACAGACGCACGGATCACTACCCAGTTCGGCTTTGTTAAGAACTTGCTTGAGATCCTGCCTAACGTGAAACCTGGCCGATTTCTTTTCGAAACAGTCACTCAAGGCCATTGACTGAGGGAAGGTGGTCCACACAGCCTACCTGGACCTCGCCAAAAGCCTTTTGATACAGTACCCCACTCGGGCATTATAGATAAGCTCACCAGCTTAAATATTATAAACCCCTATGTCACTAGATGGGTTGCAAACTGGCTCAAGGACAGAACCCACATGGTTAGATTTGTTTTTCGGAGCCATGTCAGACTCCAAACTGCCAGTTACAAGTGGCGTCACTACAAGCTGCTCAAGTCCCTGGGACACTCTCTTGTTCGAGTATATATATATTTCTCAGAGGTACAGGCCAACACGGAAGGACTGTGGCTGACCAAGTTCACAGGATGACTGCAAACTGAGCCTATAATGGAGCTCTCCAGCCAACACAAGCATCCTCCAAAAGGGCCTCATAGAAACAGACAACTATTGCCCAGAGCCATGGCCTCCAAGCTGAAAAACGCCAAAAAGTGTATAGTCATCCCTTTGTAGCAAAAACAAAGTGCCCACAAAATTAACACACATAAGTGGTAATCCATTAAGAAGTAATTAGGGACCTGGGGACCCAAGTTGATAGCAATCTCTCATTTGACAACCACGTGGCCAAAGTGGTTAGAAAAACTTTATTTTATATAGCCCACCTAATCATGAAGGGATTCACATCTGTGATCAGGGGAGGTCATTGTGCCTCTTTACCTCATCCCTCATCAGGCCCATAATGTGAGGAGGTACACAATGCCCCTTTTGGGAGTGTACCTTACCAGACACCTGCAGCAACTTTGGAAAGACCCCAAAAAGTACTTACTCACCAAGAGGGATCAAAGGTCTCAGAAGCAGATGCCATATGCTGCCCGGTTTAAGAAACTCCAGCTCTACTCAGTGGCATACTGCAGCCTCGCTCCAGAGGTGATCTGTGCCTGACGTGATAAAGCCATGCTGTCCATCCCGGAATTAATGGACATGCTGCACCTCCAGAAAATCCAAATCCCATCGAAGCTTCTGGCGGCCACTCGGAGAGACTCCTGAACACTCAGCTTGCTGAAATAAATAGGACATGCTGGAGGGACAGATTCATAACCCAGAGGCTCCCTTCACTCTGGAATAAAATCCCAGTCCAGGTTAGGCAGAATCCCTCATTGACTCTCTTCAAGAGGAATCTTGATGAGTGGATGGGGGATGTCGTGTGGAGTTTACCCGGGGTACATCACTTCTGTGTCACTGTTGCTAGAGATTGCAGAGGCACAGTATATTAACCTCGAAAAAGGGCATAGCAAAATTAATTTAAAATGGGTGGCAAAAGCCAAACACACTCTGGCTAGGTTTATAAATGCCCTAGGGCAGATAGACTAGTATGAACCTAAGAACCCCATTGGGGAAACGTTTTCTTGCTCTAAACCGATGTCAGTAAAAGTCAATAATTGTATTTCTTGTGGAAAGCAAATACCTCATAAAGATTTTCATTCTTACTGTGTTCCTTGCCTAGGCCCTGTCCACGACATACCTCTCTGTTGGTTTTGTGCCTTATTTAAACCACAAACTATTCATCATCAGTACATTTTCACTTCTAAATATTTTGGTACTCTGTTCAATTATCCATATATGTCTTCAGTAAGCCACCCGACTACCAACATTCTGAAAAAATGCAAAGATAAAGACAGAGACAGGCTGCCTAGGTCCAAAGCTGCTGACGACGCTTCTCCTAAGCTAGTTGCCAGTTCACCGGTACTCAGTGAGGTGCTTTCGCAGCCCCTGATACCTACTACTTCGGATTCCCAGGCCTCTACTGAGACCCATTCGGAGTCCGGTATGCTGCGAGATGCTTCAATTGTGGAACCTGCGGATGTCTCTGCCTTGGATGGGTCCAGAGTCTCTGTGCAGGCGCCGGCTTCTGAGGGTGTATTCAGGCCTACTGACTTGCATATTAAACTGACGCCATCTTCTTCTTCTAGGCCTAAAACTCGAACCATGCCTAGGAAACCGACGCCCAGACCGCATGGTCAGGCCTCTATGCCTAAAAAATGAATGGCTGAAGACCTTATTACTTTAATCAGGGGAAGCCAACCTTCATCCTTTAAGAGACCTAAGACTGAATTTGCTTATGACACTTCTGACCAGGATTCTGAAATTTCTGTCTCCTCTGATGACCAGGATTTACCCTTATCTACCTATGAGGATTCTGATGCAGAGGACTCTATTCCCTCTGCTTCTCCCCCAGATGATTTTTCTTTTGGTGTTACCGTGCATACTCTTAGGGAGCATTTTCACTGGGAAAGCCAGGATTACTCGGATTCTAAAAAGAGGCTAAGAGATTTCTTTCTCTTGCCCCAGCACAGGCCTTTAGCTATCCCTCCTGTTCTGGACATTGTTGACAATGCCTTTTCAGAATATAGCTTGGCCCCTGACTCTTTACCTCCTGCTCCCAGAAAACCTGCAGATATTACAGGGCTCCTGATTCTCACAAGTTCCTTTTAAACATCCTACTGCGGATCCTGAGACCATTTCACAGGGACCCAAGGGCATTAAGGCTACTACTGCCAAAAATCCTACCCCCTCTGATAGAGATTCCAGGGCCCTAGATAGATGGGGTAAGAAGGTATACACCTCTGCAACCTTGGCCATCAGGGCCTTAAATTGCATGTTTTATATGTTAAAGTATCATCATCTTATTATTGGATTGTTTAAACAGAAAATGATGTTGATTCCTGATTGTGCTGAAAATAAGGATGTACAGGATTTAATGCATTCTGCTGAACAGGTTGGAAAACATACTTTGCAATGTGGTTTTGATGCACTAGAGGCATCTTGCAGGGCTTCTGTCACCGGGTCTGTACTTAGGAGGCATGCTTGGCTTAAGGAGCAATCTTTGCCAGATCATGTTAAAACTAAATTGCTGGATGCTCCCTTAAATCAGGACCGCCTGTTTGGCGACAAAGCAGAAGACATTCTTAAAAAGATGGAGGAAAAAGCTAAATCTATGCATACTGTTAGATTTCTTACAAGTGCAGCCTCCTAGATTTAGTAGACATTGGTTCTCAAAAAACTGGTCCTTTCCTGCCTCTTCCAGGCTTTCTCAGTTCAAACTCAGAACCAGAAGAACACCCAGGCTTCAGTCCCAGGGTACGCACAGGTCTAAGCAGTGGGGGGCTCCCACTTCTAAATCAGGGAGTAGTAAGTCTCCCCCCTATGGTAAGCTGTCTCAATGACTTAACTTTGAAACTTCCAAGCACTTCTCAACTGACTGCTCCTTTAGGAGGAAAGATTGCTCTGCAAGCAAAGAAATTGGGAACTCATTACCCAGGACAAATTGGTTTTAAAATTGTTTCACAAGGATACAAATTTCACTTCACGGTTGGCCAGATCTACCCCCAAATCAGTGGGCAGAGGCTCAAAAGAAAGTACTCGGTCTCTTAAGATTAAAGGCTATTCAGACTGTACCAGAAGAAGAAAAGGGACAAGGTTTCTACTCAAGATTTTTCCTGGTACCCAGAAAAGACAACTCATGGCATCCTATCTTGGACCTGTCTATCCTAAACACCTGTTTGGTGATTGCAAAATTCAAGATGCTAACTCTTCAACAGTTGCTTCCCATGATAGGCAAGGATGCCTGGTTGGCAACACTGGATTTAAAGGAAGTCTACCTGCACATCCTAGTCAGGGAATCTTGCAGAAAATACCTACGTTTCAAAGCAGGCTGCATGCACTATCAGTTCTCTGCACTGCCTTTTGGCTTATCTACTGCGCAGGGTTTTCACAAAGTGCCCAGCTCCAGTCCATTGCATTTTGCAGGCAAAGAAATATTCAAATATACCCATACCTGAACGATTGTCTAATTCAGGCAGAAAGCCAGGACATACATGTTCTTTGTGTTTCACTGTTGCAGTCATTACATTTGGGTTATCTGCTTGCAGGTAGCCCTCAGTCGGCCTGATTATCAAAGTCTTATCCTGCGTCGGTTGCTGTCCCTTCTTCCATGACGTTAGGTCGTCAGGGGTATAAAACATGCAGCTGACTCCATTACAGCAGTCTTTTTTGCCGTGCGGTGCCCGAAGCAGAAGCAGTTCGCAAGTGCCGGTCGGCCGACTCCTGAATTTTTTTGATGTTCTTCATCTCACATTGCTGCAGTCCTTACTTATGGGTAGTCCGCTGTCCTCGGTTGGCCCGAATACCAAAGTATTAGGCTGACGTCGGTCATGGGCGCACAGCCCTGACATCAGAGCGTCAGGGTATAAAAGCGCATGACCGACGCTATATCCTCAGTCTTTTTGCCGCATGGTCCGATGCAGAAGCAGCGCGGTAAGTGCCATTCGCTTTCTGAAATTTTTCGCCGAGTTTCAGACATACCAAGTTGGGTTGGTTCCCGCTGGGGCACATTTTGCTTTTTCTTGCCTCAGTTATTTACCGGATGTCAGAAAAAGTGAATAATTGTATTTTTGTGGGAAGCAGATACCGCGATAGGATTACCATTCTTTGTATCCTTGTTGGGGACCGAGCACCCACGTGAGTTGGGTGTCGGTTTTGTGCTAGGTTTAACAAGCGCACTATTAAGAGAAGGTTAGGATTGCGCCAGGTTAGTCTTTGGCAAGCGGTGTATTATAATATGCCGTGGGATCCTCCGGCGCTCTCGCTTCCAATTAAGAAGCGTAAGACAAATCTGTAAAGCCTAGGCAGGATGATTCATCCATTTCGGACGCTGGTCCTTAGAGACTGCAGTGGAACAGGTGGATCCGGCTGAACTTTCTGTTGAGTCTCAGGGGAAACCTTGATTTTACAGGATGTGGCCTCACAGGAGTCAGGTCAGGCTGAAGGGGCCTCTCAGGTTACTATTCTCCCTTCTTGCCTAAGGGGTTAGGCCAGCCCCTTCTGCTTCTGTTTCAGGAGCCCTTCTAAGGGCAGGTCTGGTTTGCCTTCTTCTGGAGTTAGTTCTGGTCTTCTTCAGGGTCTGTACCTAAGCTATATGCTTAAAATGGCAGAAGATTTGATTACTTTAATTAGAGGTCCCATGCCCCCTCCTGATAAGAGGCCCAGGGTAGAGCCAGAGTTGGAAAGTTTGGAGCAGGCCTCAGATGATTCTGAGTCTTCTGCTGAAGATATTCAAGATTTTTCCTCTTCCGATTCCGATGCAGAGGATTCTACTCCTTCTGCTTCCCTCCAGAGGACTTTTTCATTGTGAAACCTTACACTCTATGAGGGAACATTTTAAGTGGGAAGGACAGGATTACTCAGATTCCAGAAAGAGGCTTAGAGAGTTCTTGTTTTTGCCACACAGCAGCATAGACCCTTGGCTATTCCTCCTGTTTTGGATGTTGTTCAGATGTTTTTTAGGAGGCCTCATTTAATCCAGATTCTATGCCTCCTGCACCAGTTAAACCGGACAGGTATTATAGGGTACCTGAGGCTCATAAATATCTATATAAGAGTCCTAGGGCGGACTCCAGAAACTATTAGTCAGGGGCCTAAGGGTGTTAGGGGCTTGTTGTAAAGAATCCTGTTCCTCTAGATAAGGAAGCTAGAGCTTTGGACAGATGGGGTAAGAAGGTGTACACCTCTTCTACTTTAGCAATGAGGGCTTTAAATTGCCAGTTTCATATGTTGAAATATCAGAATTTCCTCCTTTCTCAGCTAAAATCTAAAGTGGATGCTTTGGCAGAGGGCATAGAGTGTAAAGAATTGCAAGATTTGGTGCATGTTTCTGAACAGGTGGGGAAACATTCTTTGCAGTGTGGCTTTGATGCTTTGCAGGCTTCTTCTAGAGTGGCTGCCACTGGTTCAGTTCTTCGTAGGCATGCCTGGCTTAAGGATCAGAATTTATCTGAGCATGTTAAGTCTAGAATTCTGGATGCCCCTTTACAGTCCGAAGTTTTGTTTGGTCCTCCTGTGGAGTCTGTTTTGAAGAAAATGGAGGACAAGGCTAAGTCTATGCAGACTGTTAAGATTTTTTGCAGGTTCAACCTCCTAAGTTTAGTAGAAATTGGCCTGCTAAGGGGTGGGCGTACCCTTCTTCTAATTCCCAGTCTAGGGGTAGATCTAGGCGTGGTAGGGGCAGAGCTCAGAGTACCTTTAGGCCTAGAACATGGAGTTCGCCTGCTCAAACTGCTGGTGAGGGTAGGGGCCAGTCCTTTCGTAAACAGGCCCAATGACCTGCATTTTCAGCTGCCAGATTCTTCTTGCCTGGCAGCTCCTTTGGGAGGAAAGCTAGCTCTCTTCAAGCAAAATTGGTTTTTAATCACCCAGGACAAATGGGTGTTGGACATTATAAACAAAGGTTACAAGTTTTATTTCCATGCATTGCCTCCTTTCAAAGGTATGCCAGACATTCCTCCTCGGCAAAGAATGGAGGCTCACAAACAGATTTCATTACTTCTTCACATGGGAGCTATACAGCCAGTACACTCCTTCAGAAGTGGGTCTAGGGTTTTATTCCCTTACTGTTTCTAGTACCAAAGAAAGGGAACACGGAGACCGATTTTGGATTTATCTCTCCTCAACACTTATTTGGACATTCCAAAGTTCAAAATGTTGACATTACAACAGCTTTTTGCCTCTGCTGGAGAAAAAGATCACTGGATGGTAACTCTGGATCTAAAAAGAGGCTTATCTTCATGTTCCTATCAGGCCCAGTTGCAGGGAGTACCTGCGTTTTCGAGCTGGAAATTTACATTATCAGTTCTCTGCATTGCCGCTTTGGCTTATCTACTGCTGGCCAGGGTGTTCACGGAAGGTTCTGGCTCTCAGTGATAGCCTTTTTCAGGATGGAAGGAATACAAATTTATCCTTATTTGGACGATTGCCTGATTATTGCACAAGACAAGGACTTGTAGCTTCTTCAGCATCTACAGTATGTGATGGTAGTGTTAAGATGCCTAGGTATTCTGTGAAGCTAAAACAAAGTCCAGTCTAGTACCCTCTCAGGACATGTGCTTTCTGGGTGTGAGACTGAATACAGCTTCCCAGATGGCCTTTTTGACCCCCGGACAAACAGAAAAGTCTTTCACTTTATTTCCATCAAATGTCTCTACAGTCCAGGCTGACTGCAAGGACAGTCCTTCAAGCCTTGGGGTTCATGGCATTCAGGTATTCTGGTGCTTCCCAATGCCAAATTGCATATGAGGAAGCTTCAATGGTATCGAAGCAAAATCTATGGACACAAACACTGCCGGGATCTAGACACTGTCATTCAGATAATACCTTGCATTCAGAAGGAATTTTTGTGGTGGGCTCCAGAATGTGTCACCCCACAAACAAGAGGACTCTTGTGACCCGACCAGAGGCGAGTCAGATTCTAACGACGGATGCCTCGGACAAGGCTTCTGGGGAGCACACCTCAATGGAAAATGGGTGCAAGACACGTGGCCCCTTGCCAGACTTCAACACATTTGCATATCAACTTGAAGGAGATGTTAGCAGTACAATTTGCATTGATGGCTTCTCAAGCGATTTACTTCACCCAGGGCAGGTGTTGATTCACAACAGACAACACATCTGTCATGTGGTACATCAACAAGCAAGGGGAACTCATTCGCACTTTCTCTTTGCAGACAAGCGATGATTTTGTGGGAGACAGCTCTCAGTTACAACCTCAATCTTCACAGGGCAAGATTTCTACCAGGAGCACAGAACCGCTTAGCAGATGTATTGAGTAGACAAATAGTGGATCCAAGGGAACACCCCCCTTTTTTTCTGGCAAGGGAATTTTCCTAAAGGAAAACCCTATTTTTTAAATTTTCTTTTTTTTTGGGGCCCAGAGGGGAAGTTTTAAGGTTTTTTTAAAAGGGTGGGCTGCAATTTTCATTTTCCCCAGTAAAACCTTGCCAAAGAAAACCACCCATTTGTAACCAGTCCTTCCATTAAAGGTTCCCATGGTGCTTTCCCCAAAGCCCCCCTTTAAAAAAA
This sequence comes from Protopterus annectens, assembly GCF_019279795.1. Taxonomy (NCBI): domain Eukaryota; kingdom Metazoa; phylum Chordata; order Ceratodontiformes; family Protopteridae; genus Protopterus; species Protopterus annectens. The sequence continues at coordinate 655,713,759 of NC_056729.1, read as the reverse complement.
ATTATTGGCCCAAGGAAGTTGCCCAATGGACTCTTTTCTTCCAAAGGGATAAAAGAGTAAAACCGGGAGATAGGAAATGGAAAAAGGTTAAAAACAAGAAGTTTTTTTTTTTAAACCAAGGTTTATTTTTTTCTTTTTCCCCCCCCCCCTTTGGGGGATTTTTTCCAATTTCCGGGTTTTAAAGTCCCACTTTTTCGAAACTTCTAGGAAACAAAACTTCTATAGCTTCTTAGAGTTTTGGTAATTTTAAAAGGGCTACTTTTGAGGACTAGAAAAAATCTGAGAATGAAAAAGTGCCCGGGGAAACTTTAGGAAGATGATCTTTTTCACATGAAAAAATAAAATTTGGCCAGTCGGTTTGCCCTTTGGGGAAGGGAATTTTTTCCTGGAAATTAGTATTTTTTCCTTTTAAATTTAAAAATTAAAAGTTTTTGCGGTTTTTAATTAAAACAAAAGGAAAAAGTGACTGGGAAATTCCAGAAGCATTTCTGTGCTTAAAGTTAAAAGTTGCATCAAAAAAAAATGACTTAAATTTGGTAAATTTTAAATGATCTTTCTCTTTTATGGCATAATTGGGAAAAGAAACGGTTTTGAATTTTAATAATTTTTAAAAAAATTTTAAAAGGGGTTCAAAAAAACAGAAAAATTTTAAAAATAGGTTTCATGGGGCATTAGTTTGTTTTGTAAAAAGGAAAAGGGGAAATTTTTGGGGCTAAAAAGTAGAAAAAAAAGAAATTTGGGTTTTTAAAAATTTCTGGGGGAAAGGGGACAGGCATATTTTTAATTTTCCAAAATATGTTGAAACTTTGAAAATTTCAAAAAAACCCCCCGGGTTATTTTTACGGGAATTATAACAAAATGGGATGATATAGTTTAAAAAAATTTAAACGAGGAGTTTTTGAAAAAAATATGGAATGTTTTGGAGGAAGGAAAAATTCTAAAAAAAAGAAGTTTTCCCATAATTAAAGGTCAAAAATTCTTAGACACAGAAATTTTTTTTTAAGGGGGGATTTTTGAAACAAAACCAAAAAATTTTTTTAAAAAATAAGGGAAAAATAATAAAATTTAACATGGGTAGGGAAATATTCAAAAAGGGGGAAAAAGTTTTAAAAGGGGAACTGGGAGGAAAAAAAAAAGGGAAATTTTAAATATGGAAAATAAAAAAAGGATAAAAATTGGGAAATTTTTTACTTTGTAAAATGTTGTTTTCAGGTGGGTTTAAAAAAAGGAAATGGAATTTTGAGGAAAGGGAAAAAAGTTTTTAAATAGGGGTTAAAAATTTTTTTTAAAAAGTTGACAAAAAAAAATTTAAAAAATTAAGCAAAAGAAAATTTTTTAAACTTAAACAACAAAACCAAATTTTAATGAAAATTTTTTTTTTAAATTTTTATGAAAATTAAACATAAATTAAATCAAAAAGCCAAATAAATAGTTATAAGCTTTTAAAAACCCTCAGTAGATGGTCCAATCATTAAATAGGAGTAAAATTTTTTAAAATCTAAAACAGTGTTTCCTTAATAAAGGTAAAAAAAAGGGATTTAAACCTTTTTAAAAAGGGGGACCACATTTGGAAAAAAACAGGTATTTATTCAAAAGAAAAAGACCCATCAAAGTTTTAAAAACCATTTTTTTAAACCATTTTTAAAAGGTTTTTGTTCTCGCAAAAAATCTATTTTCCAAATTTTTTTATTTTTAAAAGGGGTTTTTTTTTCTGCAACTTAATGGGCAATGAGATTTTTTGTTTCTGTTTTTATATCTATCAAATTTTCCGCAAACTAATTTTTAAAAAATGGGGCCATATTGGGAAAAATAAAGGGGGGTAAAATTTTTTGAATGCTTAAGTTCCTTCCTTCAAGGACTGATTAAGTTAAAAAAGAAAATAAATAGGGTTCCTAAAAAAAACGGGCAAGTGATTTTTGAGAACTAAAAAAAAACGATTAAAAAAGGAATAATTAGAAGAAAAAATTTTTTATGAAATTAAAGAATATGAGGAGGTTAAAAAGGGTTGGGAAGGTTTGGAAAACAATTTGCAAAGAAAATAATAGGGGCTAATGACTAAAATAGAAAAATTAGAAGATTTAATTTTTTTGGAAATTTTAAGAAATAAAGAAACCCCAATTTTTTTTCCCCAGGGGGATAAAAAATTGGAATGTAAAAAAGTAGAAGTTTGGGAAAATTGTGGGGATGCAGGATTGGGGTTTTAAAGGTTTCCCCCAAATGCAACAATCTGGGGGATTTGGTTGCGGAATTTTTTTCTGATTATACAAATGAACCAGAATTCCTTTGTTTTCCAAATTTGGGGTGCCAAAAAGAATTAAGAAATGGAAACAAATTAAAAACATATTGGCTAAATTTGGATAAAAAAACGGAAATTTGGGTTTTTAAAAAAATGTGGAAAAAACCAATAAAAATTAAATTGTGGGAACAATCTACGGGGGAGGTTGGTTTAAAGGGCAATTTAAAAGTGAATAGCTAAAAACTTTAAAGAGTGATTATAATTTTTCAACGGGGATTTTTTTTTTTTTTTAAAAAAAATTAATTGATTTGAAATGTGGAAATAAAAGGGTTTTTTTGTTTAAAAAAAAAAAAAATCTTTTTTTATTCTGAATTTTTCCTTGATAAATTTAGGGAGTATAAGACGGAAATGTAAAAGTTTTAAATTTTAAATGTAGGGGAATGTTAAAATGGTTATAATTTTTTGGGATAAAATTTTGTAGGTTAAAGGGTTCCCTTTATAAACCCCTCTATGAGGTTCTACCTTGTTTGCCAAAAAAAAAGAAACCTTCCAGGAAAAAAGGGGAGGGTAACCTTTGTTGCGGGGGGAATCCATTTTTTGTTTTCAAAGATTTTTTTAGGAACCAAAAGGGGGGGAAAAATGTGGTCTACCTGGTTTTACCAAAGTAGGGGAAGTTCCCGGAAGAGGAGGAAGCCCCAGGGAACCATTTCGCTAAAAATTTTTTGGGCCAGAGAAATAAAGTCCCCCAATTTCCCAAGTCCCGGGGCAGTCTGGGGATGTTTTTCCTTTAAAGCCGCCCAAAACCCAAACAGGGTTTGGGTTTTTACCAGGGTTTCTCCCTTTTTTTTTAATAAAAGTTGATTCTTGAACCTCCCAATAGGGCATCGGAACTAAAAAATTTATTTGAACCAACTTTCCATTCTTTTTAGTTTCCCAAAAAGTATTCCAACTTCTCCTAAGAGTTTTTGAACTACAATTTTTAAAACCAGGGAAGGGTTTTTCTTTTTCTATTTAAACCAGAGTAAAAAAAAATTTTTTTTTAAAAAATATCCACAGAGTCAATTTTTTTGGTTTTTACCCAGAACAACGTTAATTGTTTTCTTCTATTTAACTAAATTTTAGGCAAAATTTTTTTTTTTCTGCGTGGTTTAAATTTCCCAGACCCCCCATCTGGTTTGGGTGCAAAACCCAAAAAAGAAAAAAACTTGAAAAAGTTTAGCAGCCCCCCCAGCTAGTATCTGTGTTTTTGAAGAAGGTGAGGGTCTTTGAAAACCCCACATTTAAAAAAAAAGGGCCCCGGAATAATTTAGCAAGTTGGGTTCCTTTAAGTTCCAGTGCTCCATTTTAACTATTTTGGGGTAGGGGTTTGAACCCCGTTTTGGGAAGCACCTTAACTGGAACACGGGCCTGGCCAACCCCTGATTTAAAAGGATCGGTCCCTTTTCCCCAGGCCCAAAACCCATCCAAAAAAGGGTTTTGGTAAGGTTTCCCAGACATCAAGTTTTCTTTTACGGGCCCCCAACGGTTTGCACCGGATTTAAAACATTGAAGGGGAAGCAGACCAGGGCCCCCCCCCAAAAAAAAAAGGGAAAAGGGATGTAAGCATTTCCTGACCCCTTCTTCTGGGAAGGATTGATTGGGCTTGGTAAAAAAGGGACCCCACCACCTTTGAAGAAAAGGGGGGGTGACCATATTGTCTTTCTTGATTTTCTATTGGTTGTTTGGTTTTCTGTTAAAAAAGGGACAAAAGGGAAAATAGTTGGGGTTCCCTCCGAAAAAAATTCTCTAAATCCCATGTTGGTCGTGTCTGGGTTAAAAAAGGGCCCCCCGGGTAAAAATTTTTTGGGGAAAAATAAAATTTCCTACAAGAATTTATACAATTTTAACCCCCGGGGCAAAAGAGTTTTTGAAAACACAATGGGTTAGGGCCCGGGGGAAGGGGGTTGGCTTAATTAACGGCCAGATGGGGCCGCAGCCTTTTTTTTTTGGGGGGAAACGGGAAAGGCATGGTTTGTTGGTCGAGGAGGAGTTGGTTTTAGTCGCAGATTTTAAAGAAAGGGAAAAAAATTTTAAGGGGAAAAGTCCCAAAAGGTATTTGTGGAACAATTTCCCAAGGGAGCTATGGAATTTTACGGGGTTTCAATTTAAAGCAAAGGATTTAAATTTTAACAAATGGGAACATTTAACCTTTTAAGAGAATGGAAAGAAAAGTCAAAAGCCAGTTATGTTTACAGTTAAAAAGATTTTTTTTTTTTAACTTCAATGTACGGGGCATTTTTGCAACATTGTTTGGGTTTAACATTAAAAAAAAAAAGTTAAAAAGCTTTGAGCAAATGACATAAAGATATGTATTTTAATTTTAATAAGGCATTTTAAAATTTGGGGTTAAAAAAAATTTGTTTTTAAAAGAAGTTAAGTAATAGGGGAAATTTGTAACATGAAAAGGTGCCCCTTTAAAATTAGGGGGCCCCAATTCAAATGGGAACAGGAACAAGGGGAGGAGTAAAAAAAAAGGAATCCCCCACATAAATTTAAGGTTCCCCCCGGGGGAGAACCCCGAGGGGGGGGGTCAATAAAAGGAGAACAAGGGAATTTCCCAAAAAAAAAGATGCAAAATTTTTGAATTTAAAAAGGGGGTTTTTTAAAAACACAAAGGAAGCCCAAAGAGGAATGGGGTTTTTCAAAGGGGTTTTGAATTTTGTTTTAAAAAAAAATAAAAAAAATTATTGAATTAAGTTGTTTAAAACTAAACCCGGGCTTTTTTTTGAAATGCAACTTTAGGTTGATTTTAAAAGCAATAAAACCCCCCCTATTTTAATTAAGTTTTGAGATTTTTGACTTCGGGGGTTTTTTTGAAAAAACTCATTACTTAATTTATATAAAAGAGTTATTTTCAATATTTACAAAATATAGGTCTAAAACCAGAAAAGGGGATTGGGAAATCAAATCTAAAAAAAAAAAGATGCAAAATTTTTTAATTATTATGGAAAATTATCAAATTTAAAAGCAAAAAAGTGTATAAATTCGATTTTTTACAAAACCAAATTCCTACCATTAAATATAGAAAAAAAACCCACAAAATTTTTTGGGTATACCCAAGATAAAAACCCGGGATCCCCTTAAAGGGCCCAATATGCCGGGTAAAATTTTTTAGGGCAAAAAATTTAAAATTTACAGGTTTGTGGTTTGCAAAAAAAACCCAAAATTTTCAATGAAACTTTTTTTTCACAATAAGTCGATTTTTAAACCCAGATAATTTTAAATTTTTCTTTTATGCAAGATTTATTACACTTTCCAAATTTTGAGTTTAAATGTAAGGGATTTATCAAAAATTTTATTCCTTTGGGGGAAATTTTAAACAAAAGAAGGGGAAACCTATAAACCCCCCTTTTTCCCTTTTTTAAAAAAGGGAAACCTTTGGTTTTATGCAATTTTTAAAATTGTTTTTTGGGCAAGGAAATTTCCATTTAGGGATTAATTTAATTTTTTAATTCAAGAAAAATTTTAAGTTTCTATCAAATGAAAAGGGAAACATTTTTGACTTTATTTTGAAAGGGAAATTCCCAAGGTTTACTTATTAATAGGAAGAACCCTTAATAACTTTTGATTTTGTCCCATAATCCCCAAAAGGACCTTTAACAAATTGGTTCGGGGGTTCATGAAGGTTTTTTTTTTAAGGAAAGATTTTTAGGTTGCAAGGAAAAGGTTCCCCCCCTTTTTAGAATAATTTAGGAAAAATTAAAAGAAAGGATCATTTTTACCTTATTGGGGATTTATCAAAAGGAAGGGGAAATGGGAATTTACAAAAAAAAGGAAAATTTTTTCAATATCTATGGACTAATTTTTCCCATAAAATAAAAAAATTTTAAACCCAAGGAATTTTTGACATGGAACAACAATTTAAAAGTAAATTAGGTGACCATTTATATAAGAGGGACATGTCTTTTAAAAAACCTTCTTGAAACAAAAAAATTTTAAGGGGGAAAAAAGGGGAAAAAAAAAATGTTTTTTAAAATTTTTTAAAAGGGTTTTGGGGGGGTTTTAACGGTTTTTTTTTTAAATTTTTTTTAATTTTTTTTTTGGTTTTTTTTAAAAAAAAATTTTTAAAAAAAAAAAAAGTTTAAAAAAATTTAAAACGATTTTTAAATTTGGCCCCTTTTTTTTAAAGGGGGGGGGGAAAAAAAAATTTTTTTTTTAAAAAAAGTTTTTTAAAACCCTTTCCCCCTTTTTTTTTTTAATTTAAAAAAAAATTTTTTAAATTAAATTTTTTTAAAAATTTTAAAAAATTTTTATGAATATTTTTTTTGGGGGTTTTTTATTTTTAAAATTTTAAAATTTTTTTTTTTGGGTTAAAATAAAAAAAAAAAAAATTTACTAAAATTTTTTTTTTTTTTAAAAAAGGAATTTTTTTTCCCCCCCCCTTTTTAGAGGGGTTTTTTTAAATTTTAAAAATTTAAATTTTTTTTTTTTAAAAAAGGGGGGGGGGTTTTTAATTTTTTTTTTTTTTTTAAAAATTTTTAAAAAAAATTAAAAGGGGGTTTTTTTTTCCCCCCTTTTTTTTTAAAAAAAATTTGGGGGGGTTTAAAAACCCCCCAAAAAAAAAAGGGGGGAAAAATTTTTCCCCCCCGGGAAAATTTTAAAAGGGGGAAAAAACCCCCTTTTCCCCTTTAAAAAATTCTGAGGAGAACCTTCCCTGGCTTTCACCTCAGAGGATCAAACTTTTGGAAACTCTTCATGCTGTGAAGCAGCATTTTCAGTAGGAAGCACAAAGATTACCCCCAGGCCAAGAAGAGTTAAGGAGTTCTTGGACCTCCTGAACACAAACCATTAGCTATCCCTCCCATTTGGATGTGGTAGAAAATGTTTTCCAGGATGCCTTCATGAACCCTGACTCACTTCCCCTGCCCCTTGGAAACCAGACAGATTTTATAGGGGCAAGACACCCATAAATATCTGTTTAAAAATTCTTCAACTGATCCAGAAGTTGTAACTTCAGGGCCTAATATGCCTCCAAGACTCCCCTGCCCACAGACGAGGAGAACAGGGCCCTAGACAGGTTAGGAAAAAGGTATACACTTTCATTACTCTGTCTATGAGGGCCCTCACCTGTGAATTCCATATGATCAAATATCAGCAATTTATCCTAGATCAATTCAAGCAAAACATTTCAATCACTGGGGATAAAAATCTTTCTAAGGAACCTTTGGACTTGCGTCACTCCACTTCTCAGGTGGCTAAACACTCTTTGCATTGTGGCTATGATGCCATGGAGGCATCCTGCAGGGCAGCTGTCACTGGATCAGTAATTAGGAGACATGCATGGTTTAGAGAGTAATCTCTCCCTGATCATGTAAAGGCTAACCTTTCAGATGTTCCCCTTGAGAAAGACAGACTTTTTGGACCAAAAGCTGAGGCATTGAACTCTGCAGGCTCTCAGCTGGCCCTTTCTGTGTCACAGTTTTATCCCAAGACTCCTCCTTTCCCAGAGCTGCCACCAACCTCCACATCCAGACAGTAGGCACCTAGACTGCAAGATACCCCTGCACAGGGCTCCTCTTCTTCCAAGTCTTCCTCAGAGATCCCCACCAAGGAGCCACCCCGCAAAAAGAAGTGTAAGAGGAAACACCTAGATTCCCCCGAGGAATTGATCATGGAAGACACTGACTTCGATGATGGGGAGAGTTCCCCCCGATCATCCCAGGAGACAACCTAGGATTATAAAGGAGGGGTAATTGGAAGCCCAAAGACAATAACTCTGAGGAGTTGGTGTACTTGCAGGCTTTTGGTGCTCACCCATCTACTTCTTGGTTGACCTCTCCCACTGACAGTCCTATTAAATTGCTTGTGCAGTAGGTTTGGAGGGCTCCTGATTCCATAGAGCCAATTTCTTGGAGAACTGACAAAATACTATCTGCTGCAGAGGACCACCAGCATTGGGCAAAGGGATTAGCAGTAGATGCTATGGTGAGACTTGACAAAATACTCTCTGTTCCAGGGCACCACCAGCATTGGACAAAGGGATTAGCAGTAGATGCTATGGTGGTGGTGGTGGTGGCCACCAAAAAGAAACTAGCTGAAGAGAATTCTATTGTTCAACCCCCTAATTGAGAGTCCAGGGCGATTGACAGATTCGGAAAGTGGGTATATGCATCATCAACCTTTGCTTTAAGGTCTTTGAATTTTATGGCACATTTTACTAGGCTCCAGAGGGATCTGATCAAGGAGCTATCAGATACCCTAGTAGGAGCTGAGTCTGAGGAGGTTCAGAATAAATTGGCCTCCCACCTAGCCACCCTGTAGTCTATTTCCAACTTGTCCATGAGGCTCATTGTGCATGCAGCCAAAGGGACAACAAGGGCAGCGGGTTCAGGTGTTGCCATAAGGCATCATGCCTAGATGTGCTTGTGTGAGTTTTTGGAGCCATTTAAGTCTTCCTTCATCAGTGCTGCTTTTGATGGATCTTCTTTATTCGGCCCCAAAGTGAAAGAAACTCTAGCCAGGTGCGAGAAAGATAGAAAGACCTCTCTACAGTGGACATATGTTTTTCTCCTTCCCAGTGGTCCTGCTCTTGGAATCGGAGGAATGTGAAGATGTGGTTCAAAAAATCCCAAGGGCCTTTTCAGGACATATGTGGTGGTGGCTTCCTTTGGGGCAGAGGGGGAGAGCACTAATGGATGACGCTGACCCTGAAGCAGCGGTGGCCCACAGAATCCAGGTTCCAGAGATTCTTTCTCTGGACAGTCCTATCAGCTCTCCTAAAAGGGGGCCCAATTGCTTACCCCTGGAAGTAGTCGGGGGAAGATTTTCACTGCACTCAAGGGCTTGGCGACAAATAACTTCAGATGCTTGGGTGCAGCAGATCATCACCAGAGGTTACCGTATTCCCTTCACTCTTTTTCTGAGATCAAAATGAAGCCTCCCCGATGTTCCTTCCAATCAGAGAAATCAAGCAGCCTTAGAGATTCAAAAGCTGCTAGAGAAAAAGAGTCGTCCAAGAAGTTCCACCAGACCAGATAGGATCTGGACATAATTCAAGGTTCTTTTTGGTGCCAAAAAAGACAGAGGACTTGAGATCAATATTAGGTTTCAGCCTTCTTTACAAGTTCAGCAAACAAAATTACGGATGATCATGGTTCAGTCTTTACTTTCATTTCTAGAGGAAAACCATTGAATGTGCTCTATAGACCTTCAGGACACACATTACCACATAAAGACGGCCAGATGCTACAGAAGGTTCCTTGGCTTTCAGCTAGGAGCCAGTTTCAGTTCAGAGTACTGCCCTTTGGCCTCACCTTAACCCCCAGGGTGTTCACCAAGTGTTTGGCAGCAGTGACAGCTCACTTGAGACTGCACGGATTCTGGGTATTTCCTTATCTAGATGACTGTCTCATCACCACCTCCACCAAGCATCTACTGCTTCAAGCAGCAGATTTCATTCTACACCTGTTCACCCATCTGGGCATTAACCGTGAATCTCTCAAAATCTCAGCTAAGCCTCACTCACAATCAAGAGTTCAAAGCTGCCCATCTGAATACCATCTCTTGTGTAGCTTCCCTTTCTCTTCACAGGCTACAGAAGATAAAAATCCCAAGTACAGGCCATTCTTTCCAACCACAAGATTTCTGCAGGGCTAGTCCTTTGAGCTTTAGGGTCCATGGCAGTGGCTATTACCTTAGGTCCAGTAGCAAGAGTTTACTTGCGACTGCTACAATGGCTTCTAGCATCCCAGTGGTCCATCCTAACACATCCATTGACATACCCAATTCTTACTACCAATCATTGCAAGAAGGCCTGGTGGATGGAAGCTGAGTAAATTCTTTTAGGCTGCCCCTTTGTGCCTTCTCAACCCAAGGCCATAGTGACCATGGATCCCTCCCAGATGGGGTGGGGGAAGCATTATCTGAGAAGAACAGTCCAAGGCCAACCTGCATATCAGTGTTCTGGAATTGTGGGCAGTGCTGTTGGTATTGCAAGCCTTTCTTTCAATCTGTCCTCCCTCTAGGAACAATTGCTATTCAGTCAGACATGTTGGTGGTCTGGTACATCAACAAACAGGGCAGAACTAAATCTTACTCCCTCTGTCGAGAAGCTCTCAGAGTATGGCAATGGGCGATATCCTCCCACAACTTTTTAATGGCCATGCATATCCTAGGGAGCTCAGACTTGATAGCGGACAAACTGAGTAGATACATTCTTCTGCCTCAAGAGTGATCTCTCAATCCCAGAGTAGCAAAGGAGATTTTCCACTACTGGGGCCAGCCTTGCTGTGACTTCTTTGCATCACCCCTACACAACAAGTACAGCAGCTATTTTGCCCTAATTCCCCCTCGAGAGTCCCGAGAGATGCTATCATTCACAATTGGCACTCTGGTCTATTCTATGGCTTCCCTCTGATTTCTCTGTTCTTAAAGAAAGCCAGCAGGTTGAGAAGCAAGGTGATTCCTCATTGCGCCCTTCTGGACTGGACAAGTCTGGTTCCCCTTTGTGGCCTCATCTAATTCACCATCCATGGTTTCTGGACCCAGCTCCGATCTTCTGTCCTCATCCTCAGGGACTGGTGGACCCCAATCTTCAGAACCTCAAGCTTACAACTTGGCTCTTCCAATTCTTTAAGTCACCAGGCAGAAGAATTTATCTTCCCCAGTCCAAAAAATTCTACTGGCTTCCCATAGATCTTCCACCAGGAAACTGTACTTAAGCAAGTGGAAAAGATTTTCTTTTTGGTGCGATAATGGTGTTAACCCTTTTTTCTGCATTGAAAAGGTTTTGGAGTTTTTAGCTAAACTTTTTGATCAAAGAGCGTCTGCTTCCACTATTAAGATCCAACTAGCTGCTATTTCTAATTTCCACAGTGGCTTTGAAAATCATTCGCTAATTTCCCATAGATCATGTAAAATGTTCATGAAAGGAGCTTTATGGTTAAAACCTCCATTTAAAGACCCTGTAGTTCCTTGGTTTGACCTTGGTATTGCAGTCTTTGGTGTTTCCTCCCTTTGAACCGGCAGCTACATGTCATTTAAAGTTTCTTTCATGGAAAACTATTTTTCTGATAGCCATTACCTCCGCCAGAAGAATTTGAGATACAAGCATTATATTCAAAACCCTCATATTTGCTTTTCCATAAGGATAAGGTTTCACTAAGGACCAACCCATCCTTTCTCCCTAAGGTGGTCTCAGAAACTAATGTTAATCAAACCACTGACCTACCCATTTTCTTTCCAAATTTTTCCAACAAAGGTGAATATTGCTTACATTTGCTGCATGTTCACAATTACTTTTCAACCTCAGCGGAACTAAACAGTCTGGAAAATTGAACCAGTTATTTGTATCTTTCTCCAGTCCATCTCTGAGAAAATCTGTTTCAAAAGTTATCCTATCAAAATGGCTAAGAGATTGTATTACTTTCATTTATAATAAAAAGAATCTCAAGTTACCAGTGCCAGTATGAGCACACTCCACTAGATCAATAGCTACTTCTGTTTTCCATTCCAAGGCTTCCATGGATGAAATATACACAGCAGCAACCTGGGCTATTCCACATACCTTTATCAGTCATTACAAATTGGGTATGGTATCCAGGGGAGGAGCATCCTTCGGCTCTATGGTTCTCAGGAATATGCTTCCATAACGCAACCCCAGGATCGAAAGTAGCTAGGGACTCTGTTCCAGTGATAAAGGATCAATAAAGGTTGACAACATCAAGTAAATGTAGTCACCACAGTGTTCCATCTGTGCTGTTGATCTTCATTTATCCTTTGCACCCCACCTTCCTTTCCCTCCTATGGAATTTCTGGATGATCAGACGCTTGTCCTGTAACTTTATCAGGTTTGACCTTGGACATGGCCTCTTCAGTTCTGTTTACAAATTCCTTTCTCTTTCTGTGTAGCTGCAAACTCGATCTGAGGTAATATGGAAAGGGGTATTGTGGGTAGTGTCTTAGCTCGAGAGTTTTTGGCTGGTGCAAGCTATGTAATGGTGGAGCCGGTTCCAAGGATCGGAACCATATCCCAGTGGTAAAGGATAAATGAAGATCAATAACACAGATGGAGTGTTACAGTGAGTACATAACTTCTTTTTTTCTCTTAATTTCACTTCATATTTCATATTCTGCAGATTTCTGAATGCTGGCTAAGTGATACGATATATATGACTGCCACTAGCTCTGTAGAAAGCATCAGAATACTGCAAGTTTCAAACAGTAGTAGAAGCTGTCTTTTTTTCCAAAACCTTTTTAAGTTTTAAAATTGCAATAAAAATGTTTTAACACTTGAAACATAAGCAAATAAATATATACAAGGTCCATAACAAAGTTTTATATTAGACCGAACCATTAATATTTCTTTAATAAATCAGTAAGCTTTTACCAAAATAAATATTTATGTGTAACATTCAACGTTCTCATTTTAACAGTTTGCAATTCTTTATTACATACAGTTTTAGCTAAACAAACAAATTCTTTAAAAGAGAGGATATTCTTACTCTTCTTTGTAGAAGAAGCACTAGAAGAAGAAGAGGCACTTGTGTTGTTGGTATATAATCTGGAATCGGGCCTTTAAATAAAATCGGAGAGTTTGTAATAATGCAGTTATCAGACAACAATGCTTTAGCAAAATTTCTAAATCCTAGCCAAAGGGAATAACAATTTTACATTCTATAATTATATGAAGCAAATTTGCATCCAACATTTCACTACATCTCCAACAATTAATTTTCTCTGTTTTATAAATTAAAGCAACCTTGTCAGAAGTTAAAAAAACATATATGCAAATATTTCCTTTCCAAGTGTAAATTTTCCAGTAAAGTGATGAAATAGTTTTCTCTACAGATTTTAAAGATATTTTTTGTATTCAAATCTGAAAAAACTTAATTAACTTTTGTTGAATAATTCAATTACAATGAATCAGAATCTATAAAATCAATTGTTAAAATCCTACATATTTTAGATAAATAAGACATTAATCACACCGCTTTTGATAATAAAGAAAATGTCTAAAATTATCAGAATCGAATTTGTATTCATGTTTAAAAACACATTTAATTTATTATTAATAAACTCTTTACAGTTTTGTATGCTTATCCAGTTATTATTCCCTATACTGTATCTAGCCGCAAGGTAATCAGCTGAATGTATTTTATTAGCAATTAAAAATTGATACCAACATTTTAGGTTATTTTCCTTAAGATCTAATATTTTGCTTACTTTAAATGTTTCCAGACAACCATTAATATAGGAAATATTAGAATTAATGATTCTTTAACAATACAATTAGATTCCATAACTCTCTTGAACATACTCAGAATATAATTTACAAAAGTAACATAACTAAAACTACTTTTAATAGTCATACAAAAAATCTTAAGGACCCAATATGTTATATTAAAACTGGATTGAAAATCAGAATCTATTTCATATATATTATTTGAAATCAAAATTATTTCATGCAAGAGTTTCCAATTTGAAACCTAGAAAGAATCTAACCATTGAAAGACTGTTTTTTATTATAACAGACTTAGCATATAATTCAGTATTTGGAAAACCAGTTACACCCTCTTCCCAACTTTTTACATGCCAGTTAAAAGATATTCTTGTTTTGTTGTGGCTGCCACAAAAATTGAAGTAGAGTTTAAATTTTTTAAAACCCTTTTTAACAGAAGCATAATTTAAGACTGTACATATAATAAATGTTTTGGTAAAATTATCATTTTAATCAATGTAGGTCTGTCTTACATTGTAAAGAAATCAATTTATTCCAGTTGTTAATTTAATCAATATATCAATTAAGTGTACCATAACGAAATCCTTCTAACTAGATGTAAGATGTAATTCCCAGATATTTGCAAATTCTCCCAATTAAAATCTTTATAATTTTTTTTAAAAAGGTATCTATTTTTTATTAATAAGTAATGATTTTGTTTTATTATGATTAAATATTAAACATGGCAACTTTTCAAAACTGTTTATTAAATTAATTATATTGCTCCAACTGCACCATGTTGTTAACAATATATCATCAGCAAAAAAGCTGAATTTTGGAGGTATACCCCCATCTATGGAAAACCCCTTGATCATTGTGTTCAATCTAATAAAATTACCATAATTACCATAAGGTTCTGTTGTCAAATCAAATAAAGGAGGCAAAGGACACCCTTGTTTTGTACCTTTTAATATCTTAAAGGAGCTAGATAAAATGGAACCTATTTTAACAAAAGTTAATGAATTATTATACAGCTTTGTTATTAAATATATAAATTCTAAAGACAAGTTATATTCCTTAAGCACTTTAAATGAAATTAAACCAATTAACAGAATCTAAAGCTTTTTTCCAAGTCTAGACTTATAATAGAAAGCTCTTTCTTGTTTTTCTTTGCAATAATTATTAATTGAAAAAAAAGTTTTATGATATTATCTTGTACTCTTCTATTTAAAATAAAGCCAGTTTGATCATCTTCAATTAAAGCAGGCAGCATATGATTTAGTCTTTTCACAAAAATTGGCATAAAAATGTTATAATCGATATGCAGGACAAAAATGGGGCAATAGGAGGAACATAGTTTGGGATCTTTATCTTGCTTTAAAATGGGTGAAATCAAAGAATATCTCCACAAGGGAAGAATATTTGACTTACTTCTAACTTCCTCTAAAACTTTTAGTAAGATTTTTAATGTATTATCAGGAATTAGTTTATATAATTTAGGAATTATACCATCCATCCCTGGGGCTTTATTAGTCTTAATATATTTAATTTGTTCTTTTATTTCTTTAAAAGAAAATGGCTTATTTATTTTAATGTTCTGCTCTTTAGTTAACTTAGTTTTGCCTTCAGAAAATTGTCAATTGAAATAATATCTAAAGTCAACTTACTATTATTAATTAATTCATAATGATTTCTAAAACACTGTAATATAGCTTTTAAATTCATTGCTTTCTTAACATTATTCTCAACTTTATATTCAGTCTCCTTAATGTGATTTATATTCAGTCTTGTTGATCTAATAGCTAACCTATGTACATGTTTGGGGTTAATGGAATAGGATTGTAATTTACATTTTTCACAATTTATTAAAATCTTATGATACAATATTTCCAAGTATTTCTGATTTAACTTTTTCAATTCTGTATTTGTGTTCATATTATTGGGTTGTAAATTTAATTATATTTTATCAATATTTGATTGTTAGACAGCTCCTTATCCCATTCTTTTCTTTTATATAAATACCAACTCTTAATTCTGTCGTATACATAGGATTTTAATGAATCCCACAAAATAACATCTTTCACTTCACTATTTGTATTAATCTCCATAAATAAATGTAATTCATTCAAAAATAGTCCTTAAATCCTTTAAATTTTTACTATGTAAGCAGGAACTCTCTGACAAAAAACTAAATAATTAGATTTTAAAAGTATGTTAAAAGTAATAGTATTATGGTCTGATAAAGGACAAGAAGTTATTAGCACTTCATCTATTTTAGCGTATAATCCATTAGAAGTAAAACGTTGTCTATGTTTGAATACCAAATCTAAATGAATAGTGTGTATAGTTAGGGGATTTTGGCAATTTTAGATCATATATATTTTTCAGGTTCATTGAATTTATGAAATAGTCAATTGTTTAGCAGTTGAGGATATTTTAGAAGTTTTATCTTTGGTAGTATCTCATCCTGATAGAATGTAGTTAAAATCACCAGCCAGTACAATTTCCCCTTTTGAATGTAAAGCAATGATATCTAGATATTTTAGTCACCCTAGAACCAATTCCAGGAATCCAATAAACATTAATAAACATGCAATATTTTTTGTTTATGTTAACTACGACCAATCCCAGCATACCATTCTTATCTGAGTAAGTATCAACAACATTGGTCATAACAGATGACTTCTTCCAAAGTAGAAAAGTGCCTATCCTTTTTGTAATAAAACGTGAGCCCACTAAAATTGAATAATCTTTAAATAGCAATCTATCTGAATCCATAGACAAATGTGTTTCCTGTAAAAAGACAGCGTGAGCTTTATTTTCTTTTAAATATTTGCTTAAGCTACCTTTCTTTATATGATTATTAAGACCATTAATGTTTAATGAAATGCATTTGTAAAATGGCATCTTTAAATATAATCAGTTTAGAAAAACCAAAGTTATAAATTAGATTCAAGTCCTTGCATCTAATTTTAATAAAGTTTGTTATGACAAATTCAGTAAACTAATAAAAGAATAATTATAAAAATATTTATACCGCCTAACATGGAATAAAACATTCCTGGTTTGATGAAGTTATCATACAAACTACTCGTTACCATCTCCAAAACACTACCCAATCACAATCTATTGCTACTACTATTTAATATAAAGTTAATATCAATAAATAATAGAAGATAAATACCCATTCATATATATGGCATATTATACTAAAGACTAACTCTGATATAATAAATTTTTCTTTAGATTTGAAAACATTATACCAATTTATATTCATGTTTTTTTTTATATGGTGGTGGTGCAGTAGCGTTGTCGCCTCACAGTTAGACGTTGCCCGTTCGATTCTCAGAGCGTCTTCTGTGTAGCGACATGCATGAATGGGCGTTCCTTCGTTGAAGGTTGTGCGTTAGGCCCGACAAGCCAGTACGTAAAAGCTACTGCCAATCATTAGTGGACCGGAGTTCCGCTGTGGCGACCCCTAACCGGGAAAAGCCGAAAGACACTATATATATATATATATATATATATATATATATATATATATATATATATATATATAAATCCAATAAGTATGAAAACAATAGCATCCATTATAATAATTCTTAACGCTTAGTAGAACCTACATATAACACAAAACTTGTTAATACTAGCAAATCAATTAACATTTACACAACACCTCTAATTAATAGAAGCCTTGCAGTGTGTTAAAATAAAAAAAAATAAGCTCCATATTCAATCTGTTAGTCATCTCAATTATGCTAAGTTTATCGTATGAATAATAATCTAGAACATTTATTTCATCATAACATTTACTATGTCATTAAAATAGCACCTCTGTTACCCTTACCACTCTTATCTTAATCATATTAAATCTTATTAAACTTAAAATCTAAGTACTTCATAAAACAATATTATGCAATATCTCCCCACATTCTTATAGTTTAGCATTAATTATATACAATACCATTAATGTTCAGTGAATTAGTACATGAGGTGTCTCATTATTATAAGAAAAGAAAAAGTTACCAACATATCAAAATAATATTCTGTAATATAACTTTAAACAGTCAAAACTTTCCTAATAAAATATGTAAGCAAATTTACATAAAAACCTATATATATATATATATATATATATATATATATATATATATATATATACACATCAGTAATTAACAGTCTGAAACAGTAAAAATGACCGATTATAAAACATTCATTACATTATTGTTAAAGCATCATCTCTCCCTTCTGTTTGTGGCTTGTATCATTAGCCCTCTAGCCTTAGGATTATAGGATCTTAGGGTCCAGTTTGTGAAGGAGTACATGAGTGGTCAGATCAGTGCTTCACAGATATAGCTCACACATTTGCCTAAAGAAGGCCGATGAAACCACTGTCTCTCTAATCAAGGGTTATCTTACAAGACCCTCAATAATCTTTCTAGCAGAACGATAGCAAAACCCAGTACAACTGACAAACCATCTGGAAATTATATTTATCCAAATGTGTTAACAACTTAAAAGGGGAAAATGAAATAAAAGGTTAATCAGATTCTGTAATGTTTTTAAAACATTTGTCTGCATTTGGAAAACTATTACAGTGCCAAATGCTGCCTTCCACATTAGTTCTAAAGCAATCTATGCTTGTGTATGTTTTTATTATTATGAAGTATAGTGTTAAAATTCAGCTATGGAGAGCAGGAGTTATCAATGTATACTTAGCAATTAACCTATCTATCTTTATTTATGATGGTCTTAACTCAGCCAGAATACACTTTGCAGTAAAATCAACAACTTTGTGACAATTAAGATTATAAACTGTTACTAAAGTGCTTCCTGTGGTCAGGATTTGTTTTCCTTTTGCCTGCAATATACCTCTAGGAAAGTCATTAATCAGACAGTGCACTCAGGTTGAATCTAAAAATGGTTGACATGTAGCAGTACTCCACACCTGCTAATGATAAATATTCAGGTGCACTCAAGGAGAGATGCATGTTACTCATAATGTATGAAGAATATGTAAAGTACAAAACTGTATCAGCATTATTAGTATCTCTTTTAGTCTGTTCTAATGAGAATACCACTTTTACAGCAAACTCAACAGGAGTGCAGCAGGCACAAGCCAAACAAATTGGCAAGCATGCTAACTGTGTAAGTTCTGCTTAGTTATATTAAATCCATAGGACCATTATGGCATTGCAGGGTACTCATTTTCAAAATATATGTTTTAGTCTTAATTGAATGCCCTGGTTTTGTTAGCTAAGGTACCTGTCCTCAGCAGTTGTTAGTTGTAAATGATACTGTGTAAATTATTGACTATTGTATTTGAAACATAGTGCTGCTAAATGAATGAAATAAATTTAGTGCAGTTAGAAAAATACACTTTACAAAGCATGAACAAATAAACACTGAAAATACCTTATCAGAATTGTATGTACCTTTAGTGATTCGTTATTACAAAGTAATGCCCTTCACAATAGCATTAAACATGAACAAATATTTTTTTCCATGTTATTCCAAAATGTTTCTTTAAATGAAAGAGATGACCTAATGATACATGGAAAGTAAGTTACAACTGCACTTCCTGAACAGTTTTGAATTCTTTAATTTAAGCATACATGTTGAAACTATAAAAATATAATGTCCCAGTGGTAAACGAAGCATTTGTTAAAAGGTATTTTGTTAATTTGATGCTCACCTGATATGTTCTGAAAGTAATATTAAAGATCAAAATATATGCACTTTTCAGTAACCCAATGCATGTGATGCACTTTAACATGCTAGAGCATCTATTTGTTTTAGCAGTATCCTGTTTCAGCTCATCTCGACTTTCCAAAGCATGTCCTTCCTGTTTCTTCCAAGTTGAATGGTCATGAAGCACTTCCTCCTTTGCGATGGACCAAAGATGATTCAGGGTGCTGCAGTGAGTAAAAGCTATTTCGCAACTACTTAAAATGCATATTTTCCATCAAAACAGTTTAAAAGCAGGAAAAGCTGCAGTAGTTATTCAAAATCTTGAAACACGTCTTGCAATCACAAAAGATGAGTTGCAGATTGAGTAAAGCTGTTAAAATGGTTTAAAATCTTCACAATTTTAAAACATACTGCATAAATACAAATAAAATAAAAAGCTATAAATCACATTACAACCAGCAATTAAATCAATAAAGTACTAAGTAGGGCAACAATATTTACAAACATCCTACACATCTATACATGTTACTAATGTCTGATGCCTTTCATGGTGACATCTATAATTCAGAGATCGCTACAAAAACAAAAGCAGAGCAGGGTTAATATTATAAAACACCTCAATAAGTTGGTACCTATTCAAAAGTTATAATTGTACCAACTTAAAATAATTAAATATTATGAAACCAAATTATATTATTATTCTGAAAGGAAACAGTAATAATAAAAGACTACTACTAAAGCTTACTAAGATATTTCCTAGTAGTCTAATCACTACCACTTAAAACTATATATGACTCTAAAAGAATATATATTGTCAGGAACTAAGTTGTTATTATTGTTATTATTATTATTATTATTATTATTATTATTATTATTATTATTATTATTATTATTATTAAATAATACATTTATATAAATGAAAATATTTTACTTTGTTTTGCTTTCCAGAAGAAAATTAAAGCAGCATTTTAAAACAATAACACTACAATACAGACAAAATAGACTGAGTCATTTATTTTTCTTTTAGTCTTTTGATGTTCTTTTCTTTTCTTTAATTGTCCAGCCATTTCTAGTTGCTTGAATCTTTAAACTAGTTATAGACTAGTCCATTTCTTCAGGTTTGTCAAAACATTTATTCTTCTGGCTAAAATCCAAGGCTTCTTCAAGTGCATTAAAGGTTTTTTGTCCTTCAGGAAGAAAAATCTTAATTCTTGCAGGGAAAATAAGTTGAGATTTGATGTTCATCTTCTTTAGACTCTTTATTAAAGGGATGCATGCTTTTCTTTTGGACATCACAGATGAGGATTAGTCATTGTCAGATTTGATGTTATTCCCCTTAATTTTGTATTGAAGAATTTGACCAAGCTGCCCTTAATACCAGGTCCTTGTTTAGAGTTGAAAGGAATTCAACAATTATAGATATGGGAGTGGATGAATTATTTTTTTAAAAAGGAGTTTTAGAGAGACCCATGTGCTCTCTCTATGCCAAAATAAAGTGATTCTGGCAGATTTAAAGTTTTTGGTAACCAGTCATTTAGGAATTGTATCATGTTATCTCCTTTTTTTGGTATTCCATATATTTTGATATTATTCCTTCTAGAGCTACTTTCCTGATCTTCCACCTTTTCCAAAGTAGAGCATTTTGTTTCAGAATAAATTCAACATGGTTTTCATTTTCAGACAGTCTTCCATTGAAGTCGTTCATTGACTCTTCTATTGTTGAAATCTGAACTCAGTGTTTCTTAATGACTTCAGTTAATAAATCCAGTTGTTTCTTAATAACCTTCTTTTATGTTATCCATTTTACCTTCAAGCTTATTCATTTTGACTAAAAGATCCTGGATGCTTAGAGTAGTTTGTAGTTCCTTCTTCATCAAGCTGTCCTGAGAAGAAACTTTAGAATGGGCTCATGTCTAAATCTTTTTAAAAACCTCTGACAGGAAAATGAGTTAGAAAAATCCCCAAAACTAGATTTCCTTCAAAATGGTATTACAGTATTAATTTAGATAGAATTAATTGTAATATTAATGTTCCACGCTGTAACAAATAGATCCTTTCAGAAAAACTGAAGAGAAACAGAGCAAAATCTCTGTGCTGCTAACTATTTACCATCTTGGACACACCCCTAGTTTTTTTTTGTTTTTTTTTTGTCATGTTTTGTTTTTTTATCTCTGAATACTATATATATATATGACGCAAGCAGTAGATTGATTTTAATTCATTACATCCGAGTGATGCCTCCAGGTGCATCTGCAGTTAACTCTTACTGACACCTGAAGGCGTCAAATATTGTTTGTTCATATTTGCATCAATAATTCCAAAACCATGCTATGTACAAGGTTTTGAAAGATTTCTTGATAAAGCTTACACAATACCAAACTCAACTGCATTAATATTTGACCTCTGTCTAGTGCAGGTAAATAGATATTAACTGTTGTTTTTATTATATTAATTTATGTAGATAACCTCTTTGCATTTTTCTAAATATCTGAACAACAAGTAACAGAGACAGAACTCCTTAGCCTCATATGAAAAATCTCAGATAAATGAGTAAAATGCTGTTAACAACATGTATGTAACTTGAGTGGTTGCTGAGATATTGTAAGTATTTTGCAAAATATTACAAATGTTAATAGTTACTGTGTTTACTATGACTTATTAAATTCAGTTTAAGACCTAGAACCTAAAGAATGGTACCACTATAAAATAGTTTGTGCTGAAGAGTTTGCTATTTATACTTTTCATAATCCACATGGTTCCAGAGATATGAATATTTGTTTGAAATGTGAGGAAATAATTTAATTCTATCAAAAGGCTTAGGGCTTCGCCCATTGGAAGTTGCAGTGCAAACTTCCTGAGCTCCATTGGAGAGAATGGATTAAACAGTGAAGTACAAAACTTGCTGTCACAGTTGGGGGATGTACAGTACAGCAACCTGTGATAGTTATAGATACTAATTCTGAGATTGCTTTACTGTGGAGTAAGGAGAGTATGTCAACAGACTGTTAAGATTTAGTATGAATTCGTTAAACTGTACTCTTTTGACTGTGCTGCTCGCAATAACACTATGTAGAATAAATAAAGAGCTGCACAGTTAAGAAAAGCTTTTTGACAAGTTTGTAAAAAGTAAACACTTGAGTGTCTTTGCTAACCACTTCCACCAGAAACAAACACAAAAATGTAATAACCTTATTGTTTCCCAGTGATTGAACACTGAAAGCTTTGACAGGAACTGAATATTGTTAATCGTTTTCACCAGAGGGAATGAAAACAGGGTTGGATAAGGTCAAAACCTGGAGCAGGGTTGATGATGACTTGAAAAGTGGGTGGTGACAAGTAGGAGGTATTAGGACAAGTTTCTGTCGGTCAGAATTTTAGGCTCTGGGATTGTCCCTTTAAGATCCAGTATTCAGGCTGCTCTCCTCACCCATAATCCCCATGCACAGAAGGAGCTATCTCAGATAGAATTTGCCCCTTATTAAAGCTTTGAAAACATCTTCATAAAGGAGTAAATATTTAAACTTATAGACAGAAACAGTGAGTAAGGCACTATGGAGAGACTGGCTAAACCTTCAGGAGCCAAGTCAGTTAGATCCACCCCCAAGGGGACCAGAGATAAGTAACAATGTTTGCCAGGAATGAAATATGGATTGGGGATGGTGGCAGGGTACTAGAGGAATAGACGGAATACGACACAGCTCTGACGCTATGCTGAGTACATAAATTTCATATCTGATGTTGTCTTTTCTGTTCATTCCTCAACATATTGGGCAGAGCCTCCAGCTTCTTAAACTCTTGGGAGGTCTCATGGAAGGATATTCCTGAGCACAGCTGAACCAGAAGAAGCCGTGCATCTGGAATGGATATCCAACTTATAATGCGAAATGAAGATGTGGACTTTTGACCAGGTAACTGCTACACAAATGTCATCAATGGGGACACTAGAAAAAAGGTTATAGATCAGACTATGGATCTTGTTGAATGAGCTTTAAGTTTTGAAGAGAGAGGTAATCCCTTCTGTTGATAAACAAAGGAAATACATTGAGTCAGCCATCTAGATAGGGAAACTTTGTATACCGCTTGTCCCAATCTAGGTTTTGAAAAGCTAAGGAATATATGATCAGACTTCCTGAAGGATTTAGTGTGGGATAAGTAAAAACACAGGCGGTGATGAACATCTAACAAATGTAAAGTAAATTTACCTTTGTATGAGAAATTCTAAAAGAAGACAGACAGATTTATGACCTGATTGCTAGAAAAGTCAGAAGTCATATTTTGTAGAAAGGATGGATTTGTCCTCAAATGTACTCTGTCTTTGTGGGAAAAAAAAAACAAATAAGGGGTTTTGAGGAAATTGCATATAATTCCAAAATGTTTCTGGGAGACATAATGACTACCAAGAATAAGGACTTGCAGGACGTAAACTTCAAATTGACTTTACCAGTAGTTTCAAATGAGGGGCATGTTAAGGACTGCAAAAGACTATAGAAAATGACCATCAATGTGGCAAACTAATTTGGCAGATAAAAAGTACTTCAACAAAAAAATAAAAAAACCTCGGACTATGCAAATGGCCAAAAATAAACTTTATTCCAACAAAGTAAAATGCAGCAAAGCTTTCAGGTTAGCAAAAACCCTTCCTCAGTGCTTCAAAGTACCTTAGTAGCTCTCCATTTTATAAACTTCATACAGTCATATGACACAACCCAAGTTTGGTTTAAAGCAACAGTATTACAATTCAACATGTTAAAAACCTAAAAATAATTATGAAAAATATGTACATTGATCCATATCATGATATCAAAAGTATTCATAATTACTTAGACAAATCACTAAAAATATATGAAGGGTCAGTAGAATGAAAGGGATACCGAAAGAAGAAAAAGAGACGTTATCCACCAAAGAATGTATTCCCTGCAAATGCTCGTCAGAACGATCAGATAGGACATTGGCTGCTACCTGATCAAGCAGTGAAGCACTCTCATGTGAAGCCTGGCAAATGGGACTAAAGCCATAGAAACAGCCATGGAGCCCAGATGTCAGAGAACCAGTTTAGTGCTTCTTGTGTGAGAGAACCTGATGGTCTTGGGAATGGAGGGATGATATTTGTGGCTGGGGGAGTCTCAAAATGAGAGCTGTTGTATCTGAAAGAGCTTTGATGAACTCCAGAGAGTGGGTAGGCTGGAGATGAAACTTCTGAAGGTTTATTGTAATCCCAAGGTATTTGCAGAAGCAGAGCAAGAAGTTCCTTGCAAGGAAAAGTAGATCCCTGGATGGGGTGGTTATGACCATTCATCCAGACAAGGAAATATCCATAATCCCTGCATTTGTAGAGAAGTTGCTGCTACTGCCTTGCATTTGGTAAACATCCATGAGGTCTGCTGTGAGTCCAAAGGGCAGTTTTGAATTGGTAGTGACTGGCTCCCAGCTGGAAGCAGAGATACTTCCTGGATCACCTGTTCATTGTTATGTGACTGAAAGCATCCTGAAGATCTAGTGAGTGCATCCAGTTGTTTTTCTTCGACAATGGGAGAATTGACTGAACCATAACCATCTGGAATTTGGTTTGAACAGCAAACTTGTTTAACTGACTTGGATCCAAAATTGGTCTTAGGTCCCCAGTTTTCTTTGTAACTAAAAAGAACTTTGAGGTAGCGCTTTCTCTGCAGGGGAATTATGGGTAGGGAGAGGAACCTAAACAGTGGATCCTAAGCTTTGAAACGTCTGAGTGTGACTCAGATGTCAGATCCAAAACCAATATGTGGAGGACTGGATGGAAAAGAAGAACACAGATCCAATGTTATGGTGCATACATAACCTTCTTTTTTAAGCCATGTTACTAATATGTTGAGGTGATGCTCTTTGATAAGAACTTTATTTTGAAATATGTCATTAAGGAATTTTAAGATTTTATGTACTATTTATATATCAACAGTAATATCAGTAATGGGATTGGCATAAAGAAATAAAAACAAAAAAAAAGTAATGGAATATGATACAGGCTTTTTTTCTAACTTCTTACTTGAGAAGTGTTTTTACTAAGTTGAAAAAAGTATGAAGATTTTCCACAAGAAAAGTTAATGGTGTTGGATATTTAGGTTATCACGAAAGACTTAAGAAAATGAATTAATTCTTTGTATGGTATAGATTTTTTGGGGGGGAGGGGGTTAATTTGGATTTTTAACTGTGTAAAGAGTGAATCATTGATAAGCATTTTGGAAATGTCACTTTTGGGACATGGCAGGTTAATAAGAAATAATCAGTTGGTATTGGATCCAAAGGTTGTGAATATTAAATAAGGTAAGACATTTTTCATGTTAGGATAGGCAGAAGGTGGAGTATGTTACCTGGTTATGTAAGAATGACTAGTAATATAGACTACTGTGAAATGAAGCTCAATCAGTAGTGTCAGAATTTTTTTGAACAATTACGTCATGGGGTTTGACTGCAAATGATCTTATTTGAGGTAGGTTAACCAAAACATTGAAACATACCAGGGAGAACAACTAAGAGATGTTTGGTATCCAGCTTACTGTGAATCTTGTGGTGGACAAAGTAAGATTGCATTTTGTTTCTCTTATCCTATACAAGAAATTTACCATACATATCACAGATTATGCTTAGAGTACAGATTTCCATTATAAAAAATGCAAGGTCTTGGTGTGCATACCAGAAAAAACAACTAAGAGATGTTGGGTTATCCATCTTGTCCTGACTGACTTCAGGTTTTCATATCTTGCATGGTATGTCAATTTGCACCAGTTCTTATCCTCTTTGCAAACTAGGTATGATAATCTTGGCATACTCACTGCATATGGTCTTAACTGTTCAAACCATTTACATTTTATATCATGACAGCATTCTGACAAACAGTGCAAGCAGAAAAATGTTAATTTTCTGCAAGTGTAAACTGGACAAACTCTTTCCAAAATTGAATCTGCTTGTCTTTTACTAGAATTATTAACCTGCTCTGTTTTGATTCATGCTTTTCCACAGACAAGAATGAGTAGTTTAGTAAATACTAGAAAGCTGGTGGAACCAATAAACCCAAAAAGTACAAATGAGAAAATATATATAGGTGGAGGTTAAAAACTCACTATTATTTATT
Organism: Protopterus annectens; assembly: GCF_019279795.1. Classification (NCBI taxonomy): domain Eukaryota; kingdom Metazoa; phylum Chordata; order Ceratodontiformes; family Protopteridae; genus Protopterus; species Protopterus annectens. The sequence continues at coordinate 655,687,527 of NC_056729.1, read as the reverse complement.
GCAAAAATAGCTAAGTGCTCTTGAGGCAATCCTCTTCATCGTTAATACAAAATGCAAAGACAGAATTTAAATAAAACTAACAACCAATAAAAACACATTTAAAAATCTGTGTGGTCGGTGTGGTAACCCTCTTTTTTTCAAAAGAGGTTTTAAAGAGACGGCACTGTTTAGGCCAGGAGGTAAATAGGCCTTAAAGTCAATAATCCATCTTAGTTCAATGTATTCAGTCTCATTATTGATATCACCTTTTCTCAAACTTTCATTAATTTTTTTGCAAAACCAAAAATCTAAAACTATGTTGAGCACCAAAATTTGACACATGCTTAGCCAGTGCATTTGTAGACTTATTATTTCAGATGTCATTAAGATGTTCCATCACTCTCTCCTTCAACATACAATTCATCTTACCAATATAAAACGCACTGCATAGATTACACTTAGCCAGATAAACAATATTCCTAGTGGAACAATTTAGCCAGATAAACAATATTCCTAGTGGAACAATCAGCATAAAATAAAAACTCTATAGGCTTCTGATGTACGGGGTGCATGACCATACAAGTAGACCAAATATTACCACATACTTTACAGGCTCTGCACTGATAGGTACTTCTGCGTTGTGAAACAAATCTCTCACACATACTATTTTGCTAATAACACAACCTCTGTTTCAAATTTTTATTGTTCCTAAAACTAAAACTGGGTGTAGATCCTATAACACGACTGATGCTAGGATCAGTAAGCAGAATGGGCCAGTTCTTTTCAATTCTTACTGTATTCCTTGCCTAGGCCCTGATCATAACGTTGCTAGCTGTCGGTTTTGTGCTAGATTCAACCAATGCACTATTAAGCGTCCGTTTGATTTTGCTTATCATTACTTTGGCGAAAATTCAATTACATAATGCCGTCGGAACAGCCGACGACTGAAGTTTCTAAAAAACACAAGGAAAAAGAGAAGGACAGGCATCCGAGATCCAAAACTGACGACGAGGCTTCCGCTAAGCCAGTCGCCGGTTCTCACTGAGGCACTTTCGCAGCCTCTGACGCCCGCTACCTCAGAGCCACAGGCCGCTGACGACTCCCACGTGGAGCCAGCTAGGCCTCTGGATACTCAAGGTATTGGACACTCGGAAATCATTCCCTCAGATGGGTCCGGAGCCACTGAGTAGGCATCGCCTTCTGAGGGTGTTTTCAGACCTACACAGCTTTATGTAAAGCCTACTTCAGCTTCGAAAGCAAAGACTAAAGCAGCTTTAAAGACAAAGAAACAAGTACAGCATTCTCCAGGACAGACTTCCATGCCAAAGAAACAGATGTTCAAAATGGCCAAAGACCTTATTACCTTGATCAGGGGTTCCCATCCCCCTCCTGACAAAAGGCCTAGGCAAGAGACAGACTATGACTCTTCAGATCAGGTTTCCATTTCCTCTGACTCCTCTTCTGTACAGGAATACTCTCTTCCTCCCTATGAGGATTCTGATGCTGAAGAATCCATTCCTTCAGCCTCTCCTCCTGAGGATTATTCTTTTGGGGAAACCCTGCATACCATGAGGGAGCACTTCCACTGGGAGTGCCAAGATTACTCAGAATCAAAGAAAAGGCTTAGAGATTTTCTTTTTCTTCCTCAACACAGGCCTCCTGCTATTCCCCCTGTGCTAGACATTGTAGATGATGTATTTTCAGAGTCCGGCCTTTCTCCAGACTCCTTACCTCCAGCTCCTGTTAAACCAGACAGATACTACAGGGTTCCAGATTCACATAAATTTCTTTATAAAAACCCTGCTGCTGACCCATAAACTATATCTCAGGGCCCCAAGGGGGTTAAGGCCGCTACTGCAAAAAACCCTATCCCTTCTGACAGGGCTTCAAGGGCATTAGACAGATGGGAGAAAAAGGTTTACACTTCTGCTACTTTGGCTGTGAGGGCTTTAAATTGTCAATTTCATATGATTAAATATCAGCAATACTTAATGTCACTGTTAAAACAGAAAATGTTGGCTAATTCTGCAGAGAATAAGGAAATGCAGGATTTATTGCATGCAACTGAATAAGTGGGAAAGCATACATTGCAATGTGGTTTTGATTCTCTGGAGGCCTCCGGCAGGGCCGCAGATACGGGTTCTGTCATTAGGAGGCATGCTTGCTTAAAGGAACAAAATCTGCCTGATTGTTAAAGCAAAATTATTAGATGCTCCATTACAGCATGATACTTTATTTGGTGTTAAAGCAGAGGAGGTTTTGAAGAAAATGGAGGACAAAGCAAAATCTATGCAAACAGTAAAGGATTTCTTACAGGTTCAGCCACCAAGATTTAGCAGGAACTGGCCTACAAAGAATTGGTCCTTTCCAGTGTCGGACAGGCCACAAAGAGGCAGATCCCAGTCCCAGGGCTCATACAGGCCTAAACAGTGGGGCGCTTCTACCTCCAAAAGTGGAGAAGACAAAGCACAGCCATACAGGAAACAGTCAATGACTTGCCTCTACCAGCACCAAGCAATCTTCTTGCAGCCCCCTTAGGGGGAAAACTAGCACTTTTCTCTCAAAATTGGCACATGATCACCCAGGACAAATGGGTATTGAATATAGTGTCCCAGGGCTACAGGTTCCACTTTCACACCCTGCCAAAGGCAAAAGGTATGTCAAACCTGCCACACAATCAATGGGCAGAGGCACAAAATCAAGTTTTGTCCCTTATGAACATGAGGGCCATTCAGCAAGTACCACAGCAAGAGTAGGGACAAGGATTTTACTCAATACTTTTCTTGGTACCCAGAAAGGACAAAAACTGGAGACCAGTACTGGACCTGTCTATTCTAAACACATTTCTGGATGTTCCAAAATTCAAAATGTTAACTCTGTAGCAGTTTCTGCCCATGCTGGGCAAGAAGGCTTGGCTTGTAACTTTGGACCTAAAAGAGGCATACCTGCATATCCCAATCAGACAATCTTGCAGAAGATACCTCAGATTCATAGCTGGCTCAATGCACTACCAATTCTCGGCACTGCCCTTTGGCTTATCTACTGCGCCCAGGGTCTTCACAAAATGCCTGGCACCAGTAATTGCATTTTGCAGACAGAGGAATTCAAATATATCCTTACTTGGACGACTGCCTTATACAAGCAGAGAACAAGGACACTCTACTAAAGCATCTGGCATTCGTAAAAAGATTATTAATTTGCCTAGGGTACACAGTAAATGAAAATAAATCAAAACTAGTACACTCTCAAGAGATAATATTCCAGGGTGCAAGCTTAAATACAACTGCCCAGATGGCTTATCTCATGCCAGACAAACAAAGGCAACTAACTTCTTACTTCAAAATGTTGGTATCAAAGACCCAGTTATCTGCAAGAAAAACTCTGCAGGCTTTGGGCTTCATGGCATCCTGCATTCTGCTAATTCCATATGCCAGACTGCATATGAGGAAACTTCAATGGTACCTAAAAAGTGTCTGGACTCAACATTGTCAAAGCCTGGAAGCATTAATTACCCTCATTCCTTGCCTGCAACAGGAGTTTCGATGGTGGGCACATGCCTGTCACCTCAACAAGGGAAAGCCATTCACTCTACCCACAGCCAGGCAGTCAGTAACAACAGATGCAGCAGATTATGCCTGGGGAGCACACATCGCCGGAAAATGTATTCAGGGCACATGGTCCACAAGCCAAATGCATCTACATATCAATCAAAAACAATGCTAGCTGTTCAGAATGCCCTGACAGCTTTCAAGGATCTACTCCATCCAGGACAACTACTGATAAGGACAGACAATACTACAGTCATGTGGTACATAAACAAGCAGGGAGGCACACATTCCTACCCCCTCTGCAGACAAGCCATGACTTTATGGGACACAGCATTGACTTATCAAGTACACCTGCAAGCACAATTCCTGCCAGGAAAGAACAATACTCTGGCAGACGAACTAAGCAGAAACCTCACGGATCCCCACGAGTGGAAACTGGATCCACAAGTCTTCAGCATGATAACAAAGGAATGGGGATGCCCAGACATAGATCTATTTGCCTCCCCTCACAACTGCCAACTACAGAAATTCTGCACAAGGACTTATCACAAGCAAGCGTGGAAAGTGGATGCTCTGTCATTCAGCTGGAAAAGTCTAACAATATATGCCTTTCCTCCTCTTCCTCTCCTCCCCAAGGTGCTCCTAAAGGTCAGACAAGAGAAGCCAAGAATGATTCTGATTGCCCCAGACTGGCCACGCCAGCACTGGTACCCAATCCTAAAAAGTTTGTCTCAAGGCCCAGCCTGGACATTGCCTCTAATTCCTCACTTATTGACCCAGCGAAACTATCACATTCTGCACAGCCAACTCAGGACCCTAAATCTGGCAGCATGGAGGATAATGTAACCATTCAAAACACAACTCTCTCTAAAGCAGTGATGGATGTTATTTTGGAAGCCAGGAGGCCCAGTACCAGAAAGTCTTATGCAGAAAAATGGAAAAGATTCTGTGCTTGGAACCAGGCACAAGGAATTGTCACATCTGTACCAAATATCCCTCAGATTTTACAATACCTAACTGAGATGCTGGACAAAGGCCTATCCTTTTCATCAATTAAAATTCATGCCTCTGCCATTTCAGCTCATTACAATATGGAACCTCCTATTTTTTCCCCATCCTTTGCTAAGGCAGTACCTCTGAGGCGCCAAAAACATAAGACCTCCAAGGAGGGCCCCAATACCTGCATGGGACCTCAATTATGTCTTGGAAAAACTCACACTGCCGCCCTCTGAGCCAGCCAATACAGCTGATATAAAGTTTTTATCTTGGGAAACAGCTCTGCTCCTAGCAATAACCTCTACAAGACGAGTTTCAGAGATGCAAGCACTCATGTCTGTGGAACCTTTCATCATTTTCCATCCAGACAGGGTTTCTCTAAGGACGAACCCGACATTTATGCCTAAAGTAGTGTCCAGTGTGGCCCTTAACCAAACCATTCATTTGCCTACCTTTTATCCAAACCCACAGAATAAAGGTGAGAGACTTCTGCATTCTTTGGACATACACAGACAACTACACTTCTACTTGGACAGAGCTAAAGCTTTCAGAAAAACTGAGCAACCTTTAGTGGTATATGCTGCAGGATCTCAAGGAAAGCCCATATCAAAACAGACTATTTCAAAATGGATAGGCCACTGCATTCATTTCTGCTACTCACAACATGGCAAATCAGTGCCCAAGGGCATTAGGCCTCAATCTACCAGGGCAGCAGCCACCTCAGCAGCCTTTCTCAGAGGAGTACCAACCAAATATATTTTAGGGGCTGCAACATGGAGTTCAGTGCACACTTTTACAAAGCACTACCATTTACCTCTCTACTCTAAATCCAGAGCAGGCTTCGCCACTGCGGTTCTACAGAGCCTTATAGCCTCTCCTAATCCTGTTTAGGCTCAGCCACCCAACCTCAGCTTTGGGATTCAACCCAAGAGTAATGACTGCAACAGTGAAACACGATGAACATAGTACAGTTGGGTACCTACCATAAATGTAGATGTTCGAGTGTATTCACTGTTGCAGTCCAGGTTACCCTCCCACCATCCCCCTTTTCTTTGCTGGGACTTACCTATACTTCTCTGTCTTATACAACCTATGTGGTGTATTTGCTTGTAGATGAAGAAAATGTTTATTTTACTGTATGCATAATTATTGGCATTTTTTTTAGCCTACCGTTTTGGGGGCACCTGACATCTGGGGCAAGAAAAACTGAAGAAAATGGCGTCGGCTGCATCTTTTATACCCCTGGCACACTGACATCAGGGAAGAGGCAACAACAACCGACGCCGGACCTAGACTTTGGAATTCTGGCCGACTGCGGGTAGCCTGCCAGCAGGATAACCCAAGAGTAATGACTGCAACAGTGAATACACTCGAACATCTACATTTATGGTAGGTACACAACTGTACTTTTGGCAGAGTTTAGTGGCATAGGGACCTACTTATTTCTAGAATCTTTAAGTGCTTATTGTGATAGATTAACCAATACTATCAGTTTATTACTCTGTCATTGTATTACTCTGACTGGTGTTCTATCACCACTGACTTGATGGAGCCTAACTATGGTACTACCTGTCAAATCTGGTCGCACCTAAAAAAAAAAAAATAATAAAAATTTGCCTTAGTCTGTGGTTAGTGATTCTGTCAGGGTTGCTGCTCGTCCCACATACCACTTACCTTTTGCCTTCTCTAATTGTGGTGTAGCATTGACAGCCACTATGGAACCAAGCGTTAGACACATCCTCCAGGATTACTTCAGCACCTGGTACAGGTGTGGGATAACCAAAACATTTAGATACAGGAGTAGTCTGCGATGAGAGACCCTTTGCCAGATATAACCCTCTGTCTCCAGATATTCTAGCTAGTAGTGAAGTTCTCAAGAAAAATAAACAGAAACTTCATTATATAGCTGATAGTCAGATTATATATGTTTGTAAGCCTGAGATGTCATATCCTTGGCTAACAGTGTTCTGCAGCCAGCTAGTTCTGGTGGTTGTGTTCCCTACATGAGTCTAGTGTAAGTCAGGCTATAGGCTTTTCTGTTGTTTCAGAGAATGATAAGGAATCTGATGGAGACAATGGTGATTTCCTAGTTGACAATAGTCCAGTCACTCTGATTCTTTGGAAGATGAACCTGAGGTTAAGTCAAAACAAGTGTTCAGTTTTCCTTAAGATGATTGCTAGATTTAGTGATGTTTTTGCTTGGGAGCAGTTAGGAACTACCCCAGAGCTAGGCAGGGTATATGATCTTATGGAGGACGAGATGCCCAATTCTTTAGCTGTTCCCCATCTCTTATCAGCCTTGGAAGATGTTTATAAAGCTACCTGCAGGACACCAGTATCTATTCCAACAGTCCTTTGATACAATGGGTCGCTTTTTTTTCATTTGACTGCTCACCCAGCTGCAGTCTCTCGAGCTGCCTGCTCAGATAAAAAGTCTTTGGCTTCATCTAATCCAGCACCACCTAAAAGAGGAAAAATGGTTACCTCTAAAGGGTGGAAGTCTCTTTTTAGAAATCTAGCCTTTATAATGTTAAATTATCAAGGCTTTATTGGGAAATTTATTTTACAATGTGCTTAGAGTTTGGATGGTGTTGCTGCATCTGTACCTGTACAGCAGAAGTCTTGTATGATTAAAATTGTTTGTAATTTGACTCTGGTTCAAAACATACTTTGAGAAGTATGCATGAATGTGCAGACATTGTCTTCGGAAATGCTGCCTCTTCTGTTGCATTAAGACAATATGCTTGGTTATGTAATCAGAACTTCAGTGGTGATTTAAAAGCTGTAATTTTGAATGCACCTTTAAGTTCTGAATTGGAGTTTGGGTCCTCTGTTACACATATTTTCAACCAGTGAAATGATAGAGGCAAATTAATGCATGGAGTATCTATGATGTTTCATGTGCCTGAGTTCTCCCCAAACAAGGCATCTTCCTTCAGGGGGCAGAAAGAACAAAAATCCCAGCCAGACAAACGTAAGGCATCCCAAAGGAAATGGCAGGAGGATAATTGCTCAAAACCAAACAAGAGGGGTTCCTTTCAAAGAAGGATCAAACCCTGCAAAGGAATGACTATGCCGAGTCACAAAGCACTCCTAATCTCCCTCCTGCCTTTCCCTCTTTCTTTTCCTCCTTTTCTCAGGCTCCCTGTCAACTCTGCAGCAAACGGTCTCAGGAGTTCTGATTGGGGGCATTTTCTTGGATTTCTCTCTTCTTCTTGTGGTCTCAGCAAGAAGAGTTCCTCAGAATTCTAGGTTTCCTTGTGCTACCACCAGCCAGACTACACATGAAAAAAATTCAGTGGTGTTTGAAGAAGTGTTAGACCCAGCACCTTCATCCCTTGTATTCCCAGGTACTGGTTCTGGGATTTGTGAAACAGGAACTGCTGTGATGGAGGGATCAACTGTCTCTGAATCAAAGACTCAGTTTCTCTCTTCAGGTCCCTGTCCAGTGTGTCCAGGCAGACACTTCATATTTTGCATGCTGAAAAGTGTCCATGGGAGTTCAAGTGCAAGCCTTGTGGGGTACTCAGGACATGCTAAACCACATAAACATAAAAGAGATATTGGCAGTGATTCAAGGTTTAAAAGTTCTTCACCACTTATGGAGTTTGGGTCCTCTTCTAGTGGTCTCAGACAACATTGCCTTGACTTGATACCTGAACAAGTAAGGGGGGTACATGGTCATACCATCTTTGCCAGCTACCAGTGATGGTCTCAAGAAAAATAAACAGAAACTTCATTATATAGCTGATAATCAGATTATGTATGTTTGTAAGCCTGAGATGTCATATCCTTGGCTAACAGTGTTCTGCAGCCAGCTAGTTCTGGTGGTTGTGTTCCCTACATGAGTCTAGTGTAAGTCAGGCTATAGGCTTTTCTGTTGTTTCAGAGAATGATAAGGAATCTGATGGAGACAATGTACAACATTTCTGATTTTTTCTTGCCTCTGATATCCCATCAGAGCAGTACACAGTGAAAGACAACTAAGCATATCCTGGACAGACCCTCACAAATGGAAGCTTCATGTAGAGGTCTTCAAGGACTTGATCCAGATGTGAGGAACACCTCAAGTAGATCTGTTTGCTTCCTATGAAAACAAATCACTATAAAAATTCTGTTCAAGACATCCTTGCAGCCATGATTGGAAGACAGATGCTCTATCATTCCCATGGTCTGGAAAGTTCCTGTATGCATTTCCACCCTTTCCACAGTACTTCTAAACATTAAGAAAGAAATACCAAAGATCATTGTGGTAACCCCCTTTTGGCTTAGACTGTGTTGGTTCACTTTTAATGGAATTGACCAATGGCAATTACCAAAAGCATCCTCACAGACTGGATCTGCTCACACAGCATCAAGGGCAAATGGTACATCCCAGCTTAGAGCAATTGCAACTGACAGCCTGGGTGATTCTGTTTTGATACCATTTTAGGCACTTCTTTCATGACCATGTGCAATAGGTATTCAAGAAGGCAAGAAAACCTGCAACTAGAAAATCTTACGTTTACAAGTGGAAGAGGTTTTCTAGGTGGTGCTTAGCTAATAACAGAGGTCCTGAAAGGGTTTCATTTCCTCTGGGTTTGAAATATTCATGTGAGCTACTTGGAGATGGTTTGTCATATGCTTCTATCAAAGTGCATATTGCAGCCATTTTAGCTTGTCTGCCCATGGATTTTGTCTTTCATCAGTTTATGAAAGCAGTGTTGCATACGAGACCCCCTCAAAAGCAAATTGCTTCTCCCTGGGGTCTCAATTTTGTTCTTGAAAATTTTACCTTATCTCCTTTTAATCCTCTCAGGCTGATTTATGGTTTATTACTTGGAAGACTGTTTTACTCATTGCTCTGACCTCTGCAAGGCAAGTCTCTGAGCTGCAGGCTTCCATGGTGGGCCAAACCTGTCTGATTTCTCACAAGGACAGGGTTGTGTTACTCACTAATCCTTCATTCATGCCTAAAGTTTTTCCTGAATTTATATTGAATCAAGCCATCAATCTCAAAGTGTTCTAGCATGTTCCAAAAAGCAAAGGAGAAAAAAGCTACATACCTTAGATGTGCACAAGCAGCCCAAGTACTACCATGACAGAACAAAGCCCTTTAGGACTGCTGAACAGCTGTTTGTCTCCTATATCGGGGTCTAAGAAAAGTCTACCTGTCTGTAATCAAACTATTGCATGATGGTTGTCCTTTGCTATTGTTTTCTGTTACCCCCACCATTGTTAATCTTTTGCAGACAGGGTTAAAGGTGACTTTACAAGAGCCTTATCCTCTTCAATGGCATATTGGAAATGGGTGAACGCTATAAGTATTCTAGTGGCAGGAATATGGTCCTCTGTTCATACCTTCAGAAAATACTGCGTTCTGGGTTCCTTTTTAAGGTCCAGAGTAGGCTTTACTAAGTCCATTCTCCAGAGCTTCCTGGATCTTTATCCTTCCTCCTCTCAGGTAGGGTAAACTTTGGGAATCTACCCAAAATGCTATAGAGGCAGTGGGGAATTATGAACATTGCACAGTTGTAGAAGTTCCTACTTACCTGTAACAGTAGATGTTCAAATTCCTTACTGCCTCGGTGGCAGCACGTACCTGCCATCTTCCAGATTATACATAGCTGAGGTAAGTTTCAATCTCTTTAATTCAGTTTTTGTTGCTGGATTTGCTTTTGATATGGTATTGTGATTGGCTGTGAATTTCGCACGCTAAATGATTCTGGCTTTAAGTAATCCTCTCCATCTTTGCGGAAGCAAACAAGCCTGAACACTAATTTCCTGTGACGGCTATATGCTTCCATCTCAGGATATGCTCAGCCAATCAGCTGTCAGAAAAAAAGAGAGGGCGGAGCGTGTGAACTTTGAAACTGGACAGTACTTGTTTACCTTGGCAGATAACCAAAATGCTACTGCAGTAGTGAGGAATTCAAACATCTGCTGTTATATGCAAGTAAAACTTACCAACTGTACTTTTATGTCATTCATGAAAGCAAAACTAGGTTGACCAGTAGCCAAGTAAACCTTTCCAAGGGGGTTGGATAACTAAATTAGCTTTTTTAATGAAAAATACAACAGATGTCTGACTAGGTAGGTTATGACTCATTCCGCCTGTTTTGCAGTTACCTCTGCAGCCTTCTTAAAACTTGTTTTCTCAAAGTGCTACTAGGACATCCATTGTCTGGACATAATAGGCTGAAAAACACATAGAGTAGGAATTTTCTTGGCTGTCCTTTAGAGCGTGCTGTAAGCCATCCTCCCATTTCTGGAATTGAAGGGTGGACTCCTTTATAATTTCCATTCATATAATTAATTTTACACAAAGATTTGTATGATGCATATAGTATACATGGGACATCACACTCAAAAAGTATATTTTCAAGTATTAAAATGCATATAGTATACATGGGAAGTCACACTCAAAATCTATATTTTCAGGTAATAGGATCTGTGCTGAATGTGGTCTCCCACTGTGCATGTTAGGTTTCTTGTGATCTGAGCATGCAGCTCCCTAGGAGTCGCACACACTATAGATTTTTGGGTGGTTTTATTATATTACACATGTATAAAACCCATAGTATATTAGTATAGTTTTGGACTGCTGTCTGTAGCTTGTTAATGGGAATTATATTTTAATATTATAGTAAAATGCTTTCTTTGGTTGACTCAGGTTTTCAAGGCTGTTTACCCATCCACATTCCCCACATATAGGTATTTTCACATAAATAAATGAAAACTTTTGAGTAGTGTTTGCAGACATATATATAGGCAGATCCGTCATGGATGGATATAGGCAGATATTTAAATATTTATTTTATACACACATGTTTATACATACATATAATATATATATGTGTGTGCGTGTGTGTATATAAATCTGGCTTAGAAGGATCATGCTTTTTCAGTTACTGTTTTTCATCATTATATCCTGCTTAAGTGAATATTTGGATGTTTTTCTCTCCAGTTTTATCAGCCCTCACTTTGAGCCTTACAGTCAGTTTTTAGACTGCTTGTTTCCTTTGGGATCACCTGTTATTTTTCTTTATTTAAAAAAGCTTTTTTTTTGTTTTTTATCTTTGTTTTTCAAGTACAAGTGTGGGAATAAGCTTCTGCCACAGGATGTACAGCAAGAATACTTGATTTATTTGAGTGAAGAAGAAGACATTTCAATTGTGCTATCAACCAGGCCTTTACCCTAAACATTATCAGGAACAGAGATGTTTAGATAAAGTTACGTATGTATGAGAAGTCTGTCTCTGCCCAATCTAGTGATTCTTGCTTGGAGCCAGAAACTCTCTCTCTCTCTCTCTCTCTCTGTACCACTTTAGAGCTGGTAGCTTCTGTTGCCTTTGCAAATTCACGCAAATGAAAGCACCATAAGGTATTAAACCTGACAAGCAGAGGTCTTACTGTCCAAGTTTTAAAACTAAGAGAGAATGGATGACCTGCTGCCTACAGTTGTCATACAGTTAATGTAGAGTAAGTCTCTTTCTAGGAGCTAAATCTCAGCTTGACCTCCTTGCTAGACAAGGAGGTGTCACTAATTTTAAACTCAAGACCAACCTCTTAAAAGCCATCTCCTGTGCTGATGCCCAAATTTGACTATAACAAGTTTGTAGATGCTGTACTTCATGTTCAGAACAAGTTGTCTGCAGCCCCATTATCAATTGCTTCAGTGATAGATAAAGGCCTTTTCTTGATTTTTTTTTTGTCATTACATAGGTTGTCCAAATGTTCCTCGCTGACATCACTGATCTCAGCAGTGGTCCTCAAAATGCTGACCTCAACCCAGACACCATCATTGTCAGTTGCTGAAGACTATCCGTGATGACTAGCTCCAATACCAGGCATGCAGCCTTATGCTTCTAGTACCATATCCATCAGCACCAATGTGACTGTTAGCACCAATGGAAAGGTTTTTGACACTTATGTGCTATGTTTGATGCCTTGTTTGTCATCTTCTATACTAGTGTCAAGGAGTTCAGCCTGCCAGTCATCAGCTTCTGTGCCCTTGATTCTGAATATGCATTCAGTACTGACTTCAGTGCAAGTGTTGTGGACACCCCTGCAAATGCCTTCGATATCTGCTGCTACCCTGGACTCACCACAGGTCAAGTGAGCACACCAGCCTCTTCCAGATTTTTGCACTTCTTGTCATGCGGCAGGATAGTGGTTACAAGCACCTTTGAACTGTTCCTGTATGACAGCAATCCCCAAATGTGCTTCTTCTTTGTCGTTGGACTTGTCACCTTTGTAAACTTCTGAGAAACATATGTGAAAGAGGAAGCACAAAGACTTTCCCTGCAGGATCTCCCATTCCTGGCATCAATGATGAGGTGGGTACCCACTCCCCTTCATCCCCCTAATGACTCCAAGTCTTAGGAGGTCTTTCACATAATTTAGCTAAGGGAGGATGGCCCACAGATCTCATATTCCTCTCCAGAAAGAATGCTGTAGTAAGCCTTTCAGCCGGCCTATCAGCCATCTTGTGATGTCTCTCCATTTGTGTATATTTTAAATGTTGCCACTAAAGAGTTGTGCAAAAGTCACAACACCATGGCTGCTCTCCCAATTAAACCAGTCAGGATTTTCTTTTCCCGTATGGATTGAAATTTCTGGTCTGTAAGCCCATTATTGTTATTGCAGTGGCAGTACTTAAAAAGATTCCAGCCCTTACAGTCTTGCAGTTTATGCATCTTATAAGGAGTTGGCTATGGACTGCCTTTAAAAGCAAGGTAGTGCTTCTTCAGTATTCTCTCAGAGGCCCTTAAACTTCCTAGCCCACATGACTGATTTACAGTGAGACTTAGCCAATGAAATGTAGAAGTCAGTGGAACAGTTGCTCGATTGATCCCTCAAGCAAAGGTTATAATCGTAATCAGCAATTATTACCTTACTCTCTTAATGAGAGTGGCTTGCAATTAAACTGAAGGCTTAGCCTAAAATGCAAGATCATGTAGGGTTATGTGCAGGCACATTTGATTCAGGCTAACAGTGCTTGCTGAACATACCAAGAAGATATTTGTGAATTCAGACTTTAAGAGCTCCGACTGCTTTAGCCTTGATGTCAAAGCCCAACTGGAGACTATGGAAAATAGGGCCAACTTCTTTCTGCTATTGGAATAAAGTCTTAACCTTCCCAATGCCAGTTAACTAAGATGCAGAGGAGCCTAAATCAAATATGTGATTTGCATGAACAACAGCAGGAAAAAAAAAAAAGAAATATGGAAGAAATCTGTCTAGGGAACTTTCCAGAAAAGCTGCCGTTTATGGGTAGAGGTCCCTGAGAACAGCAGGGTGGCTGCAGTCTACTTTTGTGCACTCAACAGAAGGTATCCGAGGCCTTGCCCAACTGGCCCATTTGGAGGCATTCAGGGGCCATCTGTCACTCCACTTTAATGCTTGGCTGGCCATTATCACAGACAAGTAGATAAATGTAGTACAGTTGTGTAAGTAAACTTACCATAACAGTAGATGTTTGAATAATCACTGCTGCAGTAGCCTTAGCTATATGGATTTTATATCCAGTTTAAGATGTAACAGACGGCCATCTTCCAAAGCTTCAGGGCACCTTCCATGTGCCCAAACTGTCAGTCATCTCAAGCTGAGCTGACTAAAAAGGCAGGTTTAGGTGCCAAGCCCTTCAGAGTTTTCATGCCAATAGAGAGAATGAGACTGAGCCCTGAAAGGTCAATGCTGGGAACAACAAAAGAATAAATGTCCACACTCTGGCATATAAACACACTAAAAACAAGAGGGGGGAGGCTACTGCAGCAGTGATCTTTTAAGCGTCTACTATTATGGTAAGTTTGCTTACTCAGTTGTACCATGTTGATCATATTGATCACTGTTGCAGTAGCCTTAGTTATATGGGTTTTATTTGTGCAATGGAAGGAGAAGAGCCCAGGAGCCCCTGGAGAATGGTCCTAGTAAAGCCTGATCTAGACCAAGCGAAGGTATCAAGCTTGTAATGTTTTGTAAAGGTATGTACAGAGAACCAAGTTGCTGATTCGGGAGTACTTCTAAAATCCAACCCCTTCCAAAAAGCCATAGATGAAGCCGAGCCCCTAGTAGAGTGGGCCCTGACCATGCCTGGAATAATGTTATTGTGCTGAGTGTAACAAATGGTAATAAATAGCCTGTTATAGCCATTTGGAAATGGCCTGCTTTGATACAAGTTACCCCTTCCTCTTATCTTCAAAAGAAATGAACAATTGATCCAAAATCTGAAAATTTTAATTCTGTGAAGATATTACCTGAGTCCTTTCTCATTTTTAAGTTCAGGAAAGAAAACATGGAGATGGATAGTTCGGCTTAATGTAAACTTGGATACCATTAATGTAAACTTGGATACCACTGTAGGCATAAAAGAAGGATTAGTTCTCAAGGAAACCCTGCTTTGGTGGAAAATAAGATTGACTCACCATAAAAGCTTGCAACTCATACCCTTTTAGCAAAGGTCAAAGCAATTAGTAATACTGTTTTCCATGTTAAGAACCTAAAGTCAACCAGGTTAGATGCATCAAATGATGCAAGAGTTGGCCTGTCTAACACAAAATTAAGATCCCAAGGAGAGGCCATCAGTTTGTATGGAGGCTGTTATGCAAAACCCCTTTCAAAAATATTTTGACATGAGAGGGCATTGAAAGAGGAGGATCCATGGGCAGACATACTGAAATGCCTGATAAATTAATTTTTGATAGAGGAGTAAGACAGGTCATAGGATAATAACTCACATAAATATTATAAAACCAGAAAACAACTAGCCTGAATGGGTGAGGTTATGTTGTTGGAACCAACTAGAAAACCTCTGCCATTTGCTAATGTATGATTTTCTAGTAACAGGCTTTCTTATGTTCATTAGTACCTCCTGCAAATCTTCAGTAAGCAGGTGCCTAAATAGGATTAAGACACTATCAACAGGAATTCAGTTGAAGCAGATCGGGGTGCAGGTGTATCAAACACCCATGATATTATGTGATTAGATCCATTCTGTGATGAAGATTGTGGTAATTGCCTCTGGCCAATTTCAAAAGAAGGAAGAACCACTGTTGCCTGGGCCAAAAGGGATTTACTACAATGATCTTGTGGCATTCCTTCTGAACCTTCAGAAGTACAATGGATATCAATGAAAAGGGTGGAAAAGCATAGAGGAACATTCCTGTGCAAGAAAAACAAAAGGCATCTGTCTTTAAGGCCTTCTTGAATGTAGTCATGGCGCTGAATCTTGCCAGATGATTGTTCGAAGAGGAGAAAAATAGGTCTGCTTGAGGAACTCCCACAGATGGATCAATTCATAGAAGACACCTTGATCTAGTTACTATTCGTGAGGCTCTGCCCTTGTCCTGCTCAGCTTGTCTGCCACACAGTTTTGCTCTGATGGGTAATGTAAGATGCCTGCAGAGTGAGGGTGTGCTGTGAAGCTTTATCCCAAGCTAACAGGGCTAGCCTGCAAAGGGTGTATGACCTGGTTCCCCCTTGCTTGTTGATGTACCATATGACTGTGTTATTGTCTGCAACCACTTGAAGAGATCCTGGGGACCACAGATAATTTAGAGAGCTGAAAGCATTTTTTTATACTTATGTGCTTGCATCTGTCCTTGGTGTCCCACACATCTTGCATTTTTATCCCTACTGGAATTGCTCACAAAGAAAAGTCCAAGGTGTCTGCTGTGACTGACTGCTTTGGAGCATGGAGGAAGAAAGGGAGACCCAGATTTAAGGATATTTATGTTTCCACCAAGTGATTTCTCTTCTGACAAACCCCAGCAATGGTATTTAAAAAGACAAAGGTTATTGGTGTTGGGATGAAAGAAACTTCAGATAACATTTTATCTTTCTTATGTGTGTCTTGCCAGGAATATCATGAGAATCATAGATTCCATGAGACCCACATATCTGAAGTGTTTTCTTACAGTGATTGAAGTCCGAGTGGAAAGCGTTAGAAATAAATCTAGATATAGATCTATTTTTTTTTTCTGTGGAAGAAATGTTTTTGAACTGAGGTGTCTACCTGACATTCCAGGAACACAAACCTGTGTAAAGCAGTCAAAAAAAACTTTTAAATGTTCAACTTGTACCCTAGCTTGTGTAAGAGATTTCTTACCCAAGTAAAAGATTCCTGACAATTTGTAAAAGACTCTGCAAAGATAAACAAGTCATCTAAATATGGAAAATGTGAATATCCTGTAGCCTGCAGTGAGTTGTAACTGGAGCTAGACACTTTGTGAAATCTGTTAGTGCAGTGGATAGTTCAAAGAGTAAGTTAGACAACTGATAACATGATCCAGACATACAAAATATTAAGAAACACCTGAAGTGTGAATAAATAGGGTTGTGATGATAAACATATTTTAAATCCAGTGTTACCAGGAAACCAGAGTGGGGAATAAGAGGCAACAGACTGTGGAGTAACATCATTTTGAACTTGGGCATAATCACAAACAGATCTTGGAAAGAAAGATCCAGAAATGGCTTTCGAGCATTTTTTTCTTTGGTACTAAAAATATCATTGAATAACCTTTCCATACCTGTGAAGGAGGAACTGGTTCTTTCACTCCTTTGACAGCATGTGATGAAGAACAAGTGGAAATAAAATAATGTGGTGTGGTGGATGAGGAATTACCCCCTGGAATTGAGTAATTTATTCCCACTGCCACCTGTAACCTTGGTGAATGATCTTCAGAACCCAATGGTCTGAAACTATCTGTTGCCAGACAGAATAGTGGAAATTCAGACTTTCTGAAAGGGAAAGGGGGCTGCAGAGTAGGCAGGCAGAGGACAGGGTCCTTTGAATAGTTATTGGGACTTGTTGGGGACTGTTCTTGGTTTTGCAGGGGTTCCTGAAATCTTTTTAGAACCTCCTTGACATTTCTTTTTAAAAATCTGTTTACATGCATTTTGTTGAGACTGTTTTGTTTTTTGCCAAAAACTAGATGAGGCAGGACTTCCAAGATGGCGGCACATTGAGTAACAGCTTAATTCTGACTCTTGAAACACGAAAGATAAAACCAACTAACAAATCCAAAACACTGGAGAGAGTGAAAGAAGGAACACACTGAAACCAATAGTGTAAAATTAAGCGCTTTTCGTTTATGTTAAATCATAAACTTCTTCAGACAATACAATTCACTTCAACTCACATTTAAATACATAATAATAGAAGTAATTAACCAATCCACAAATGGAATGCATTAAGTGAAAAAAACAAAGTCACCACCCCCTAAATTAAATACAAAAACAATCTATTACAATTCAAGATAAAACCTAATACTTTTACTGTCACAACAATATTCTATATAAACAGTATAAAAAGTCCTTAATATCAAAACTGCAAATATAAATATGAATATTTTTATTCCTATTTATCTTTTATTTTAAATTTTAAACATTAAACTAACTTTAACGCTTTAAACTTCTAAGTTTCAGTATACTACTTAAGACACAGCCTTCATTCAAACCAGGCTGGTTATATGCATTAAGCTTGATTTGCCAGGAAAGTTCTAACTCGTCCAGTTTTAAAGAATCAGGACCGCCTCTTGGATTATTATTAACTTGGTCTACCATTATAAATTTGAATGTGTGTCCAGGAAATAAATCAATATGCTTCGCTAAGGCATTTTCTAATTTGTGTTTCCTAATTGCATAAAGGTGTTCATAAACATGTTCACGAAGCTTTCTTTCAGTTTTGCCCACGTAGAAGGCTGGGCAAAACTGACACAAAGCAAGATAGACAACCATCTTAGAGTTGCAGTTGTTTCTCAGTTTCAAGTTGTAGGATACGTTGTTCACCAAAAATCTGTTAGATTCCAACATGTACCCACAATAATTGCAGGCTTGGCATTTATACATGCCTGGAGTTCTAACAGAGTTAACTCTAATACTTTCACAATAATTCTTAAGATTTCTACCTTTTCTATATATCACTACCGGGTGGTCTCCTACACTTGTGAAAACATTCGTGTCACCTTTAAGAATGTCCCAATTTTTTCTCAAAATTTTAAAACAGACATTGCTGTTTAAATTGTAGGTGGTTATAAATGAAGTATTAAACCTACCTAAACTAGGCTGTTGGTCTACAGGTGGCTCAAAATCCATGTTGAAAGACCCATTAACTATTAATGAATCATTTGTGATATTGTTCAACAATGGTACATAAAAAGAAGTCTGCCGTTTAAGTGTGACCTCATTAATTAAGTCATTAATAAGAAGTAGTGGATAACCTCGAGCCAAGAACATTTCCTTAATAAAGTCACATTCTTGATCAAAAACACTTCCAGGATTCGATAGTATAAACGATTCTACCGGTTGCAGTAACAACTGAAGACTTATCGAGTTTAGTAACCAGCTTTTAGGGGTCGGTTCGAATGTTAGACCCTGTCACAGTGAATCTGCACAGCAGAATATTTCACCAACAGGTAACAATAATAATTTTAACTTAAATTCATGGCTTGCCGATACATCATTTTTTGGCGCCAACAATAACTTTGCTTATGTTAACGGAGGTGCTGGTACTGAAGTTTCTAGTATTGCAGCCGACTTGAAAGAGTTGGACAAACTTTTGGTTAAATTGAGGAAAACCCAACTCGAGGTTTCCTACTTTAAGGAGTGTTTGAAAAACAAAATTGTGCCTAAAGGGCTCCGGCGTTGGCAGTATCCAACTGGGCTTGAAGCTAATTCACAATTTCATTTGGAAATCATCGCATTGTTCGACCGTCAAGGGCTTGAACTTATAGAACTTATGTGCAAGCACTACGCGATTGCTGTAGAAGCATTGACTGTAGTAGTGGGTGAATTAGATAAGAGAATCAGGTTGGATAACGAGTTTACTCATTATAAGTACGAGTATAACCGTATATTTACAAGTATTGATATGTACTTAAACAAACTGAAACTAAACAAGGTTAAGGAGTTGGATAGGGACCTCAAAGCCTATCATGAGGGTTCAGCTTATCCTAAACCTTCTATTTCTCAGACTTGGCAAAAAGCTAACAATCCAAGTCTTTTTAGAACAGAGAATATTAATGACTGTGTTCCAGGGAATAACCAAAATGAAAGAGAACAGTTACCTGCCAATGAGTCATCTCAAAATGGTTTAATTGAACCAAGTTACAGTAATATCGTGTCTGGCCAGACGGGTAATACATCTGGCCATTATAACTTAAGATCAAACAACCCTAATTTTTTAGGGGCAAGGCAGAAGCAGCAACAACCAGTACATGTGAATCAAAAAAGGAAACAGAAGAACAATTGAACTTTGATGCGGTGACATTTTCACCTATTTTGCATAATGCTATTTTGTACAATGCTATCAATGTTTGTGACACAGTGGTACCTAGTAACTTACCTTGTATGGATGAGTGTACGCTTAATGCGCCTATCGATTGTTCAGTTAATTTTGAAGTTAATACACCTTTCATGGAGGGTGATTTGGTCCGTAAGGGACCAGTGTTACTTGTCAATGATAGTGGTGACTTTATAGTTTACAATTTCTCTCAGGTTGATATTCCATCTGAAGTTGTGAATCTGCTTTCTAAAGGTTATACCTATGTCCCACCTAAAACAATGGATGTAGTTAAGACTATCATCGATTTAAAGCTATACACTAGGAAACTCAACTTTAGGGTAATGTTTGGTGAATCTGCCCAAGGTGAAACCAATCAATTTTACATTCCTAGTACATTTAATCCACCACTTAATCCCTTGATTAAGGTCTTTGAACAGTTTTGTGAACTTGACATTCGGAATTTGGCGCAGTTTGCTTACCTTGATTATTTCAACTTACAGAAGCACAGTGATTTTCAGAAGGAAAGGGATAGCTTAAATTTTATTAAATTCAACAATATAAGAATATGTAAACCCGACAAAGGTGGAGGGGTTGTTATCTTTGACCATTCAGATTATGTTATTAGGATGGAGAATCTATTGAATTCCCAGTCCTATGTTGTAAGTTCCCTTTCTGAGATCAACAAAGCATATAATACCATTAAGAATGTGCTTGAAGACTTATACATCGAAGATAGGATCACTCGAGAAATGTATAATTATATGGTTACAAGTTTTCCAAGGTTCCCGTGTTTATTTGGGACCCCCAAAATACATAAAAACACAGAGAATCCACCCATGCGACCACTGGTGGATAGTCTGGGTTCCCCTACTTACTCATGTGCAAAGGTTGTTGATTTTATTCTGCAAAAATACTTGGTCAATATAAAACAAATTTGTAAAGATTCGTGGACGTTTTTAAGTAATATTGATGTACTTGAATATAAATCTGATTACAACTTTTTGACCATCGATGTAAAAGATTTATATACATGTATTCCCCACGCCATAGCAATAGAATGGGTTGGTGAAATGTTGAGACTGCTGGACTGTCCCATTGACGACATTCTACTAGTAGAAGAATTGTTGGATTTAATTTTAAACAACAATTTCTTTGTGTTTGAAGGTGATTTTTACCTTCAAAAAGTAGGTGTCGCCATTGGTTCACCCTGTGGCGCTAGTGTGGCCAATATGGTCATGGCTTTTTGGGAACATATGTATGTACTAAACAACAACGACTTTAAAGATAATATAGTATTTTATACTCGGTTCCTGGACGATATCTTTATTTTATTGGATGGTAACATAGAAGTTGGTGAATCATTGGTGAAATATTTAAATTCAACTACGTTGTTCTTAAAATTTACATACAATTTTGACGTCACTGCTATCGACTACTTGGACATCACACTCACTAAGGACACTGTGTTGAATAGATTTGTTTCTTCAATCCATAGAAAGAAGACATATTGTAACTCAATGTTACACTATATGAGTTGCCACCCGTACCATCAGAAACGTGCCATTATAAAAGGACAATTGGTCCGTGCAGCACGTATTATTACATTGGATGGTGTTTTCGATCAAGAATGTGACTTTATTAAGGAAATGTTCTTGGCTCGAGGTTATCCACTACTTCTTATTAATGACTTAATTAATGAGGTCACACTTAAACGGCAGACTTCTTTTTATGTACCATTGTTGAACAATATCACAAATGATTCATTAATAGTTAATGGGTCTTTCAACATGGATTTTGAGCCACCTGTAGACCAACAGCCTAGTTTAGGTAGGTTTAATACTTCATTTATAACCACCTACAATTTAAACAGCAATGCCTGTTTTAAAATTTTGAGAAAAAATTGGGACATTCTTAAAGGTGACGCGAATGTTTTCACAAGTGTAGGAGACCACCCGGTAGTGATATATAGAAAAGGTAGAAATCTTAAGAATTATTGTGAAAGTATTAGAGTTAACTCTGTTAGAACTCCAGGCATGTATAAATGCCAAGCCTGCAATTATTGTGGGTACATGTTGGAATCTAACAGATTTTTGGTAAACAACTTATCCTACAACTTGAAACTGAGAAACAACTGCAACTCTAAGATGGTTGTCTATCTTGCTTTGTGTCAGTTTTGCCCAGCCTTCTACGTGGGCAAACCTGAAAGAAAGCTTTGTGAACGTGTTTATGAACACCTTTATGCAATTAGGAAACACAAATTAGAAAATGCCTTAGCGAAGCATATTGATTTATTTCCTGGACACACATTCAAATTTATAGTGGTAGACCAAGTTAATAATAATCCAAGAGGCGGTCCTGATTCTTTAAAACTGGACGAGTTAGAACTTTCCTGGCAAATCAAGCTTAATGCATATAACCAGCCTGGTTTGAATGAAGGCTGTGTCTTAAGTAGTATACTGAAACTTAGAAGTTTAAAGCGTTAAAGTTAGTTTAATGTTTAAAATTTAAAATAAAAGATAAATAGGAATAAAAATATTCATATTTATATTTGCAGTTTTGATATTAATGACTTTTTATACTGTTTATATAGAATATTGTTGTGACAGTAAAAGTATTAGGTTTTATCTTGAATTGTAATAGATTGTTTTTGTATATAATTTAGGGGGTGGTGACTTTTTTTCACTTAATGCATTCCATTTGTGGATTGGTTAATTACTTCTATTATTATGTATTTAAATGTGAGTTGAAGTGAATTGTATTGTCTGAAGAAGTTTATGATTTAACATAAACGAAAAGCGCTTAATTTTACACTATTGGTTTCAGTGTGTGCCTTCTTTCACTCTCTCCAGTGTTTTGGATTTGTTAATTCTGACTCTCCCAGTCTGAAAACAGGAACTTAGCAAAGAAGGCCAGTAGACCAAGATTTCTGGGTATATTTCAGTAACTGGCTAGTAAGTGCACTGCCTGGCTGCCAGGAAAAAAGAAGTATAAAGGAACTGAAGGAAATCAGCTACAAAAGGTGAGAACAAAACACAGACTGAGAGAAGTACTGCAGTTGTTCAGCAAAAAGTACAATTTTCAGACATGACTTCGAGAAATCTAGAAGAGAGTATAAAGCAGCTGCACACAGAACTGGTTAAACTAAATGAAACATTGATGGAGTATATCAAGAAAAACAATAAAAAGCTGGAAAAAATGGAAGAAGCTTTAAACAGATATTCAGATAAGGTAACAGAACTGCAAAACTCAGAGCTTGAAATGAAGAAACGGCTGTCTGAATATACAACTGCACAAGAGGAGATGTTTCAAAAAACAGTACAGCTGGAGGATAGAGCAGTTAGGGAAAACCTGAGATTTTATGCTGTACCAGAGAAGTTGGAAGGAACAGACTGTATTCATTTTATGAAAGCACAAATAAGCAACTGGACTGGTATCCACAGCAGCAACTGTTAATTGAAAGGGCAAATTGTGTGTATGCTCCAAATCTGGTTACTAGAAAACAACCTAGACCTTTAATAGTAAAGGTGCAGTCTTATTAGCATAAGGAGTTGATTCTGACAAAATTGTGGCAGAATGAGAAAGTGCTAAAATGGGAGGCAGTAGAGTGTTTGTGGATGATTACTCGTTGTATACCATGCAGAACAGGAATAAATGTATTCCATTATTTAGGGAATGTTGAAAAGCAGGCATGAGATTCAAACTACTTTACCCATCCATCTTCAAAGTGTTTTTCCCTGGAGTGACAAAATCATTTTTTGATGAAGTACGTGCTAAGGAGGAAATACATTGTTCATTTTTAAGAAATGTAGCTGTGAATCGGGAGGTGGTTCTGCTTTGTTTTCTCATGATGAAAAGGACTACAGAGAGACTGAGCTGGTGAAATCTTTTCCACTGTTTCAATTGCCTGAGAGAAGGAAGAAAACATAAGAATTGAGAATATGTTGGAAATGAAACAGAGACAGGATTTTGGAGATGGTGATGCACAGGATTAAAGCTAGTAACTTGGAAATTGACAGTTGTGGGATGATAAAGCAATAATCATATTTGTGAAACATGACAGAACAAGAAAATCTAAAAATATTTGACTTCTTTGGACTTTGTTAAAATTGTGGGGGGCTTTAAAGCATTTACCCTACTTCATGTTATTAATGTCCAGAGAATAAAATCAGTAACTTGGAAACAGGCAAATGTGAGTTTACAAAACAATAACTATACTTGTGAAACATGGCAGAACAAGAGGATTTGGAAATATTGGATTTTTGTGGACTTTGTTAAACTTGTAGGGGACTCTAAAGCATATGCCCTACATTATGTCATCACTCATTGTAGAACTGCTTTGGAGAAGGCACAAAGTTAACTGTAAGTAAAAAAAAATGTCTTCCTTTTTTCTTAATGGTAATGTTGCATAACTTTCTTATACTATGAAGGAGATTTTTCTCAGTTCTTTTTTTAATGTAATGGGATACTAATATAAGCAACTGCTTTTTTTTATTTTTCTCTTGTTCATTTTTAAGAAATGTAGGCAGTGCAATGTGGGAAGAAAAAGGGAGAGAGGAAAGGTCTGGTTAAAAGAACATGACAAAAGAAAAGTTAGTGTGCTTCTTCTCATGCTTGCATAAGAAAATGACTGGGTTAACTTTAGGATTTATTCTTTAAGTTTACTACAAGAATATAAATGGAAAAGAATATTGAATATTATAAGTTTTTTTTTCTGGTAAACAAGGTATCCTTAGCCATTTGTATCTGGTTTGCATGTCACCAGAAGACAATCTAGTAAAGAGAAATGGCTTGTAGAAAATGTTTACTGAAAGCATTCAAGTGTTTTCTTAGCTGGGATTGCTATAAAGATAAGATGAAACCAGATAGCACTTTCTAAAAGCACAAGCTGTATCATACATCTTAGCATAAATGACCTTTCCTTTTGGATGGCTCTAGCTTGTTCATGTGGCTATCAGTTTAGAATGTTTGTTCTTATTATGTCCATAATTTTGTGTGTTATTAAGTTAATAGGTTTTAGGGGGTATTGGGGGTGTATTTTTGTTTGAGGGTTTTCAGTAAAACAAAAAATTCTGCAAGATGTGACAGGCTCAAATGGAGATGACAGGAAACAATTGCATAAAAGATTAACCCACCAAATGATGCATGCATGTAACACAAAAGCTGGAACCAGACAATTAACAATAAAGCTGTTATATATAAATGGTGGGAAGAATAATCCCACAGGAATATGATGCTTTCTATAATGTCTTTAAACATTAATGGACTCACAGATAAATACAAAAAAGAAAGAGTATTGAACTATGTAAGAAAATGTAGAGTGCAAATAGCTATGCTCCAGAAGACACACTTGGAAAAAAATGAACATGTGAATTTGATAAAGAAAGGTTTTCAGGATGGTTATTCAGCAGAATACCTGGGGCAAACAGAGGAAGAGACGAGCACTTATATTAATTGCAAGAGGAGCTCCAATAGTAATAGAAGAAAATATACAAGATAATAATGGCAGATTTGTAGTACTAAGGGGCTACTTGCAAGGGAGAAGGATTATACTGGCATGTATTTACATTCCACCAGAAATAATCAGCTTTCAGCAACAAATATTACTTATAGGTGGAGACTAGAATTTGATTTGCAACAGTGAAGATGTGTCGGGGGGGGGGGGGCAGAAGGGAAAATATAACAAAGAAGGGTAGATTTTTAAAGAACTGTATGAAAATATTTGGCATGGATGATGTGAAGATGTGAATTCAGTACCAGGAATTTGGAGTAAATTTACCTATTATTCCCCAAGATACAAAAACTAGGCTAGGCTAGACAGAATTTAGATTTCAAAGGAACATGTGCATTAATTGAAGGTCTTCATATGCACACAAAAACTGTTTCAGATCATACACCGATGATAACTAAAATAAAAACATGAGGTAATGAAATAAAAATGAGACGCTGGCACCTATTTGTTGAAAAGAGAGGAATTTAATGACTGGGCAGTGGAAATTATTCAGGAGGTGTTAGAGAAGATAGAAATGTCTTATGAAAGTATAGCTAGAGAGTGGGAAATAATTTAAAAATAGGGTGGAAATAAAAGAAAGGGCGATACGGTTAAGAAGTAACAAGAATTACTTATAGGGACTGACAAATGTTAAAGTATTGCAAAATTGGGGGAGTCTCATGGAACAAGAAGAGGAGCAACTGCAGAATGCTCAAATAAGGGATTACCTCGATAATATGCATGAGTTTAAAAAAACTGTTGTTAAGTAACTGTTTTTTATTAATAACTCTAGAGTGTAAAACCTTTTAGCGCAAAGTCTCAGGCAACAGAAAGTAGAAAGGGCTGTCACCAAGCTTAGGGAGCCTGTAACAAGGGATCCCGTAGTTTGAAAATTCTAAGAAAGTCTGTATAAAGCAGAGAAATATGGAAATCAAGAAAAGATAGAAATGGAAATGTTTATGGAAGAATTACATATGCCAAGATTAGAGCTAGAGGAGGCTCAATTGCTAACGGTTAAGATGGGAGGAGATGAGATAAAAATGTTGATATATAACCAATCTACATGAAAGTCCCCAGGAATACATAGTATTCCTGTGGAAGTTTGGAAGCTAGGAGAAGAAATACTGATAAAAACCTAGAAGGTTTTGTGTAGCAGTATTTTAAGAGGAGGAGAAGTATCAACATCCTGGAAGAAAGCAGTAGTAGCTGTAATATCTAAAGATGGTAAAGATCCATCAGATCCAGCTTCATACAGACTCATTTCAATACTAAACCATGATTATAATGTGTTTATGTCTATAATGGCTAAAAGAATGGTAAAAGTGATACCAACATTGATAGATATGGATCAGTGTGGTTTTGTGGAGGGGATGCAGACATTTGACAACATTAACAGAACAGTGGTAATCCAGAGAGAAGCAGAATGTAAGAAAATACCACTGTTGTTGGTAGGTCTTGATGCAGAGAAAGCACTTGACAGAGTAAACTGAGACTTTATGTGCAGAGCAATGGAAGCATTTGCATTCCCTGATAAAATTATAAGGTTGATTAGGAGGATATACAAGGGAATGGAGGTGAAAATTAAACTGGGTGGGGTCCTCTCTGATGATCTCTGCTTGAGCAGAGGGACCAGGCAGGGATTTGCATTATATTTAGAACCATTAGCAAAGAAAATAAGAGACTCAGAAATTCAAGATTATAATTGATATGGTAGTCAAGAAAAGCTGGCTATATTTGCAGATGACATTATTTTATACCTGACATAATCAGAAAGTGACATTACAGTGCTGAGGAACATACTGAGACAGTTTCGGACCTTTTCAGGATACAAAGTTAATGAAGCTAAAACAAAAGCAATACCAGTAAATTATGTACCTACATTCAAATGGGTTCAGCAATATCCATACTTACGGGGACATGAAAGAATGAATTATTTAGGAGTATGGACTAAAATGATACCAGTGTGACAGCTAAGGATATGTGGGAAGAGACTAAACAAAAGAGAATACAAAAACTGAGGAAATGGAAGCTCTGTTATATGGATATCAGTAGTAAGATACAAGCAGTTAAAATGTTTTTAGTCCCTTCAGTTTTATACACAGGCCAGGCATATTTTTTATCAACCAGAGAAGAGGTTGTGGGTAGTAATTAGTAAAGAGCTGAAGGGTTTTATATGGGAGGAGAAGATGGCAAGAGTCAAGTGGGATAAGCTTATTCTTCCAGTAGAACAAGGCGGATTGAGATTACCTGAGTTGAAGGGGTATTTCAGAGCAACACAGTTAAGGCTCCTGTACATATCACAAGCAGGAAGCTGTAATTCAAAATAGAAAATAGATGATGATGAAACATGGGGGAAGCTCAAGTAACAGGGAGAGACTGGGATTTTGGATGCAGACCTTTAAGGAGAACAATAATAGTCATACAGAATATTGTATTCCTAAAGTAACAGAAGGTATTCTAAGAACTAAGCCAATAACGGGAATGGAGAAAGGAGATTCTGCCGATAGACATGACTACAATTAGGGATACAGACAGTAGGTAAGGGGAGTGGGAATATATTGGAGAGAACTGGCAAAGGAACCAAGGTATTGGGAGCAAATAACTACAGAGAGAAAGGTAATAGAATGGGAAGACACCAAGAATGTATTTGGACTGCAGGTTATAGATTGCCTTCCATATCAAGGATTGATATCAAAGAGTGTAGGCAATGAGAAAGAAACAGGGCAGTACTAAATGAAAGTCCAGCACTGGTAGAGTTTTTGGTAGAATCTAGAACAGAAGTTGCCTTTAAGAAAGGAATAATTAGTACAGCATATAAAATATTGCATGATAACTATAAGAATCAATCAGAGGAGGTCAGGAAAGATTGGGAAGAAAGACTGGATAAGCAATTCACAAAGAATCAATGGGGGATATATGTATGTCTCCCAAACATGCAAAAAAATCTAGAAGATTTAGGATCTTTGCCTGGAAGTGTTAGATAGGTATTTTTATACCCCAAGCAGACTCCAAAAAAGTTTTCCTCAAGTAGACAGCAAATGTTGGAGGTATGATGGGGAAGAAAGAGGTAACTGGGAACATATTTTCTGGGAGTGTAATGAGTTGGCAGACTTTAAAGATTCCCTGCAGTCTGTACTGTTGGAGATCTGGGTGAGCAAATTGGAGTAACTAGAGAAATTACTTTTTTGGGGATATGATACAGAATCAGAATTGCCTAGACAGAGCAAGACCTTGTTGAATCTAATTATAATGGCTGCCAAAAAAGCAATTACTAGAAAATGGAAATCAAAGTCTAAACTAACTTTACTAGAAGCAACAAAGATAGCAACAGAGATAAAACAACTGGAACTGGCATCTTTGGAAAATGGTTAGACCAAATTGCATAGGAAAAATTGGAAATGTGGGATCAATACATGCAGAGGAGGAACGAGGTTTAAAATAGGGCAGGATTTGACTGAGCTTTGCAGTTGTTGACTGACAGTGACTGGATATATTAAAAGTGATGTATGATGTTTGCAGCTAAAGTTGTGTCGGTGCGGTTTGTAAGGTATAATGTTTGCAGCTGAGACTGTGTTGTTATGCTATATTTTCATTTATATAAATGTAAGATTGCATACATGCAAATTTAATAAAGATTTTTTTTGTTAAAAAAAACTATATGAGGCAGTTAGAGAATCCTTTTTTGGAAAAGGAGGGCTGAAAATCAGCTTAGTCCTTTTATCACGCTTTTTGATCACCTCTGCAGCAGATGAACCAAAAACTAAATCTCTTTTGAAAGGAGAATTTACAATCTCATTGTTTAGTTCATCGGGAGATTCTGAGAATGCAGCCAGGCAAACCTCCTCAAGAGTACAAGTGGCCATAGCTCTGGAAAAAGTATCAACTGAATCTTCTATACACACACACACACACACACACACACACACACACACACACACTCTGTAAACAGTGAGTAATGACCTGTACAATGGAAGCTTAACTATTTAAAACAGATTTTTCCTCACCATCTGCAGACAAAACATTCCTCATACTTACACAATTAGTCAGAATAAACTTTAACATACGAGTCTGACAGTTCAAAATTCAGAAAATCAAAGTTACAGAAGCATACAGTTTTCCCCGTAATTATCAGTAACCTTCCCATCGTTATCAAAAAGAGTAGGATTGGAATTAACTAAATATTTAACAGCAGTAGGAGTAACTTAAGCTATAGCTGTTGGGTCAGGTTTAGGACAAATGTATATAAACTTAAAAGACTGAGGAACTTTGTACAAACTACCTGCCTTTTTAAGGGCAGCTGCCAACTCTCAGGAAAATTGCAAGTAGTGACACATACATCTTCCAAAACTGACAAAATGGGATGAATGGATGAAAGTTGTGGAAATTCTTTCTGTAACAGCTCATAGTATTTTCTGTGGGACTGAGAAACATCAGTATTCTCCCACGGACAACACTAGCATATTCTGGAAATAGTCTCAGAGGAAGATAAACCCCACAGGGGGAACAAGAAACTTAGCTTTCCTTTGAGTCTGAATCAGAAATCTGAGGAGAAAACCATGTGTCTGTCCCTTCATCTTCTAGTCCAGATACAGAATCTTGAATCCCTTCAGGAAAAGAGGTATCCCTCTTTCTTTTACCAAAAACCACCTCAAAAGAAGGATCTGCAACTAGACCCAGAAAACTGCTCCTGTCTAAGGAAATATGAGGAGGAGTAGATACATGCTTGATTTTCTGTTTCTTTTTGACAGGACAAATGGGGCCAACCATGTTACTAATGGCAATAGCAGCTTCCCTAGGGATGGGCACAACATCCTGACAAAACAGGGGAGTCTTTCTGTTCCCTCTCTCAGGATGGACAAGTGTGGCCCTCCCTTGCCCACTCAGGGGACCCCAACAGCCGCAGAGACATGGCTAACCCCCAGCCCGCAATGGCTGTAGATGCTACACCAGAAGGATCCAGGGTAAAAGATGAGTGGCCACAGCAAAGTCACCCACCTGTCTCTGAGGTAAATTGGTAGCTTGTTGTGGTGGCAAAGGCAACTTTCTTTTCTTTCTGTGACTGGAAAAAGGATTCCATGGTCAAGCCAAAAACAATGAATGTTCATCGTGCATACAGCTGCAGTCATAACAGATGGGGTTATCCTGCCGTCAGGCGGGTCCTCGGTTGGCCGAATTCCAAAGTCTAGGTCCGGCGTCGGTTGTTGTTGCTTCTTCCCTGACGTCAGTGCAGCAGGGGTATAAAAGAGGCAGCCGACGCCATATTCTTCTGTCTTTCTTGCCGCGCGGTGCCTGAAGCAGAAGCAGTTCGCAAGTGCCAGTTGGCCAGCTCCTGAGATTTACGAATGTATTTCAGCCGAAGTCTTCTTGAAAGCTAAGTACCCCATTGGGGAAACTTTTCTTGCCTCAGACCGATGTCAGACAAAGTTAATAATTGCATTTCTTGTGGGAAGCAAATACCGCATAAGGATTTCCACTCTTTCTGTATACCTTGCTTAGGCCCAGACCACAATGTCTCGGCCTGCCGTTTCTGTGCTAGATTCAATAAACGCACTATTAAGCGTCGGGCGGAGTTCGCCCTTCACTTTTTCGGCAAAACATTTTATTATATTATGTCATCGGATACTCCGACTCCAGTTTTGAGCAAAAAACGCAAAGATAAGGACCGACATACGAGGTCCGCACCACTTACTGAAACCACGCTAAGGCCGACTACCGGTTCTCCAGTACTCAGCGAGGCGCCTACTACCGACTACCGATGACAATGCATTACCGGTGTCTTCAGTACCCGAGGTCGCAGGCTCCTCGGCCCCCATTCCTACTACAGATCCCGACGCCACTCCTGGCATGGAAACTCAGAATTTAGACAGGCCTGCCATTTCTCCAGGGGTCTTCAGGCCTTCCTCCTTCTCTATTAAAGCCTTCACTAAATCTAAAGCAGCCATGAAAATCAAAAAACAGGTTCCTCAGACCCCCTCTCAATGCACCATGCCTAAAAAACAGATGCTTAAAATGGCTGAGGATTTGATTACTCTTATCAGGGGTTCTCAACCCCCCTCTGACAAAAGGCCCAGATTAGAGGAAGACTACCCTTCCTCAGATCAAGCTTCTATTACCTCAGAACTATCTGAGGACCAGGATTATGCCTATTCTCCATTCGAAGACTCTGACGCAGAGGAGTCTATTCCCTCGGTCTCCCCCCCTGAGGACTTCTCTTTTGGGGAAACCCTGCATACATTGAGGGAACACTTTCATTGGGAAGGCCAAGATTACTCAGACTCCAAGAAAAGGCTCAGGGAATTTCTTCTGCTCCCCCAGCATAGGCCTCTGGCTATCCCTCCTGTTTTAGATACATTGGATGATGTGTACACAGAAACCAGCCTTAATCCAGATTCTTTGCCTCCAGCTCCTGTTAAACCAGACAGGTATTACCGGGTTCCTGATTCCCACCAGTTCCTATATAAAAGCCATACTGCTGACCCAGAAACAATTTCACAGGGTCCCAAGGGAATTAAGGCCTCTACTGCTAAAAACCCATTACCTTCAGAGAGAGATTCCAGAGCTTTAGAAAGGTGGGGGAAAAAGGTGTACACCTCGGCCACTTTAACCATGAGGGCATTAAACTGTCAGTTCCATATGTTAAAGTATCAACAGTTTTTGATATCTCAGCTGAAAAGCAAGATGACACAACCAGAACAACCAGATTTAAAAGAGTTGCAGGATTTGTTGCATGGTGCAGAGCAAGTGGGTAAACATACCTTGCAGTGTGGGTTTGATGCTTTAGAGGCCTCATGTAGAGCTGCTGTTACGGGGTCTGTTATGCGTAGGCATGCTTGGCTCAAAGAGCAAACCTTACCAGATCATGTCAAAGCTAAATTATTAGATGCACCTCTTCAAAAAGATGTATTGTTTGGTGTTAAAGCTGAGGAGGTGCTAAAGAAAATGGAGGAAAAAGCGAAATCAATGCAAACAGTGAAAGATTTCCTGCAGGTACAGCCTCCACGTTTCAGCAGAAACTGGCCTTCAAAATATTGGTCCTTTCC
Organism: Protopterus annectens; assembly: GCF_019279795.1. Classification (NCBI taxonomy): domain Eukaryota; kingdom Metazoa; phylum Chordata; order Ceratodontiformes; family Protopteridae; genus Protopterus; species Protopterus annectens. The sequence continues at coordinate 655,655,208 of NC_056729.1, read as the reverse complement.
AGCCACGGACAGACCTCAAAGGGGCAGATACAGGCGCTCAAGGGGTAGAGGGCAACCTCAAGGATCTTTCAGAGCCAGACAGTGGCAAGCACCAACCCCAAGAGGTGCAGAAGATAGATCACAGTCTTTTAGAAAACAGACACAATGACTTCCCCCGACACCTGCCAAGCAAAGCTTTAATGGCAGCACCTTTGGGCAGAAAACTGACATTATTCTCAAAAAATTGGCATATTGTTACAAAAGACAAATAGATTCTGGACATTATAGACAGAGGCTACAAGTTCCACTTTCACACCCTTCCAAAAATGAGAGGCATGCCAAACCTGCCACAAAATCAAAGGGCAGAGGCACAAAAACAAGTTTCAGCTCTCATGGACATGAAAGCAATTCAAGAGGTACCTGCAAAAGAAAAAGGTCAAGGGTTTTATTCCAGACTATTCCTGGTACCAAGGAAAGACAAAGATTGGAGACCTATCTTAGACCTATCCATCCTAAACACATATCTACAGGTGCCAAAATTCAAGATGCTCACATTACAGCAGCTTCTTCCCATGCTGGGCAAGGAGTCTTGGCTGGTAACATTGGACCTCAAGGAGGCATACCTGCATGTCCCTATCAGACAAGATTGCAGAAGATACCTCAGATTTCTTGCAGGTTCAACCCATTACCAATTCTCTGCATTGCCCTTTGGCTTATCTACTGCGCCCAGAGTGTTTACGAAATGCCTGGCATCAGTAATCGCCTTCTGCAGACTACAAGGGATACAAATCTACCCATATCTGGACGACTGCCTGATCCAAGCGGACAGCAAGGACTTACTACTGCAGCACCTGGCATTTGTAATAAAACTGTTGAACTTCCTGGGATACACAGTCAACAAAAAGAAATCAAAACTAATACCCTCTCAACAAATAATTTTCCTGGGTGCCAGCTTGGATACAACCACCCAGATGGCCTACCTCACGCCAGACAAGCAAGGGCAACTGTCTCAATACTTCAGAAAAATGGCAACTTACACCAGGCTAACTGCAAGGAAAGTCCTGCAGGCTCTGGGATTCATGGCATCTTGCATCCTACTAATCCCATGTGCAAAGCTGCATATGAGGAAACTTCAATGATACCTGAAAAACTTATGGTCTCAACACAGCCACAGCTTGGAAGCAATTATACCACTCATTCCATGCCTTCAAAAGGAATTTTTGTGGTGGACTCAAGCTTGCCAAAGAAACACAGGTCTTCCTTTCAGTGTACCTCAAGCAACTCAAATCATCACAACAGACGCCTCAGACTATGCCTGGGGGGCACACATGACAGATCAGTGCATTCAGGGAAAATGGACCCGAAAAGAGAAGCACCTTCACATCAACCAAAAGGAAATGCTAGCCGTGCAAAAGGCTATTATGACCTTCAAAGACCTACTGCATCCAGGCCAGCTGTTGATAAGGACAGACAACACCACAGTGATGTGGTACATAAACAAACAGGGGGGAACTCATTCATACCCCCTGTGCAGGTAAGCCATGACCCTATGGAACACAGCACTGGAATTGCAAATTCAACTACAGGCACAATTCCTGCCAGGGAAGGAAAACACACTGGCAGACAACCTAAGCAGAAATATGACAGATCCGCACGAATGGAAGTTGCATCCTCAAGTTTTCACAAAGATAACTCAGGCATGGGGACAGCCAGACATAGATCTCTTTGCTACCCACAGAAATTGCCAGTTGAAAAATTTTGTTCAAGGACCTATCATCCACAGGCCTGGAAAGTGGACGCACTTTCCTTCAATTGCGCAACATTGACAGTCTATGCCTTCCCGCCTCTTCCTCTGCTGCCCAAAGTTCTATTAAAAGCCAGAGCAGAGAGGCCAAAAATGATTCTCATTGCTCCAGACTGGCCAAGACAACACTGGTATCCGCTCCTGAAGAGCCTGACACATTCCCCACCATGGATCCTACCTCTAGTCCCTCTTCTGTTGTCCCAGCACAACTACAAAACCCTTCACAGCAATCTCAAAACTCTAAATCTAGCTGCATGGAGAATTCCTTGATTTCCCAACAGTTTCTCCTCTCCAAGGAGGTGCAGGATGTCATCTTGGAGGCCAGAAGACCCTCTACAAGAAAGGCCTATTCCGCCAAATGGAAGCGATGTTGTGCCTGGAATCAAGAAAAGGGACAGAATCCTTGGGTAATAAATATACCTCAAATTTTGCAGTACCTAGCTGAGATGATAAACAATGGACTTTCCTTCTCCTCCATCAAGATCCACGCTTCAGCCATTTCTGCACAATACAACACAGATCCTCCTTTATTCTCTCACCCTCTCTTAAGGCAGTTCCTCAGAGGGGCAAAGAATATAAAACCCCCAAGGAAACCACCAGTCCCTGCTTGGGACCTCAACCAGATTGGAAAAGCTGACCCTTCCTCCCTTCGAGCCAGCTTCTTCAACAGAGTTACAGTACTTGTCATGGAAAACAGCCTTTCTTCTGGATATCACCTCAGCACGCAGAGTTTCGGAGCTACAGGCCCTCATGGCTGTGCAACCATTCATCATTTTCCATCAGGACAGAGTTTCCTTACGAACCAACCCTACGTTTATGCCAAAGGTAGTATCCAGTGTAGCTTTGAATCAGACTATCCACTTACCTACCTTTTATCCTAATCCACAAAACAAAGGGGAAAGACTACTACATTCCTTGGACATTCACAGACAACTTTGTTACTATTTGGACAGAACAAAGCCATTCAGGAAATCTGAGCAACTCTTTGTGTCCTATGCAGCAGGTGCTCAGGGAAAGGCCATTTCCAAACAGACAATTTCAAAGTGGATAGCCCACTGCATATGCTTTGATTTCATGGAAAAACTGTGCCTGCATGCATCAGATCCCACTCCACCAGAGCCACAGCTACCTCTGCAGCCTTCCTCAGGGGGGTCCCTACCAAGGACATTTTGGAAGCAGCCACCTGGAGTTCAGTGCACACTTTCTCTAAGCACTATCACCTCCCAATATACTCAAAATCTAGAGCGGGCTTTGCCACAGCAGTCCTGCAGGGCATCCTAGCCCCTCCTAGTTCCACTTGGTGCCTACCACCCTTACTTAGCTTTGGGATTCTACCCATCTGTTATGATTGCAGCTGTATGCACAATGAACATAGTACAGTTTTGTACCTACCATAAATGTAGATGTTCGAGCCCTCATACAGCTGCAGTCCAGGTTTCCCTCCCTCCATCCCCTCTTAGGACAGGCCTTATGACAAACACTTTTCATATAACCTTTTTGGGGTATTCTTTTATGGTGTATTTGCTTGCAACTACTGTTTTTGATTTATCAACTTTGCATCTTTACATAACATTATGTTTGCCTACCTTGTGGGGGCACCTGACATCTGGGGCAAGAAAAACTGAAGAATATGGCGTTGGCTGCCTCTTTTATACCCCTGCCGCACTGACGTCAGGGAAGAAGCGACGACAACCGACGCTGGACCTAGACTTTGGAATTCAGCCGACCGAGGACCCGCCTGACGGCAGGATAACCCCATCTGTTATGACTGCAGCTGTATGAGCACTCGAACATCTACATTTATGGTAGGTACAAAACTGTACTTTCTTTCCTGGGGAAAGGAAGCAGCAAAAGCTGGTAAAAATTAAAACTCTTTAAAAGTCACTTTTTTCACACAAACCACAGTAAAACACACTTTGAAACCCGTCACCATCTGCAAATAGTAAAATAAACAGTTTCTCCACAGAAAAAATAGTTTTCAGTTACTTTATAAACAACTTTTAAACTCTCAGGAAAAAAGTGTGTTCTGATTTCAATGTACAATTCAGTCTTGTGACAGTCCATAAAAACACAAACTCCTAGCTTAAAAATAACTTTCCTGAACAGGAAAGTATTAATAAACTTTTTTTTTTAATGGAAGAATTTTTATCTACCCAGCAGAGGAGAACAGCACAAGCTGACCATTGATTCTTGAAAGCCTCAGAGAAGTGTACACTCTGGAGACAGGAAAGCCCTGAAGGGCTTGGTGCCCAACACCTATCTCTTTAGTCAGCTCAGCTTGTGGACTGACAGTTTGGGTGCGTGGAATATGCAAGATGCCCTGAAGTTTTAGAAGCTGGTCATTTATGTCCTTGGCAGGATATAACCCATATAGCTACTGCAGCAGTGATCAGTATGATCAAAATAGTAGTATTCAGAAGATGTACAGTTCCCTTTCACACATCCCATACTCCTACAACCCCACTCCTTACCCTTGTCTGACATCCCACCCCATAAAATAATTGCACCTGCAAAGAGATGTCATCACCCTTCTAGAAAAATGAACCAGTAAGTTTTGCTAGACCAGAAAGGATTAGAATATTATTCAGTGTTCTCTTTAGTACTGAAGGAAAAAAAGGACCTCAGACCTATTCTATATTTTTGTGGCTTGAACAACTTAATTCCTAGGGCAACCTTTCACATGGTCAGATTGCAGTTTATTTTTCTTCGAGTATCAGGAGGAGACTGGATATGCTCTTTTGAACTTTAGGATGCTTACTTTTACAAAAGATAGTCAAGCAGTCCAGAAAAAGATAGTTAAGCAGTGCAGGTCGTATCTGTAGTTCCAGGTAGAAGTCAGTTTTTATCTGTTCATGACTCTTCCATTTAGCCTTACCACAGCCCCTAGGATATTCACCAAGGGTAAATCTTTCGTAGCACAAACCAGAAGTTTGAAGAAGCCTGTATGTTCATCTGCTTGTATGAGTGGTTTCTAACTACTTCCTCACTAAATAACCTCATCTCTGCTCAGCAGTCTTTGATCAGGTGGTTCAATCCAGATGAATAACAGTCTTCAGAGTCTTGCCTGGACTTGTCCCAGCTGCTCACATTCATAGGCTTGAGTCTGGCTACAAGAAATTGCAGTGTCTGCCTACCTTTAGGATTCAACCTCCTGATCATATGGTTCAGCAGCTCATAGATTCACAAACTGTCACTGTGACCATCTTTGTCTCAGAAACTTGGGCTTGACAGTAGCAGTTTTACTGGTGCGTTTTCCTAGATACCACATGAGAATTTTGCAATGGACACATTGAGAGCAGTGGTCTCCTATATTAGACCCACTGTCACAACAAGGTCAAAATTTCCAGAGTCTGCCTTTTACATGGGCAGTGGTGGGATTCATCTAACCAATCTAATACAAAACAGTCCATTTCCAGTTCACACTGCAGTGGTGAGAGTCACCACAGACTTTTCTACCCTAGGCTAAAGGAGCATTGCAAAGGACAAAGGTGTTGGGATACAGTGACTAGCTTGCATATCAATATTCTGGAGATGAGGGCAGTCTTTCTTACTCTCCAAGTCTTTCAAGTCTTCCTACCCCTGAATGTGATAGTCATACACTCAGGTAATATGAAAGTAGTATGGCACATCAAAAGGTAACAATTTGATAGTCCATCAGCCATTAGTGTGAGTCCTGGAATAACAAGACTGAATGAACAGGAATGTGGACTTACATATACTAGGTCTAAGATTGACTTTTCTCAGAATATTCGCTTTGTTCCGAGGTATAGGATCTTGGAATTGGTATATATAAGTTCAGAGGTGTGGGGGGCTTGCCCCCCATATTGGGTGGTGCAGGGGACTTGCACCCCCCTTTACAAAAACAACGTTAAAGAAGAACGGATATTTTTGATGTTTTCCATTCTCTTGCATTTTGGGACTTTTATTTCCATAATTCCAGGGCCTGCAAGTGTGAGTCTCATTATTACAATAGAGAGACCATGAAAAAGCAGAGAGGAACTTACTCCTACCATTTGTGTTGAAAAACAGTATTCTTGAGTAAACTGCTTATTTAGCAGATAGCCTTAGCTGCTGTGTGCTATTATATGAGAAGTGGTCCTTCAAACTCTCAGCAGGGTGGAAGCTTTTTCCATCACTGGGGAAAGCCTTAGTGCAACTTTTTGCCTCCATGACCCAAACCAAATGCAGTAGCTTCTCTTCCCTCATCGATCTTTTTGGAAGAATCTCCCATGGATGTTTATTTCCAGAAATGAATCCTTGCACTCTCATTTCCTCTTATGGTGAAGTTCATCTAGAAAGTTAAATAGTTCAAGTCCAAAGTTATTCCAATTGACTTCAACAGATGTGATTCTTATTGCTCTGCCTCAAATATTGGAAAAATGGCTCTGACCCTGTCCAGTCAGGAGCATACTGTGTCCCATCTTTTGGAGCAGCCTGACCTGAACCTCTACGCTGTGTCTAACCACATGCTTTCTCAACTTCCATTGAAGGCCATCAGTGTTCAATAAACCTAATGCTGGAAAAACATGTTAAGGTAAGTGCTCCTGCTCTTTTATATATCCTTTATATAAAGGCAGTCACCTTTTCTCATTTCTTCTACTTTCACTGTTAAGGTATGCCCAGATATTTGATTCTAGATACAGTTACTCCTCCATTAAAGTACATTTAACAGATATTTCTAACCTTCACCAAGGAATTAATTCACTGCTTGTAGTTTCTTTGAAAGTCAGTAAAGCCATCTTGAAAGGTACTTTACTACTGAAACCACTTAAGGATCCTGTTCAGTGGAATCTTTACTTTCTGCAAGAGAAGCTTATCCTCCCACCCCCTTTGAGACTACAGCTTCAGGAGACTTGAAAATCTTGCCTTGGAAAACTCTTGTCCTTGTATCTATAACATTAGGTAGGAAAATCTCAGAGTTGCTGGGTTTTCAGTTGGAATCACCTTATCTGACCTTTCAGAGTATCCTTGCATACTAATTAATTATTTTTGTCTAAGGTTGTGCCTTGAAGCCGTTCTCAACCAATTCATTCTTATTGGATCCTCTGTGAATAATCAGATTTTGTTTAACTGACATGGTATTATTCAAACTCAAAACAACCTTGAGAGGTTGATAGTCAGGAGGCAAGCTTTCTAGTACCTCTTGACTTGGGAGTAACCCCCCATACATGTATACACGCACACACACACACACACACACACACACACACACACACACGCTCATATGATGGAAAGCTTTTTGAATTTGTAAATAAGAGCAAATACTCATATGAGTAAATGTTATTTTGTATGGAGTTTTTGCTGGCAGCCTGTTGTATGAGATCATGTTGCAGTAGAGTAAGGAAATTTGCTCTTACCCCACTGTTGTGTGATCTCAGAGATGGTATATATAATTAGCAGGAAGTGTGGGGGTTTAATTTTGCTTATTTGTAATAATTTTAGATTAATTCTGAAATGCTCTATCTTATGTCTGCTCATAAGAGCATCAGTATCCCCTTTGGGGAGAATGGCATCCCCACAAATTATCACATTAGTAACAAGGTCCTAAGTATGATCAGTCGTGAGGGAGTTGGGCACCCAGGTTGATAGCAAACTGACTTTTGACCACCATATTGCCTTTATTGCACGGAAAGCTTTCTACATGGCCCACCTCATTAGTAAGGGTATCTCATCCACGGACAAGGAGGTCATAATATCCCTGTATTCCTCCCTTATAAGACCCATTATTGAGTACAATGCCCCATTCATCATGTACCTCACAAAACACATGCATCAGCTGGAGGGACCACAGAGGTTCCTCACAAGGAGAATCCAGGGCTTCAAACATCTAACCTACACAGATAGGCTAAAATCCCTGTCCCTCTACTCAGTCTCAGACTCGTCAGAGATAATCTCTGTTTGGCATACAAAGCAAAAGCCTTGATGGGACTGCTGCATATCTGCAAGTCAAGCTCCACTCAGGTAACCCACACCCGTGACCTCAGCCTGGTCTGTGACATCAATAGGACTTGTTGGCAGGAAAGATTTGTGTCCCAGAGATTCCTCCCTTCTATGGAATAGACTCTCTCCACATTAAGCAGAGTACCTCATTAACCATTTTTAAGCACAACTTGGATAACTGGATGGGGAAGAGAAAATACATCCCTGGGATTCCACCTGTGTTCCTGCTTGACAGGGGCATCGAGTGCTGACTTGTCAGAAAATGGGCTAAATTCTTGGCTAGGCTTGTAAGGGCCTCAGGACCAATAGCCTAGTAACTTCCTACGATCCTAAAGGAGACAATTTATACACACACACACACACACACACACACGCGCGCACGCACACACAAACTCTGAGACCACACGGACTTGGTGAACAGGAGAAAATGAGGAGAAATGCTGCACACACTTTGTCCAAGTCTAGCCCCCATGACAGGATGACTATGATCTTTTAGGTTTGATGTTCCAAGCATCAGTCGACTGACTGGTGACAAATGTTAAGACTCTCACTGGTTTTCTTTCACAATTATTCTAATAGAGGTGAATTCCTTCTTTATTTTATAGATGTACAAAGAAAACGGAGATTTTGTGTTTACAAGCAAATCTATAAGGAAAGACACTTTTCTGTTTATTTCCTTTTTTAAACAAGAAATTTGTTGCAAAGTTTGTAAGATTAAGTATCTGATTGTAGTATCGCAAACATTCACACAAGTCTTTGTCCTGTACTGCAAGAGCTCATTCCCCTAGAGCACTTGCTACTTATCAGGCATTTTCCATAATGCAGCAGTGGATGATACTTCTGTAGCGGCTACTTGGTCTTCACTGAATACAGAAGTATGATGTGAAAAAGAAATCGAGGACAGGCGAGGAAGTGTATGTAACAGATATATTGAGCAGATCAGACCATGTTTACCAGAAGAACTGCTGAGTGAAGAAATATACACACACACACACACACACACATGCCCACACACACACACACACAAACACATATACTTTCATGTACTCACAACAGTGAAATCTACACTTGTATATTTATTTTTATTTTATATGTGATTACCGGGTTGGTCTGTCTAGGCAATCAGGTGCCCATTTTCTGCAGAGACCTGGGGAGAAAAGCTCCACATACATGACAATCATAAAAATACAAAAGCTCCACATATATGAGAAAAATACAAAAGTCAGAGATGAGTGCAAATTAATAGAACAAACAATAGTATAGCATAGCATAGTACAATGAGAAGTTACAGAAGGGTACAACATAGAGTGTACAGTAGTAAACAGAAAATACAATGTATTTGGTTATGAAATTGCAGTAATATATACAGTTATATGCATACATTTAAAAATACAATTCGTTATGGTAGTTTTTTTTCTGTGTGTTTGACCTTTGAGTAGTGCCAGAGGAAGATTTATCTGAATGGTGGTAGTCGGGCTAGTCATGGTCAGTACAGGTACATTGACAGATGAGATTGAGGTGGGCTTTTAATTGGGTTTTAAAAAAATGGGACTGCTGTTTTGCAAACTGATATCTGGTATCAGCAGGCAGGTCACACATACCATACCAAAATAAACAGTTATGAGTACAGGCACTTGCACACAGACATACACACAAAAAAAGTAAAATTTAAACAAGATGCAAACTGTACTGTGATTCCACTTTCCCTTATTTTATATTACAACCCCCAGTCCAACATTGTCAGTGGAAGATTGGAAATTGCAAGATGACTTTCAGTAAAGCCATCTAATGCATAATACAGATTCACAGAAGTTGAATTAATGTTCAAGTATCTGTTAAATCAGTAAACCAATGTTTTGTCAGTTTGTTCTTAAAATAAAGATAGAATGATTAAGGTCTGTATTTTAGTCATTGGCTCCTTCTGTCAGTTTACCTTTTACTGAACTTATTTAAATCAGGCCATCCATATATTCTTCTCTCAATTAATTATATGTTTTAATTATTATATGTTTTCTGGACAAATACATATATATAAAGAGAGTGATCATATTATTATTATGGTATTTGATTAGGTAAATAGATGCTTTGCAGTGGTTATGTTATTTAACACAGTTGATTTTTTTTTTATTTCAGATTGATTGTGGGAAACGTCGAATTGTGGATGAGAGCGAAGGTCGACTTTGGGCAGAAAGTAAAGGGTTCTACTACTTTGAAACTTCTGCACAATCAGGAGAGGGTATCAATGAAATGTTCCAGGTACATAAAGCGGAATTTCTTTGATTGTTATTGCATAAAGTAGTTAAGATGCACATTTTTTTCTCCAGATTAGTAGGATTAAAGGTAAAGGCCCTTTTTTCTAGTATCTGACAAGCTGAACCCCCCCCCCCCCATGAATACTACACCTCCTCAGCTACTACACACACACACACACACACATATATATATATATATATATATATATATATATATATCACACCACTCTACTGCTTCTTGGAACATTTGTGATTACTACTTTACTCTGTACTGCAGTATATTGGATAGCATTGTGTGATATTTGTTATAAGCTTACTTGCTGAACAAGAGTAGTGTTCTTCCCTGCTGTCACCCTATCTCTCTTGTTTTATAGTTTGTACACTTGGCTTCCAGGATTGCCTACACAGTCTTGTAATAATTTTCCTATTTGCTGCATCATTTTTTGAACATTAAGCTGAGCAACACTACAATTCACAGTTTCACATTTATTTGTAAATTTTTCTTGCCCAATTTGTTTGTATTGTATTCTATATATAGCCTTTAATTTGTATCACTGAACTCGGCAGATTGCCTCAGTACTGTACGTATGTGGACTGATTAACTTCTGCTGACGTGGGAGGTGTGACCTACTTTGCTTGCTGTTGTCTACCCCAAGTACCCTACACTACTACATTTTTAGAAAACAGGCAAACTGTACATCAGCACCCTGACTGGAGAACGAACATTCTCCAGCCGGGTATTAATGTACAAGTAATGCCCAGTGAAAAATGAGTCCACCATTTCACAGCAGCATATCAAGCTGCCATGGAGCATGGACTAAGAAAATTGAACAACCGCCATTATTTTACTGTCACTAAACAACGCTTTTGCTGTTTAGCATGTGTAAAATGTGAAAAAAAAGAAGACAATTAAAAACAAATTGTGTGCGCGCATTTATCTGTGTGTAAGTGTATGCTACATGTCAGTGAAAGTGGTTGAGCCATTATTTTACACTCGCTAAGCAGCTGTTTTGCTGTTTAACGAGTGTAAAATAAAAAAAGAAAAAAATTTAATATCGTGTGAGAGAATGTATGTGTGTGCGTGTATGAGAGTAAGAGAGAGAGAGATCGAGTGAAACAGAAAAAATTGTATGCGTTTGTTTCTGTCAGTGTGCGAGTGAATGTGTGCATGAAAGCAGAAGAGTGTGTGTGTGAGTGTGTGTGTGTGTGTGTGTGTGTGTGTGTGTGTGTGTGTGTGTGCGCTCGCACGTGCATGTGAGAGACAGAGAGGGTAAAGTGTGAAAGTGATCCCCTTGCAGCAGCCGCAGCAGTTTTGCGTACCTCTCAACCTCAGATAATAGTTCTCAACCTATTAGCACAAGAAATCTGGACAAAGCCTGACATAATGAGGGACAACTACTGAGAAATAGGGACAGATTTTAAATATTGCTCTTATAAACTTAGAAAGTTGTTGGAATAACAGGATGTGTGTTATAACAGCAGACTTCAATATAAATATGCTAGAGAAACATAAACACTTCACGGAAGACATTCTCATAGATCATAGTTTCTCTAATAATATAAGATCTGATGTCAGTCTTCACTTAATCCTTGACTTTGGGTATGTTTCCGTTTCTCAGAACTGACTTGGCCATTATTTCAGCTTGCACCTTGTAAAAACTCAGGCTTAGCTTTACCCATAATGCTCCTCTCAGGATTACCTTAGATCTGGTTTGCTGCTTTTAGTCCAAAAACGAAATGAGATAGAAAACTCGCTTTATTTCTAAAACAGAAAACAAAGCTTTCGGGAGTGTCCCTTCCTCAGTGTTATTTAATACATTTTGAATTAAAAGTATTCACATTATATAGTCAAAACAGACAAACACCAGATGACACAGCCAACCTATAAAAAGACATTACATAAAAATCAATCAAGTAGTTAAAGTCATACTACTATATTTAAAACATAAATATACTTCTATTAAATAGATGTTTAAAACTTACTATGAAACACCATTATAAAACATAATGCTAATACAGCATGTAAAGCAAACTAATTATGGCCTATCATTAAAACGTTACGTATAAAACAGTATGAATAAAACACTTAATGATACTGTTTTTGCCTAAATTCCAACATTGGCTTGATAGTAACCATATTATTTAACCCAGGTTTTTTATCAGCATTTAGTCTAACAATCCACTTATATTCAGCGATATCCAGTTTATTAATAATATCGCCTAATCTTAAACTTTTATCTATTATTTGTAAGACTTTAAATTTAAAATTATGCTTTTCATTCTCATCACTGCTATGTTGTGCTAAGGCATTTCATAAAAATATGCCTTCTCATTTCTGATTTATGTTCTATAATTCTTTCTTTCAGAGATCGTGAACATTTACCAACATAGAATCCAGGACATTGTGTACAGGTAGCCAAATATACAACAGAAACAGTTTTACATGTTGCTTGACAACATATGTCAAACCTAATTTTACTTTGTGGATGTGTAAACATTTTTTCACTACAAATATCATTGCAGCAACGACAAGAATAACAAGGAACCGTGCCCATTTTATTTGCCATAACTGATGGTATTAAATTCATTGCAAAATCCTTATAACATAACCTTCTCTTTAAATTCTGCATATTCCTGTGTGCAAATCTTGGAACAGTTCCCAAAAGTTTACTTAATTCAGGTTGAGCCATAAGTATACGCCAATTTTTTTCAATTATTTGCTTGACGTATTTTGTTAAATTATTATATGTCAAAATGTATCTTATAAAGTTTTGTGACATATTACACTCATTTTCTTGATGTGCCTCATCACTGAAAAACGGTCTTGCATAGTTATCTCTTTTATTTAATATATCTTCTTTTATTTCTTCAACCTGTGCCCTCCTATAACCTCTGTTATAAAAGTCCTTACAAGTTAATTCCATCTGCTGTTTGCATTTATTAAAGTCTGTATTGAGCCTGCTGATACGCAGCAACTGACTCTTCACTATCCCACGAAATATGTGGCTTGCATGCATGCTGTTTGCGTGTGTGTATCTATTAACCTGTATTTTCTTTTGGAATACCAAAGTTTCCAGTGTATTGTCATCATTTTTGTGCATTATCACATCCAAAAATGTCATTCTATTACTGGATGTGCACATAGTAAATTTTAAAAAATCAGTTGTATTATTTAAATAAGTAACAAAATCCAAAGGAGGAAGCAATCATCTACAAAACAATGGTAAAATAAAACGTTTTTATATAAATTCTTATCACCATATACATAGATTTTCTCCCATTGACTTAATACTATGTTTGCATATGTGTTAGCCATGGGCGTACCCATGGCTTCACCAGAGGTTTGCAGGTAATACTGTTTGTTGAATATAAAAACATTATTTTCCAAAGTTACTTCTAATATACTACATAATACTTCAATTTCCCTTCCTTTGTTGTTAGTATTTTCACATAAAAACTACGTACAGCATCAATTCCATAGTTATTGGGTATAACTGAACAAATATGTTATATCCATAGTCACCATTAAATATTCATGTTCTTCTATTCCAATGATATAATTTCCTCAGGAAATCACCTGTGTCCTTTATATAACTAGGACAGGAAATCAAATATTTACTAAGTTTTTCTTGAACATAAATAGACAGAAGTTCTGTCGCCCAACCTCGTCCTGATACAATGGGCCTCATCGGTGGCGATGTAAGTGACTTATGTAACTTAGGAATACCATAAAGAACCGGAATAACCGGAGTTGAAACACTGAAGTAGTTAAATATATCTAAATCAGTATCACCTTGTGCTTGTAAATCATATAGAAACATATTCACATCACTAATAACTTTTTAACATCAGCCATAGTAATCTCCTTAAATGTTTGTTTGTCATCCAAAAATCTATACATGGATTCCAAATATTTAATTTTAGCAAAGATCACAGTGGCACCACCTTTATCTGCATGCTTAATTATGATGTCTTTATTAGCAAGTAAGGTTTTATAGGCCTCATTTTCATTATATGTTATATTATATGAGTGTATTTTTAATTTATGCCTAAGCACATCATCATATAGCTGTCTAACTCATCTTCACAAACAGAACTAAAAGCATTTAATATAGGGAAATTGTTAGGAATAAATGCACTTTTTCCTCTTTAACTTCACCTGAACACCTCTATCCATGTCTTTAAAAAACATTTCCAAACTGATGTTACATACAAACATCTTTAAGTCACTCAAGGCTTCCACTACAGTATCATTCCCGCTTACAATGAACTGTAAGCCTTTATCCAGAAGCCTCTCCATATCGGCAGTCAAATTTAAAGAAGATAAATTCACAACTGATGAGTTCAGCTTACCGGTCACTTTTGCACCTGTTTGTTGCTTGGCAAAGGACTGCTGTTTTTCCTTTTGCCCACACTCAAATTGAAACGTTGTTGCGAGCAGCCTCTCGATTGTGTCCGATTCCTTGTATCCACCTTTTTGGGTAGGTTTGGAACTATTGGCTTTGTGAGGTTTAAAAAAACCTCATTTTGTTTAACTTGTGTATCAGATTTACTAGCTACACCTTCCGCCTTTTGCTCATGAAACTTTGAAGAGTCTGCTGCTGTGGGTGTGGCCATTGTGACCTGCTGCTGAGAAGATGTATCCTCTCAATGAATAACATTTCGCGTACTTCGTTCTTCATCATTAGCCTCTCTATTATTGGATTCACGTTGTATGCGAGTCTGTCCTTCATGTGTGGGCAGAACATTTTGAATTTCAAAGTCGTCAAGCTCATCCATTCTATTTTCCTTCTCTTTTTGTAAGAATGGCTTAACAATGTTATTAGTTCTCAGCCAAGAAAAAATATGGCCGAGCTTGAAATCAAATTTGTGCTGCTTAGCTGCTTGTAATTTATTATCAGGCATGTTCATTCTATTAATCATTAGTTGATAAGCACTAAATACATGTATAAAGTCATTTGAACTGGGCAACTCATTTTCCAATTTTATGATTTCATCTGATAATTCCTTTTCTATAGGCACAAAGAATTCATTCATCAATTGCATGTATTCTTTGCTCAGTTTCAGGTTTAACTGTTGCCATGTCTTTAAAAGTTCTGGATAAGTGTTGGCATATGTCGGCATTTTTAATATACGAAGTCCCCTAGGGAATATATTGAATTCAAGATACGCATTAAAGCTCAGGTGTTGCCATTGATATTTTTTAAACACTTGTACGTTTCTTTTCAGTTGAATTAGTATATTACTCAATTCCTCGTTCCTCACAGGAAAAGTTTCAGCATTAAAGTTTTTACCACCTGTTATTTGAGAAATAAGTGAGTTGTCTACTTGATTTATCAAGTCTCGCAGCGATTTTCTGATACATTTTTCATTACCCATATGCTGTATATTTTGCGATTGTATTGGCTGTGGCTGTGTCATCATATAAATTGTCCTTGGTTCAAACAGGAAAATGAGCAACTTTGGTCGAGAAAAAGTATCACTAATAAAAAATATATATTCCAACCACGGTTTTAATCTTCTCTATTCAGAGCCAATATGACATCCAAAAATGAAATGAGATAGAAAACTCACTTTATTTCTAAAACAGAAAACAAAGCTTTCGGGAGTGTCCCTTCCTCAGTGTTATTTAATACATTTTGAATTAAAAGTATTCACATTATATAGTCAAAACAGACAAACACCACATGACACAGCCAACCTATAAAAAGACATTACATTAAAATCAATCAAGTAGTTAAAGTCATACTACTATATTTAAAACATAAATATACTTCTATTAAATAGATATTTAAAACTTACTATGAAACACCATTATAAAACATAATGCTAATACAGCATGTAAAGCAAACTAATTATGGCCTATCATTAAAACGTTACGTATAAAACAGTATGAATAAAACACTTAATGATACTGTTTTTGCCTAAATTCCAACATTGGCTTGATAGTAACCATATTATTTAACCCAAGTTTTTATCAGCATTTAGTCTAACAATTCAGTTATATTCAGCGATATCCTGTTTATTAATAATATCGCATAATCTTAAAATTTTATCTCTTATTTGTAAGACTTTAAACTTAAAATTATGCTTTTCATTCTCATCACTCCTATGTTGTGCTAAGGCATTCGTAAAAATATGCCTTCTCATTTCTGATTTATGTTCTATAATTCTTTCTTTCAGAGATCGTGAACATTTACCAACATAGAATCCAGGATATTGTGTACAGGTAGCCAAATATACAACAGAAACAGTTTTACATGTTGCTTGACAACGTATGTCAAACCTAATTTTACTTTGTGGATGTGTAAACATAAAAGATATGCGAGACCGTTTTTCAGTGATGAGGCACATCAAGAAAATGAGTGTAATATGTCACAAAACTTGATAAGATACATTTTGACATATAATTTAACAAAATACATCAAGCAAATAATCGAAAAGAATTGGCGTATACTTATGGCTCAACCTGAATTAAGTAAACTTTTGGGAACTGTTCCAAGATTTGCTCACAGGAATATGCAGAATTTAAAGAGAAGGTTATGTTATAAGGATTTTGCAATGAATTTAATACCATCAGTTATGGCAAGGCACGGTTCCTTGTTATTCTTGTAGTTGCTGCAATGATATTTGTAGTGAGAAAATGTTTACACATCCACAAAATAAAATTAGGTTTGACATACGTTGTCAAGCAACATGTAAAACTGTTTCTGTTGTATATTTGGCTACCTGTACACAATGTCCTGGATTCTATGTTGGTAAATGTTCACGATCTCTGAAAGAAAGAATTATAGAACATAAATCAGAAATGAGAAGGCATATTTTTACGAATGCCTTAGCACAACATAGGAGTGATGAGAATGAAAAGCATAATTTTAAGTTTAAAGTCTTACAAATAATAGATAAAAGTTTAAGATTTGGCGATATTATTAATAAACTGGATATCGCTGAATATAACTGGATTGTTAGACTAAATGCTGATAAAAAACCTGGGTTAAATAATATGGTTACTATCAAGCCAATGTTGGAATTTAGGCAAAAACAGTATCATTAAGTGTTTTATTCACACTGTTTTATACATAATGTTTTAATGATAGGCCATAATTAGTTTGATTTACATGCTGTATTAGCGTTATGTTTTATAATGGTGTTTCATAGTAAGTTTTAAATATATATTTAACAGAAGTATATTTATGTTTTAAATATAGTAGTATGACTTTAACTACTTGATTGATTTTTATGTAATATCTTTTTATAGGTTGGCTGTGTCATGTGGTGTTTGTCTGTTTTGACTATATAATGTGAATACTTTTAATTCAAAATGTATTAAATAACACTGAGGAAGGGACACTCCCGAAAGCTTTGTTTTCTGTTTTAGAAATAAAGTGAGTTTTCTATCTCATTTAGTTTTTGGATGTTATATTGGCTATGAATAGAGAAGATTAAAACCGTGGTTGGAATATATATTTCTTATTGCTGCTTTTAGTACCAGACGCATTTTTCCTGTCAGCTGTTGAGGAAACTCTTTCATTTGAACTCTAAGGCTCCTTTTTGTGAAAAACACTTATTTCATTCTCTTTATGTTTATCTCTTAGCTCCTCTAGGCTCCCTTTTTAGACACTTTGTGTTTTCTCAGTAACATCATTGGCAGTCCCTTTACTTTCATTTTCTCTCCATCTACCCTTACAGTAAACTTTCAGTACCATTGTTGGTACTTTCTTTGTTTAACTTCCCTTTACTGTTTACTTTTACTGTATCGGTGCCTGTTAGATCCTCATCTCTGGCACTGGTTACTACCCTGAGCTCTTCAGTTCTGTCAGAGCCAGAGATCTCTCAGGGACGAAGCTTCGCTGTCAGTTCCAGGGAGTGTGGATCCATTCCAGTGTTGTTGGTGCCAGCCATACTCCTGTGGGCATCTGCACATGAGCTCGACTCCGGCTTTGGCTTCAGAGGCAGCTTCCTTGGTACGGGGTGGGAGGGACCATAGTTCCAAGGGAGTCTATAGGGGGCCTGCTTTTCAGGCCATGGAGAGGGCCTTGTCCTCTGTGGGCTCACAGTCGATACCACTTAATTTGGGCTAATATCCCAGTACTTCCCCTCGCCCAGAGCTACCACCAGCTTCTGACCTGGGACAGCAGGCAAAGAAACCTCAGGATTCAGCCCTGGTGGTTATGTCTTCTTCAGACACCTCCCCAGTCAGTCCAACTGAAGAGGTGTCCCTGAAGAGAAAGTGCAAGAGGAAGCACTTGGCCTCCCCTGAAGAGTCTTACACAGAAGATACTAATTTTGATGAAGGGGAAGATTCCCCAAGGTCACGCCCGGAAGATGTCAAATTTGGAGACATATTAGAGATCCTGAAGCAAAGGGGTGGCTGGACTTCCCAATAGCCATCATCAGAGTAGTCAGTATACCTGTAGACGTTCCATACCCGACCGTCTACTTTTTGGATTTCTCCGCCTGCTGACAGTCTGATTAAACTGATTCCGCAGCAGGCTTGGAAGATACTTGATTCCATTGTACAAATCCCAAAGAGACTGGACCACATTTTTTCAGCTCCTGAAGATCACCACCATTGTTCTAAAGGTATACCAGTAGATACCATGGTGGTTGCAGCAGCCACCAAAAAGGAACATGGTTCCTACTATCTATCCTCCTAACAAAAAGTCTAGGACGATGGAAAGATTCGAGAAGCATATGCCTTATCAACCATTGCTCTTGGGTCCTTGAATTTCATGGCACATTTTACTAGACTGCAAAGAGACCTGATAAAGGAGTTGTCAGATACTCTGACAGGAGCCATAGCTGGGGGAGTGCAGGATAAAGTAGCTTCCTAGCTGGCAACCCTTGAATCCAGAAGTAATTTGTCCATGAGGCTCATTGCACACACAGCCGAAGGGATGACTAGGATAGTGGGTTCTGTGTAGCCATGAAGAGACTCACCTGGATCTGCTTATGTGAGTTTGTAGAGCCATTCAAGTCTTCTTTCATCAGTGCTACTTTTGATGGAACATCCCTTTTTGGCCCCAAAGTTAAAGAGACCCTTGCCAGATGTGAGAAGGATGGAAAGACCCTTTCAGCCATGGGCATATGCTTTTTCACTCCTGAACAGTCTTACTCCGGGAATCAGAGGAGTGGGAAGCTATGGTTCAAAAAGTCCCAAGGACCTTTCTAGGACTCACGTGGCAACGACTCTCCCCAGGGCAGAGGGGGGAGTTGTAATGGAAAACGCCATCCACGAGGCAGAGGTGGCCCACAGAATCAAGATTCCAGGGATTCATTCCCTGGTAATTCCTATCAGCATCCAGAATGGAAGCCAGATTGTCATCTTCTGGAGGCAGTCGGGGGGAAGTTTATCCCTGCACCTGTCTGCCTGGCTAGATATAACAATGGATAATTGGGTACAGAGTATTATAACCAGAGGTTACATTATCCCATTTTCAAAACAACCCAGACAACTAAAAAGGATCCCAGACATCCCATCAAGTCTCAGGGATGCAGCAGTCTTAGAAATTCAAAACCTGCTCAACAAGAGAGTCATCTAGGCAGTCCCTCCAGATCAAATAGGATCCAGAGTTTACTCAAGATTCTTTTTAGTGCAAGAGAAAATGGGACTGGAGACCAGTTTTGGATCTCAGTGTGTGTCAGTTAAACAAACCAAATTCCAGGTAGTTATGGTTCAGTCTATGCTTCCATTCTTAGGGAAAGATGATTGAATGTGCTCAGTAGATCTTCAGGATGCGTATTATCACATAAAAATGAATAAGCACTCCAGAAGATTCCTGCATACCTCTCAACCTGGAAACATCAAAAATTTGGGCAAAGGCCCATGAAAAATAGGTACAAATCTGTACACTGATTAACATAAAATTTGATAACATAATTATGTAATCCAACCCACTCCAATGGAATTGTGGGGTACCAACTTTCAAACGCAAACTGAAGAACAGGCAGCCAAAATATGGCCCCAGCCTGCTGCTCATTTCTATGCTGTATAACATAATAAGCTGTGATGAAGAATGGAGTGGCCAGTACACACACACACCTCGTTTGCTTAAATAACATAAGCTGCTGCTCATTTCTGCTTAAATAAAATAATAAGCTGCTGCTAAAGAAATATCAGATGCTGCAATACCCACAATAAAAGAAATATGCTGCATAACATAATAAGCTGTGATGAAGAATGGAGTTTGCTTAAAAACTAAGCTGCTGTCTGTTTCTGTGCTGCATAACATAAGCTGTGATGAAGAATGGAGTGGCCAGTACACACACACCTCATTTGCTTAAATAAAATAAGCTGCTACTCCTTTCTGCTTAAATAAAATAATAAGCTGCTGCTAAAGAAATATCAGATGCTGTAACACACAATAAAAGAAATATGCTGCATAACATAATAAACTGTGACGAAGAATGGAGTGGCCAGTACACACACCATGTTTGCTTAAATAAAATAAGCTGCTGCTGGTTTCTGCTTAAATAAAATAATAAGCTGCTGCTAAAGAAATATCAGATGCTGTACACGTACACATGGAGCACACACGCCACTCATTTCTGATAAGCTACTGCTTAAATAAAAGAAATACATAACATAATAAGCTTCTCCTGCTGTAGAATGGAGGCCAGTAGAAATATCAGATGCCGCTAAGCTAATACACACACACACACACACACACACACACACACACACACACACACACACACACACACACACACACACACACACACACGCTGCTCATTTGCTTAAATAAAACATGCTGCTTGTTTGTTTAAATAAAACACATGTGACACTGCTCGTTACTGCTTGTTTGCTTAAATAAAACATGCTGCTCGTTTCTGCTGCAACAGGCGCACACCTACCTTGTTTGCTTAAATAAAAGAAATATCAGATGCTGCATAACATAATAAGCTTCTCCAGCTGTTTAAATAAAACATATGAAGAATGGAGTGGCCAGTAGAAATATCAGATGCTGCTAAGCTAGTACACATGCTGCTCGTTTCTGCTTGATTGCTTAAATAAAACACGTGTAACACTGCTCCGGCTGCTTCACATGCACACACACAATGCTCGTTTGTTTAAATAAAATAATAAGCTGCTCTGTCTGCTTAAATAAAACATATGTAGAAATATCAGATGCTGCTAAGCTAGTACACATGCTGCTCGTTTCTGCTTGATTGCTTAAATAAAACACGGGTGACACTGCTCCGGCTGCTTCACATGCACACACACACACTGCTCGTTTGCTTAAATAAAATAATAAGCTGCTCTGTCTGCTTAAATAAAACATATGAGAAATATCAGATGCTGCTAAGCTAGTACAATGCTGCATGCACACACACACTGCTCGTTTGCTTAAATAAAATAATAAGCTGCTCTGTCTGCTTAAATAAAACATATGAAGAATGGAGTGGCCAGTAGAAATATCAGATGCTGCTAAGCTAATACACACATGGAGCGGACTGCAGTCAGAATTCCTTTTTTCTTACCTGGGACATGACCTGCGGCATGTAGGAGGGTGCTGGATGGACTGGGAGGGCTGAAACTTAAATTTGCACAGCCATTCCCTCCAAAACAGTTAAAAATCTGATGGACTCCAACGAAGCTGATGTCATCATGCATGCCCCTGTAGGTTGGTGATGCATGGTGACGTCAGCTATAAATTTAAAGTTGTAACACACAGAAAATAAAACAATAAATAAATAAGCCAAAAAAATCTGGAATTAAAGGGGCCTCTCGGGAATTCGTGGCACCCCATTATTTTTCCCTGAAAAACGGTAAATATAGAGGAATTCAGTAGTATGGATTCCTGCACTTCCGGCTGAGAGCCAGTTATTATCATTTCAGAGCCCTGCCCTTTGGTCTCAACACAGCCCCTAGGGTGTTCACCAAATGCATGGCAGTGGTAGCAGCTCACTTCAGAAAGAAGGATTCTGTGTGTTTCCACATGTAGATGACTAGCTTATTACCACACCCACCAGGCATCTACTGTTTCAAGCAAAGGACTATGTTCTTCAAACTTGCTACTCACTGGGGATCACTGTAATCTATGAAAAATCCCATCTAGAGCCAACACAGCAATTAGAATATATATGGGAGTGGTACTAAATATAAGCATCAGTATTGCGTCTGTTCCCCCAGAAAGACTTCAAAGAATAAAATTGCAAGTCAGCTGGATTATTTGCAGCAAAAAACAGTGACTGCAAGACTTTTGTTACAAACTCTAGGATCAGTGGCAGCCACCATCACTTTAGTTCCCTTGGTTTGATTTCACATGCGAAAGCTACAGTGGCTCTTGGCATCACAATGGTGGTTGCTGAATCAGCCAATGTTCCATAAGGTACTGATCACCGATCTATGCAAGAAAGATGTTAGTTGGTGGCTTCACTCCAGCAAAGGTTTGTTGGGCTGACACTTTGTCCGTCCTCAAACCCAAGACATAGTGACCATGGACATGACACAATAGGGTGTTAGGAGTGCATTATCTGGGAAAGACCGTCCAAGGTACTTGGTCCCAGCTGGAGGCCAATTTGCATATCAGTGTTCTAGAGATGAGAGCAGTGCTCTTAGCATTGCAAGCATTCCAAGAAACCCTCCCCTTGGGAATGATTGTGATTCAAACAGACAACATGTTAGTGGTTTGGTATCTCAGCAAGCAGGGGGGGACCAGATCTTACCCTCTTTGTCAAAAAGCACTCAGGGTATGGCATGGGCAGTTTCATCCGATTGCTTTCTAATTCCAACACATATTCCGGGGAACTGCAATGTGATTGTGGACAAACTGAGCAGAAGCATTCTAATGCCTCACAAGTGATCTCTCAATTCTATGGTGACAGAAAGGATATTCCATCAATGGGGCCAGCCCTGCTGTGATCTCTTTGCATCCCCTCTGAACAACAAGTGCAGCAGCTACTTTTCCCCAATTCCCCCTGCCGGGGGAGTCACCGAAAGATGCTCTTCTTCACAATTGGCCCTCCAGTCTACTGTATGCCTTTCCACCGATATGTCTTATTTGCTAGTTTCTGAAGAAAGAAAGCAGGTCAAAGAACAGAATAATTCTCATTGCCCCATTCTGGCCTCAACAAATATGGTTTCCCTTTCTTTGGCCTCACCTAATTCGAAACCTTGGACCCTGGATCCAGCTCCAGACCTTTTGTCCCATCCAGAGGGACTCATTCATTTCAAAATCTCAAGCTCACTGCATGGCTTCTCCAGTTCCAATGATTGCCAGGTGTAATAGCCTCACTGCCTCGGTCCAACGAATCGTTCTAGCTTCTCATAAACCTTCAACTAGAAGACTGTATAACAGTAAATAGAAAAAAATTTAAAATGGGCTATAGAGAATAAACTTAACCCATTTTCTGCACCAATTGATAAGGTCTTAGAATTCTTAGCATTGCTTGTTAAGGCGGGAGCGTCCCCCTCGACCGTATGAGTGCATCTGGCTGCAATTTCTAACTTTCAGGATGGTATAAATGATGCAGCTCTAATGTCCCACAAACTTTGTAAAGCTTTTCTGAAAGGAACCTTAATGCTCAGACCCCCATATAAGGATTCTTCCTCACCTTGGGACTTGAATCTGATGTTACAGTCCTTGTACATTCCCCATTTGAGCCATCTGTAAATTGTCATTTGAAATACTTACCGAGGAAAACCTTATTTGTGATTGCAATTACTTCTGCCAGGAGAATTGCTGGCTTTCTGAACGTCGTCTGATCCAAAATCCCAAAAAAACTAAAATGCTGTTATTTTCACCAACACGTAGGTCTACCGCTTTCACCTTTACCTTAAATTCAAATGATGGCACAATAATCTCCCCTGACCCCTCTACAAAACTATTAGGTGTCATCATAGACAATAATCTAAAATTCGACCTACATGTTAACCAAACTATCAGAATCATCAATAAAAAACTAGGGTCACTTTACAGAATAAAAGCCTTCCTAACCCCTCCAGCTAAAATTGCCATAGTTCGTTCTCACCTTCTTTCAACCCTTCTGTATGCATCCCCTCTACTCTCGAATTTAAACAAGACTGTCCTTAACAAACTCTCAATTTGCTACAACCAAATTGCCAAGTTTGCCACTGGGCTGCCTTTTAGGACACATCATTGCATCAGTCTAAATCAGCTTGGGTGGCTTGAACTACCCAGCCTAATCCAGTATAACCAATTGATTATGGCCTATAAAATCCTCTATAATCTGGACAATACTCCTACACTTAAAAATATTATCACCCCCTATAACAATCCTAGTCCGCTTCGATCCTCTAACAAACTACTAATTCAGACTAGCAAAATTAATAACACAGCCGGTGACTCTCTCTTTGCAAACTCTGTAAGTAGATCCTGGAACTCTCTTCCAGCTGATATTACTTTGCTTTCCACCTTAGGTCAATTTAAAACTAGACTCAAACAACATTTGTCACTTAACTGGCTATGTCAATGTGTCAAGCCTGGATAACACTCTCTAGAATGTGTAAAAATCTGTTAACCAGTTTACTGTGTAATTTAATTTAATCCTGACTTGTGCTCAGGATTAACTCTAATTTGTGGAACTTGTTTAACTTGCTTACTTATGTAATCTCTGTAAATAGTCTGTTTGTAATATGTAATGCTGGTATTATGTTATGCTGTATCTGCTTACCCTTGGAGCTTTTCTCCCCGGGCCTCCGCTGAAAATGGACATGCATCCAGTTGGATTACCCCGGTCAACAAATGTAAAATAAAATAAAATAAATAAAAAAAATTCAGAATTACAAGCTTTATCTTGCAAGCCTCCTTACCTAACATTCCATAAAGGCTGGGTGTCCTTGCAAACTAATCCATCCTTTCTACCAAAAATAGTTTCTGAGACAAATGTCAACCAGATGATACAACTTCCTTTATTTTTTTTCCAACTTTTCAAACAGAGGTGAATATTGTCTACATTTACTAGATGTTCATAGACAATTACATTTTTACCTTCACAGAACAAAAGAATTCAGAAAGTCTGACCAGTTGTTTGTTTTCTTTTCTTCAGGTATGTTGGGTATACCAGTCTCTAAAGTTACTCTGGCTAAATGGCTGAAAGATTGTAAAACCTTCATTTGTGCAAAAAGGAAAGTACAACTACAAGGCCCTGTAAAGGCACATTCTACAAGAGCAATAGCCGCTTCTGCTGTTTTTCATTCCAGCGCTTCTATAGATGACATCTGTGCAGCGGCTACTTAGGCATCCCTGCATACCTTTATTGATTGCAAGCTGGATCTGATCTCTAAGGAACGAGCATTATTTGGTTCAGTGGTGCTCAGGAATATACTTCCATGAGACCTCCCAAGAGTTGGGTCATTAGGGACTTTGTCCCACAGTCAAGGATTAAGTGAAGATTGACAATATCAAATAAAGAATTTATGTCTTACCGTAACGTTCCATCTGTGTTGTCGATCTTCACTTATCCTTGACATTCCCACCCACCTTTCCTCTGCCTTTCGGGCTTCTTGGTGTAATGGATCTAGCCCAATATATTGGATTCTCGTTTTTTGAATACAGATATGGTCACTGATTATTTCCTGTCTGTCACTGTCTAGTACAAACTTGATCTGAGGTAATCCTGAGAGGAGCATTATGGGTAAAACTAAGCTCAAGAGTTTTTGGAAGGCATGAGCTGGAATAACGGCCGAGTCTGGAAGTGAACCCACAGTCAAGGATAAGTGAAGCTTGACAACACTGATGGAATGTTATGGTAAGACATAACTTCTTTGTTGAACTACACCTAACTTTGTGTTGAGAAGTCATATTTTATTTAATCAAGTTATCACTAATACACCTAACTGCAACTAAGACATACACATCTTCCCCCTTGTCATTAGTGACCACTGTCCCATAACCCTTTCCCCTAACTTGCCACAAACTACAGTAGATTCTGTCAGCCACTCACTTTCTCCACTAATTTCCAGAACAGTATTACCAATCTAAAATAATACCTGAACAAAATAAAAAGGAGTGCCTTCCTTAACTGTCAAAAATCCAGATGAGGCCAAATATAATGTGATATATATCCTGTACAATATTCACATTACTCATGTCCCAGTCCTAAACAATATTTCTAAAACCCATCCCCATTCTTTGGGTCAGTCATGAGCTTAAATATCTCCTGAAAATAGGTCAAGCCAGGCGTACTTGGAAAATTTTCCAACATGCTAAAACCAAAACCAGATTTATTACCCTATAAAATGTAGCAAAGAAAGTTATCTGACTACTCCAGACAACAACTGTTTTTAATTTTAAGCAAACCAGATTCTTCCTGGAACCATATTAATAATAGGGTTGCCACCTTTTAAGTGGGCCAAAGTCGGACATTAGGGTGTGTCCAGTATGGCACTGGCCACACCCCTTACCATGACATCATCACAGAAATGTTGAAGTAGATGCATTTATGGGTGCAACAGTGTGAAGTTATTACAGCATACTGAATTCTCACAAACCATTTAAATTATGAAGCTTTAACAGTAAAAGTGAAGCATTACTGCAAAAAAAACACACACCCATTACTCAGTTGTAACAGTAAGTAAACTTTGCAGGAAAAAAATCCCACAATACACATATTAAACAGACAATTATGTTTATTTAAAAAAGTGAAAAAAAAACTCTTAAATTCTACATATCACACTAACCATGACTATTCTGAAACAAGAAAATACTGCACATAAGGACACTACATTTTTTTAAATGTGTATAATTATGAGTATGTTTATTCCAAATTAAAGCTAAAGCAAAAATAAATAAATAAATAAAAACACAAAATTACATACTGCACACTATAAGAAAACTAGACTAAATCATTTCTTTTTAAATGTGTACTTTGCATTTGATTTGATGGCCTGAAGAAGTGCCCGGTTTGATATAATATTTGAAACAAAATCACTACATTTCATCCGGTAATTTATAATCATCATTAGCTTAGCTTTTAACAAGTACACACTACAATGGTTTTACACATCTGTCCATTTATTTTGCACCAAAGAAAAAACTCTTCTAACAAGTGCATTTGATGTTGGTATAGATAATACACTAGCAATTACTGGACATAGTGTAGTCATCTCAGGCCTTTCTCTGAAAAGTTTCAGCCACTTTTCTCCTGGAGATAAGCTTGTGGTACATAATTCTTGGAGAAGGGCTTGACTGCTAAATAGTGCTAGAAAAGATGGTCTTCATCTATGTCCCGCAGACTCAGGACAATGGTCAAACTAAATAAATCATTGAAAACAAAGGGCTCAGTAAAAATAACTTAGTGTAAACAAGTACTTGTTTTCAGTAAAATCAAACCACTGTTCTAAGTACTTAACTACTGTCTCCAAGATCATGATGAAGTCTCTTTTCAACTTGTTAAATGAAGGTGCTTTCTAATGTGCTCATAAGTGCCCTAAGTTTCCACCAGATAAAGCATCTTCAGCTCTTGCATGCAGTTTTTCCTTGAGAGAGACCATTACTGAAAATGTTTCCATGGCAGTAAGTGCTGCTTTTTCTAATATATTTATATGGTTATTGAAATCCACGAGAACAACACTTAGAAAGTGCAGATAGTACTGGGGCAGCATAAGCAATGCATTCTTGCCATGCTCATTATCTGAAAAAGTACTGCTATATCTGCCGGGAGGTCTCCTGTTCTCCCTGGGAGAAGACATGATTAGAGCACTGGGAGATGTTTCACTACTCTGTCAATGGCTGGCGGGAGTGGCAGCCACCTTGCTGGTACATGCCTTAAGAGACTGTCAAATTCCATGCCACAAAACTCAAAGTATTTGAAGTGCCTGGTCCTTGTGGCAGAACCTGTGAAATGGCTGAAAAGTTTCATCACAAACACTTTCACATCATAAGGTAACTGTGCTGCAGCTTTTGTGGTTGCATTATGAATAATGTGGGCAATATACTTAGCCTACTGGACTGATGGACAGTTTTCTTTCAATCTGGTATACACACCAGATTTCTTTCTATAGTTCACACTGGCATTATCAACCCCATATGCTGAAATGATGTTCTAGGGCAAGAAGTGCTTTTCTATAATGTTTAAAATCTGTTGTGATTTAGCCTGGGCAATTTCATCAGTGTCTTCATAGAAGTCCAAAAGACCATTCACCACACCTTCTTCTTTGGAAAAATACCTCACTACATGTGGAAATAATTTTACGTTTCCCCTTGTTGGAAGCATCCAATACAAATAAGTGCCTGGTTTCTGAAGGTCATGCAGGAGGGATTCTAATGAGTACAGTCCCAAAACATTTTCAACAATGGGTTCAGCCTTTGTTCTTCCTCAAGATAGTTTTTTTGTGATGTCTGAGTCACTGTACAACTGGTTGGCCAATTTTACTGCACAATCCAAACTGTTATAGAAAATATTGTGCTTGACTGCATGCAACACCTTAGAGGCTTCTGCTGCAATGATCTTAAGTTCTGGTCCCTCAAAGTTTGTTTTCCTTGTCCTTTTTGTCATCAGTTGACTGGATTTTGCTTGAAAAATAGTAGACCTGTTGTTCAGATGCCTCATGTCATGCGACATTGTTTCTTCCACCATGGGTGACTAGTAATTCATTTTTGCACTACCTGTAGAATACTTTTACATCACTGCATTTCTCGATCCAGACAAATCCATTTTCCAAACATCCTGCTACTTGCACTTTCTCTTGTTGCTGGTTTGCTGTGATGAAGCTGCTGCTCTCTTCATTCTTGAATCTGCACTTACCTGATATACAACATATTTACCAAAACTGTGTTAGTATGATGCAGTAATATAAAGGCACGTGAAAGAATTGGTTTTTGAAAAACATTGGTGTCTGAAAACTGTCATACAAATACTGGTATCTGAAACATGAAGCTGTTTGTAAAGTAGTTCTTTGATATAGATTCACTAAATACCTGAGGAATGGAGCAGAATAGAATTAATAATAAAAAAAATTAAAAAGGCAGAATAGTAAATAACATAATGGAAGGGGGGATTTTGGTCATTGAAAACTTGACATTAACACAGCTTATAGAACACCAAATGCATTGTGTTTACCGCTAAACATGCCCCCCACCCCTCCAAAAAAATAAAGTCATACACATATTTTCACTTTAAAATACTTCTTGCAAATCATCACTAAAAAGACACTCTGAAATTAATTAGAATTCACAGCATAGACCCCATATGTCTCTGAACACTGCGATTAAGCAAAAAATGATAATAATAATAATAATAATAAACCTGCAGCACTAATTTACCCAGCACAATCATGCAATAAACAACAGGCCCAACAGCAGCAGAGCCATATTCTCATTATAATCAAAGCAGTATATTTTAAACTTATTGAAGACAGCATTAAAAACAAAATGCACAAATTTCCAATTATAAAAGCAAACAATCCTGAAACAATGATGACATGTTTAAGTGCAATTCCAAATGCAATGCTTTAATGTCTGAACATGCCCCCCTCAAAAAAAAAAGTAGGTTAAACAAACATTTTCCCTTTTAAAAGTACTTCTTGCAAGACATCACTTAGCAGTTAGTCTAAAATAAATTATAATGCGCAGCAGTCACCATGGACTCCTTTTACATCCAAACACAGCAATTAATAAGAAAAATAAAAATAAACCTATAACAGTAATTTACCCAGCACAACGATGCAATAAAGAACAGACCCAAGTAACAGCAGTAAGACCATATTCACTTTATAATCAAAGCAGTACATTTTAAACTTATTGAAGACAGCATAAAAAATAAAATGCACACATTTCTGCTTAGAAAAGCAAACCGTCTTGAAACAGCCACTACAATGTGTATCTAGTAGAATACAAAATGCACTACGTTTAACTATGAATGTATCCCCTCAGAAAATAAAATGTTATAGGAGCATACACATTTTCACTTTTAAAAGTAGATGTTCTTCGTGTTTCACTGTTGCAGTCATCACATTTGGGTTATCTGCTTGCAGTATCCCTCAGTTGGCCTGATTATTAAAGTCCGTCTTGAAACAGCTATCCCTCAGTTGGCCTGATTATTAAAGTCCTGGGTCCTGCGTTGGTTGCTGTCTCATCTTTTGTGACGTCAGGTAGTCAGGGGTATAAAGCATGCAGCCGACACCATTACATCAGTCTTTCTTGCCGTGCGGTGCCCGAAGCAGAAACAGTTCGCAAGTGCTGGTCGGCCGACTCCTGAAATTTTTGTTTTCGAGTTTCAGAACCAAAGTCTTCAACTAAAGCTAAGTACCCCTTTGGGGAAACTTTTTCTTGCTCTAAACCGATGTCAGTAAAAGTCAATAATTGCATTTCTTGTGGAAAGCAAATACCTCATAAAGATTTTCATTCGCACTGTATTCCTTGCCTAGGCCCTGACCACAATGTACTTCACTGTCAGTTTTGTGCCTTATTTAAGCAACAAACTATTCGTTGTCAGTATATTTACACTTCTGAATATTTTGGTACTTGGTTCAATTACCCAGATATGTCTTCATAAGCCATCCGACTACTGACATTCCGAAAAAACGCAAAGACAGAGACAGGCCACCTAGATCCAAAGCTACTGACGATGCTTCTCCTAAGCCCAGTCGCCAGTTCACTGGTACTCAGTGAGGCGCTTTTGCAGCCCTTGATACTCGCTACTTCAGATTCGCAGGGCTCTACTGAGACCCATTCAGAGTCAGGTATGCCGCGAGATGCTTCAAATGTGGAACCTGTGGATGTCTCTACCTTGGATGGGTCCGAAGCTGCTGTGCAGGCACTGGCTTCTGAGAGTGTATTCAGGCTTACAGACTTGCATATTAAACCGACGCCATCTTCTTCTTCAAGGCCTAAAACTCGAACCATGCCTAGAAAACCAATGCCCAGACCACATGGTCAGGCCTCTATGCTTAAAAAACAAATGATAAGAATGGCTGAAGACCTTATTACTTTAATCAAGGGAAGCCAACCTTCCCCCTCTAAGAGACCTAGGACTGAATTTGCTTATGATACTTCTGACCAGGATTCTGAAATTTCTGTTTCCTCTGATGACCAGGATTTACCCTTATCTACCTATGAGGATTCTGATGCAGAGGACTCTATTCCCTCTGCCCCCCCCCCCCAGAGGATTTCTCTTTTGGTGAAACCTTGCATACTCTTAGGGAGCATTTTCACTGGGAAAACCAGGATTACTCTTATTCTAAAAAGAGGCTTAGGGATTTCTTACTCCTGCCCCAACACAGGCCTTTAGCTATCCCTCCTGTACTAGACATTGTAGATGATGCCTTTTCGAAATCTAGCTTGGCCCCTGACTCTTTACCTCCTGCTCCCAGAAAACCTGATGGATATTACAGGGTTCCTGACTCTCACAAGTTCCTTTTTAAAAATTCTACTGCGGATCCTGAGACCATTTCACAGGGACCCAAGGGTATTAAGGCTACTACTGCCAAAAATCCTACCCCCTCTGATAGAGACTCCAGGGCACTGGATAGATGGGGTAAGAAGGTATACACTTCTGCAACCTTGGCCATTAGGGCCTTAAACTGCCAGTTTCATATGTTAAAGTATCAGCAGCATATTATTGGGTTGTTTAAACAGAAAATTATGTTGATTCCTGACTGTGCTGAAAATAAGGATTTACAGGATTTAATGCATTCTGTTGCTAAACAGGTTGGAAAACATACTTTGCAATGTGGTTTTGATTCACTAGAGGCATCTTGCAGGGCTGCTGTCACTGGGTCTGTACTTAGAAGGCATGCTTAGCTTAAGGAGCAATCTTTGCCAGATCATGTTAAAGCTAAATTGCTGGATACTCCCTTAAATCAGGAACACCTGTTTGGCAACAAAGCAGAAGATGTTCTTAAAAAGATGGAGGAAAAAGCTAAATCTATGCAAACTGTTAAAGATTTCCTACAAGTACAGCCTCCAAGATTTAGTAGGCATTTGCCCTCTAAAAATTGGTCCTTTCCTGCCTCTTTGAGGCCTTAGTCCAAACCCAGAACCAGCAGAACACCCAGACTTCAGTCCCAGGGTACGCACAGGACTAAGCAGTGGGGGGCTCACACTTCCAAATCAGGGAGTAGTAAGACTCCCCCCTATGGTAAGCTGTCTGAATGACTTAACTTTAAAACTTCCAAGCACTTCTCAACTGACTGCTCCTTTAGGGGGAAAGATTGCTCTGCAGGCCAAAAACTGGAAACTCATTACCCAGGACAAATGGGTTTTAAATATAGTTTCCCAAGGATACAGATTTCATTTCCACATGTTACCAACCCCAAATGGCTGGCCAGCTCTACCCCCAAATCAGTGGGCAGAGGCTCAAAAGCGAGTACTCTCTCTCTTAAGCATAAAGGCTATTCAAACTGTACCAGAAGAGGAAAAGGGACAAGGTTTCTACTCAAGACTTTTCCTGGTACCCAGAAAAGACAACTCATGGCATCCTATCCTAGACCTTTCTATCTTAAACACCTTTTTGGTGATTCCAAAATTCAAGATGCTAACTCTTCACCAGTTGCTTCCTATGCTAGGCAAAGATGCCTGGTTGGAAACACTGGATTTAAAGGAAGCCTACCTGCACATCCCAGTCAGGGACTCTTGCAGAAGATACCTACGCTTCACAGCAGGCTACATGCACTATCAGTTCTCTGCACTGCCCTTTGGCTTATCTACTGCGCCCAGGGTATTCACAAAGTGCCTAGCTCCAGTCATTGCATTTTGCAGGCAAAGAAATGTTCAGATATACCCATACCTGGACGATTGTCTAATTCAGGCAGAAATCCAGAACATACTTTTGAATCATCTGGCATTTGTGCAAAAGGTGCTAACTTGTCTGGAGTACACCATAAACGAAAAGAAATCACATCTGGTATCCTGTCATCAAATTATATTCCTGGGAGCAAGCTTGAACACAACTTCCTTTTGGCTTTCCTCACACCAGAGAAACAAATTCATTTGACAACTTACTTCAAACTAATGGCCACAAAATCCCTGCTTTCTGCAAGGCAAATACTGCAGGCCTTGGGGTTCATGGCTTCCTGCATTCTACTAATTCCATATGCAAGACTGCATATGAGGAAACTACAATGGTATCTATAAAGCCTATGGTGTCAACATTCTCAGGATCTAGAAGCAATGATTCGTATCATACCTTGCCTATGGTTAGAGTTCCTTTGGTGGGCAGAGGCCTGCCACCAAAACAAGGGACTACCATTCACTCTACCCCCTGCCGCCTAAGCCCTAACAACAGACGCATCAGACTATGCATGGGGGGGCTCACCTGGCAGGGAAGTGCATTCAGGGAAAATGGAACCCAAGTCAAATGCACCTGCATGTCAATCAAAAAGAAATGTTAGCTGTACAGAATGCTCTGACAGCCTTCGAGGACCACATTCTTCCAGGACAGTTAATGGTAAAGATGGACAAACACCACTGTTATGTGGTACATAAACAAGCAGGGAGGTACCCATTCTTACCCCCCCCCCCCTCTGCAGACTAGTCATGGCTCTGTGGAACACAGCCTTGAGCTACCAAGTGCATCTACAGGCTCAATTCCTGCCAGGAAAACTAAATACACTGGCAGATGAACTAAGCAGAAATCTCATGGATCCACACGAGTGGAAACTGAACCAAAGACTTTCAACATGTTGATAAACAAATGGGGGAGCCCAGATATAGACCTGTTTGCCTCCCCCCAGAACTACCATTTGGACAAATTTTGCACAAGGACTCCCCACAAACAAGTGGATGCTCTGTCCTTCTGTTGGAAAAATCTATCAGTTTATGCCTGTCCGCCTCTGCCTCTCTTCTCCAAAGTACTACTAAAGATCAAACAGGACAAACCAAGGACAATACTGATTGCACCATACTGGCCATGCCAACACTGGTACCCCCTCTTGTGCAGTGTGTCACTGCTGGCTCCATGGCACCTGCCTCAGACCCCTACCCTGCTGTCACAGCAGAAGAGCCAGATTCTACACCCTCAGCTTCAAACCCTGAACCTGGCAGCCTGGCTAATTACCTAATCTCTCCATTACCATCCCTCAGTAAACAAGTGTTGGATGTCATTTTGGAGGCAAGGAGGCCTAGTGTTAGAAAACCTTATGCTGAAAAATGGAAAAGATTTTGTGCCTGGAACCAAACTCAAGGGATGGGCACAGCAGCGCCCATTTTACATCAGATTCTTCAATACTTAACTGAGATGCTTCACAAGGGCTTTTCTTTTTCCTCCATCAAAATTCACGCTTCAGATATTTCAGCTCATTGCAACACAGAACCCACCCCTCTTCTCCCATCCACTGCTCAAGCAGTTCCCTAGAGCGGCCAAAAACTTAAGACCACCCAGGAGAGCCCCAACTCCAGCCTGGGACCTTTACTTTGTATTGGAAAAACTCACTCTTCCTTCTTTTGAGCCAGCTGCAAGTGCAGAGTTGAAATTCCTTTCTTGGAAAACAGCCTTCCTTTTAGCGATCACTTCAGCAAGAAGGGTATCTGAATTACAGGCCCTTATGGCAGTGGAGCCTTTCATCATCTTTCATGCAGACAGGGTGTCCCTCAGGACCAATCCTTCCTTCATGCCCAAGGTAGTATCCAGTGTGGCTCTTAATCAGTCCATCCATTTGCCAACCTTCTTTTCTAATCCACAGAACAAAGGAGAATGATAATGCACTCCTTAGATGTGCACAGACAACTTAGATTTTACTTGGACAGGACTAAACCACTAAGGAAATCTAAACAACTGCTGGTGGCATTTGCTGCAGGGGCAGAGGGGAAGGCTATTTCAGAGCAAACCATTTCTAAATGGATAGGCCATTGCATTCATTTCTGCTATAAGCACCATGGAAAACCTATCCCACAGGGGATTAGACCCCATTCAACCAGGGCTGCAATTACCTCTACAGCCTTTCTCAGAGGTGTCCCTACCAGGGGCATACTAGAAGCTGCTACCTGGAGTTCCGTACATACTTTCACCAAGCATTACCATTTGCTAATTTTCTCTGCAGTCTTGCATGGCCTTGTAGCTGGTCCTAGTGCTATCTAAATTCCTCCTCCCATCTTTAGCTTTGGGAAACTACCCAAATGTGATGACTGCAACAGTGAAACATGAAGAACATAGTACAGTTGTGTACACTTACCATAAATGTAGATGTTCGAGTGTATTCACTGTTGCAGTCCTGGTTACCTTCTCTCCAGCCCCCCTGACGTCTTTTGGCTATACCTCTACTCTCCTTTACTTTGCTTAAAAATTGCATTGGCTGCCTGTTTTATACACCTGACGACCTGATATCATGGAAGAGGTGACAGCATCCGACGCAGAAATCCTAAGACTCTGGTATTCGGGCCGAATGAGGGCTACCTGTAGGCAGATAACCCAAGTGTGATGACTGCAACAGTGAATACACTTGAACATCTACATTTATGGTAAGTGTACACAACTGTACTTTCCTTTCCTTTCGTTTTATCAGTTTGTTGTGTTCTACCCTTCCAGAAAATAATAATATTGTCAAGGTAGCATCCATAAAGAGTGCAGTGTTCAAAAAAGGGGGAAGTCAAAACATATCTGAATTCCCACTTAGCCATAACTAAGTTGGCAAAGGTTGGAGCGCATGCACCCTCCATACCCACACCTGTACTTTGCTTAAAGAGTTGTCCTTCAAAATTTATAAAATTGTTCTTAAGCACAGCCTCCATCAGACTGGTGTATAATTTTATCCTAGAGTGGTCCAAAGCACTACCCCTACACAGATAGTCATAAAACCATTCTAGGCCGGTGTTCTGTGGAATAACTGAGAACAAATTGACAACATCAGCGGTGGCAAAAATAATGTCCTCATTAAAGAAGTCTTCAGACATTTTACTGAGAAAGTCTGAGGAGTCCTTCTAAAGATGGGGGACCTTTCCACAACTCCCTTCAAATGATGGTCAATGAACTGAGTTAAAGTGAACATTTTAGATGATTTTGCATCGGCAGTAGGTCAAGGGGTGGGTCTGTCAGGTCCTTGTGGACCTTTGGTATCCCAAAGATCATTGTATTAACCACAGATTAAAGTCACCCAGTGTAATGACATCCTGTGTTAA
Source organism: Protopterus annectens (assembly GCF_019279795.1). Taxonomy (NCBI): domain Eukaryota; kingdom Metazoa; phylum Chordata; order Ceratodontiformes; family Protopteridae; genus Protopterus; species Protopterus annectens. The sequence continues at coordinate 655,619,215 of NC_056729.1, read as the reverse complement.
ACGGTCATTCAAAAAAAAAAAACATCCGTTTTATAGTACTCAGTGTTCCTTTCATTTATGGAAACCTGCTCATAGGTATCACTATACAGGGTGTCAAACATTTTGTTCACATAGTCATTGGAATTCATGACCACTAACCCATCCCCTTTATCTGGTTTCATCAGTCTGATTTGTCTGTTGCCGATAACATGTCTCAACAATGCTAGTTCAGCATCTGTCAGATTACAGTGGTTGACAGTTGACTTCCTTTACGTCACTTGCCTGATGTCAAATTCACAAATTTTCTAAAACAACAAAATAAAAGGGTGTAGAGGGAGGATTAAATGTGCTTGGTTTTGAACATTCTTTTGAAAAATGTACATTCCTGATACTGTTCCCACCAAAATATAACCCAAAATTTAATTTACACGTAAAGAGTTTCAAATCTACCAAAATATCTTCAGTCTGGGCTCTGTGAGTAGGCACAAATGTTAGTCCCTTTTCAAAAGGTTGAGCCCAATCTTTATTGACATGAAAATCACTGTAGTTGAGCACACGAAAATCTCCACTTGTATTGCAAAAAATCAACTGATCAATCAATTTCTGCTGCATTTCCCCATGTAGGAGACCCTCCTGTTTCCTCTCTGTCTCTGACCCACCCTAATTGCTGCCAGTTCCATATCCTGTCAGATCTCCTTGGCTGGGCCAAATCCAAGTTTCTATGTTTGTAAAACATAAAAATCCTTAAAAATGAGAATTTACCAGCATTTATGTGTTACTAATCAAAAAATTGGAGGTGACCAAGACCTGCGAGTATAGCCCTCGGCCAACAAAGCATCCGAGGGAATAAAACAACCTGGGGTAACTCGCCATACCAAATCCTGGTGTCCAGATCATGAAACTAGAAGAAAGAGCCAAAATATGGGTTCCAAAAGCCAATGTCCATTTTGGCTCAATTATCCAACTCAAAACAAGTAGCCCAGTGTAGATACCTTGTGCAAATCACGTTTCAAAATATTTGGTTTGCTAAAAAATACAGCAAAGGCACCAGAAAAATGCTACTAGCAAAATCAGCATATGCATGCACCCAAGTAATTACTTGGAATGCACTCTTTAAATCTCAGTTCAGGTATAAGAAAACAAACAACCGAAACTTTAATTCTCAGTTCAGGTTTGAGCAAAATGTTCAGGTATGAGCAAAATAAACAAGCAGCATGCTGTTGGTCACACATCAGGCACTCCGAAGCAAGGTATTCAGATTGCATCAAGAAGACACTTTCTCCATTCAGTAAAACTCGGCAGATGTACTTCAGTTCAAGAATACTTTATTGATAGCATCCATGCGCTACTTAGTGGTTCTGAAATAGCAGTATTGAAAACAGGGTTTTTATTGCTAAGTGTATGGGAGTGTCAGTGGCAGGTAACCAATCAAGGTGCATGATTGTGTGGAGCTCCAGAGCCTTTATTCCAATCAAATGGTTTTAATTTGTTGTGTAACAGTAAAAGTAAAGCTAATCAAATCTACAGGAAGGAACTCCTCATTTAAATATTATGCAAACTTGTACCTAATGTCCTGCCCTTTTTATTCATTGTGTAGTAATAGCAGTTAAGCCAATCAAATCTACAGGAAACAACTGTTCATTTAAATATTATGTAAGCATATAAATGATCTGCGCTAAACATATGTGGTGCTTTCAGTAAGATGGAGGTAAGACTTCTTCAAGGGGGCTGGGGTGAGGTTTAGTCACTGTGGATGTGGGCTGATATACCAGCAAACCCATTTCACTTCCTTCCTTCCTTAGAATGAATGGGTTCACATAGGGAACAAAAACTTAGGAGCAAAACACTCCTCAGCACCAGCAGCAGTATGACACTGTGTGAGGGTGTCTTGATTTCCCCACCAGCCCCAAACATGGGTTGTATATAGTCCAGGGGAGGCTACTTGAGTTAACTAAGCCCAGTGAGCCTGTAGAGACCACTGGAATTAGCTGATGGTCCACTGGGAAGAGCCACAAATGTCAAAAAAAAAAAAAACACTCTTCACCCATACTTCCTATGCCTTATGAGTTTGACAGCTAGGAGGTCTTCTAGCAGATCCGTCTGGTGCATTCCCTAATTTTAAATAATATTGGCATGAGCACATGACATAACATTAAAGTTTATGTAAACAAGATTTGTTTATTTTTCCTTAGTACAGGACAGGGAAAAACATTATGTAGTGATGAGAAGTCACATACCCTTAAGCTAATATTTTAACACAATGTTGCCTTGCTAAGAGTACAGCAAATGTTTGCTTTTATTCTGTGTGATAGAATCAAAGGAAGAGTAAGCTAAAAAATGAGAATGAAAATATCAAAGATCACTAGTGTTTTGAATTTTTATTTATTTCATTTTACACTTTGTTGACCAGGTTAGTTCCAGTAGGCAATGGACTCTTTTCAGGGGAGACCCAAGGTGGTATTCATACTGAGTAAGGGACATCTGGCTGAGGTACCAGAGAACGTCCTCTATTCTTTTCGTTAAGTGCTGTGGCATCTTTTACATCCAGCTGAGGTACCACCAACTCTTGACAGATGAGGCCTCGGTTTAACATCTCCCCCTTACTCTGCATTGGAAAATTAACCTCCTGGTATGGGAGTAGAATCCACAGCCTTCTGCACCAAAAATGAATGTGCTGCCTGTTGAGCTACTAAGGATGCTATGTACAATTCATAAATGACTTTAATTCAACAACTGCAGTCTCATAGCTTTGACAGTTTTGAATGTACTTTTCACCTAGAGCTTTTAGAATGGACTTTTTTCCAGATCATCTCATGAATTTAATAGCTGTCATTGCACTGGCTTGTGCTCATATGTAAATGCAGTAATTTGCTTCATTTAAGCCTTCTGGTAGACAATTTGCAAATGAATAAAATGTCAAATAGATCTAACATAGATACGTGCTAACAAAATGGATGGAGTTACTAAGTAGTGGCAATTAGTGCACTACAGTTACAATACATTTTTGTAACCATCTGGGGATTGTGGATTTACAGTTTAACTCTGAGGACAATATGTAGTATATATCTTTGAGGTAAGTGTGCAAAAAATGAAATTTATTATTATACTTGGCTTTTGCCCTAAAATACAGCAATGCAAATTTATGATCCTGTCCATCTGATTAGACTTGTGGGGATAGAGATGCTTATTGGATCCAATCTGGCAATTTTGTTAGTGCTCTGAGCCATGAGCTTCTTTAAGAAAAAAAAACTCCCTTAATGCCTTGACCTCTAATCCTCTCTCAGATCTTATTTTCTGCTTTCCACAATGGGATATGATCCACAACAGCACTCAGTGAAGTGCTCCAGTTATTTCTTTTTGATTAAACTTACTGTTCGTTTTTATTACTTTCCTTAGTGAAAGTCTCCACCCTTATTCTTTTTGTCACTGTCTTCTTCTTCAAAAAAGTCTTTCCTTAGCTCTTTCAACAGCAATGGGTGCAGAGGCCTTGTCGCTCTTTTCATCCTTTTGCTGGCCTATTAACATATTATTGTATTAGTAGTTAAACAGTAATTGATTATATCGTGTTTCTTCTTCTTCTTTCTGGTGTAGAACTTACTTGGCCTGTTTTTGACTGCTTGTGTTTTGACTTTGTATTGCCACTGTATTGGTTATGGTCTTTAGTAATCCCTTGTGTAAGATCTTCAAAAATGTGGCCAGTGTGGCCACAAAACTTTAATCCCAGGACACCTGCAGAGTCTGTGTTGTATGCCTGGGGCTGGATCATCTCACAGTAGACTGCTGTATCTACATGACATTTGGTCCTTATTATCTGGCAGAAAGAAAAAGAAAGAAGGGGCACATTAATTCTGAAGTGTCTCCTGCCACCTGAAAGCAGCAAAGATAAAGGTAGAGAAACAGATAGAGAAAGAGTGTAGAACCATAGGGAAAGCTAAAAAGTAAAAGAAATTAAGAGGAAATCAGATGAATCGGATACTGTCAGCACTGAAAATTTCCATACCAAATCTGCAGCTTTCACTTTCCATGCCAACTGCACTGTGCTGCACATCTCCCATGCTGGGACCCACCTGCATTTTGACAGTTGTGATTTCCAATCAGTCTCCAAGAAAATGTTCAGCAGGCATTCCTTGGAGAAGGCATTGTCTAAATTTCTATATACCTGCCCTCTGTCGACATCCTTCGTCATGTGTAAAATATCCTTCCAGAGTTCAACTAAAATGGATTGAAATTGAATAATGAAGGCATTTGTGAAGGCTCAGATTGAAATGGGTGTCATTCCATCCCCTTCTGTTTCTAGAGTGGATCAGGTTAACCCACAATGTGAGTTGTTCAATCTCACCGTTTGTTCTTACATGTGGGTACAGAGCCGATCCATCGGCTCCAAGTCGGCTGCTTTCCAAGCTCAAGATCTTTGAGTAGCTTGACGCACAGGCCCTATTCCATGATGCTCTCTTACCAACCCCAGATCTAGTTTGCCGCTGCAATGGATCGCACGATCTTTGGAGAAGCTCGGGCCAGTAACCTTTTTTTCTTGTCTTTGGACAAATTTCTTATATATATATATATATATATATATATATATATATATTTATCAGGGATCTGTTAATACTGTTCTTTAGATATATTTCAGCTATGTTTTTTTTTTTTCAGTGAGTTAACTGCAGTGTTGTATTTGTTTTTTTTTTTTTTTTCTAAAACTTGGAGCGATTGCTCTTAGGCTTTTGGCCGTCCTTTAGTTGGTGTTTTACTTGACAGGGCTCTGTCAGGTTGCTTTCCCTATCCCCTTGTTGTTTGTCAAATAGAGTGCATATTTAGACTATTTCTTTAGGATCTGAACATACTGGTGTTATTATCTGTCGATATATATATATATATATATATATATATATATATATATGTATATATTATTTTAATCTTATTAGATTGTTGTTCAGGGATCTGAACTTTCTAGAGTTGTTTATCTGATAATTCTGTTATTTAGATATATATTATCAGGGATCTGATAATTCATGTTTTGATTCTGTCATGTCTGAAAAACAGAAATCGGGGTTTAAGAGGTGTACCTGTGGGTAGAAAATGTCCATTACTGATAATCATGTTTCTTTTGTGTATTGCTTGGGGCCAGTACATTTGCAAGAGGATTGCTCTATCTGCCACTCCTTCAGCGGCAGGGTTATATTAGAAAGGCAAAGGAAGTTGGTGGATAGAGGGCTATTGAAGCCAGATTTTCAGGAAGCATTGGACAAAACTGACCAGACCTCCAAGTCCTCAAAGGGGTCAAAGTCTATTGGAAATACTAAAGCAGAGGGGCGACTGGCAGTTCCTTACCCCTACTGAGGATGAGTCAGTGCTCCTGAAGGCTTTTGGGTCTCAACTTTCTACCTCTTGGGTTTCTCCACCCTTTGACGAATTAATGGATTTGGTCGCTCGAAGGGCATGGGTGTCTCCTGATTCCATGGAACCGGTCCCTCGGAGACCCAACAAATTTATCAGCTCCCCCCAAGATAGGTCTTTTCTTACTAAGGGAGTTCCCGTTGATGCCATGGTGGTGGCAGCGGCCACCAAGAAAGAGATGTCAGAAACCTCTTCTGTTAGGACGACTGACAGATATGAGAAATGCATCTTTAGTTCTGCGACATTTACAATGAGATCGCTTAACTATTTAACCCATTTTACCCATCTTCAATGAGATCTCCTCAAACAGCTTGGAGATACTCTACAGGGCAACACAGATGATACTGTCTCTGAGAAGGTGACGGCACAACTTAACACCCTTAATTCTATTGTGAACTCGTCCATGCGGCTCATTTTTTATGCAGCCGATGGATTGAGCCGGGCAACAGGTTCAGCGATAGCTCTGTGGAGACCATCCTGGATGCGCTCATGCTCCTTTGCAGAAGCCTTCAAGTCTTCCTTTGTCAACACCCCATTTGACGGCTCTTCCTTGTGTGGGCCCAAAGTCAAGGAGACTCTCACCAAGTGTGAGCAGGAGGGAAAGACTCTATCTGCCGTAGGAGTCCGTTTTTCCACCCCTACTAGACCATACCCCAAAGGGCAGAAAGGTGGACAAATGTGGTTTTGGAAACCCCGAGGAGCTTTCCAATACACACATAATGAACCCCCTCCAGGGGCAGAGGAGGGAGTTATAATGGTAGATGCCGCCCAGGAGGCAGAGGGGGTCCGCAGAACCAGGGTGACAGGGAGCAGTTCCTTGGCAAGCCCTATCAGCGCTCCTGAGAGGAGGCCCAACTGTCCTGCTCTGGAGGCAGTCGGGGGTCGCTTGGCTTTATGCCCAGATGCCTGGCTAGGAATTACATCAGATTCTTGGGTAAAAAGCGTAGTTACGAGGGGAAACATCATTCCCTTTTCAGAATCCCCTTCTATTCGTACAAGAATCCCAGACGTTCCACCCAGTCTGCGGCATCAAGCAGCCTTAGAAATTCACAAGCTGCTAGAAAAAGAGTCATCCAGCCAGTCCCGGCAGACCAGATAGGATCCGGAACTTACTCCAGGTTCTTTTTAGTTCCAAAGAAAATGGGGGACTGGAGGCCCATCTTAGACCTCAGCAAACTCAACACCTTTGTCAAAAAGGAAAAATTCCAGATGGTCACGCTTCAGTCAATACTACCATTTCTAGAAACAGGCAATTGTATGTGCTCTGTAGATCTCAAGGATGCGTACTACCACATCAAATTGGCCAGACCATCCAGAAATCACTTGTGTTTCTGGCTGGGGGCCAGTCACTACCAGTTCCGAGCGCTGCCCTTTGGTCTCACCACAGCCCCCAGAGTGTTCACCAAATGCATGGCAGTGGTCAAGGCTCACCTGAGACGTTTAGGATTCTGCATGTTTCCATATCTGGACGACTGGCTCCTCACCGCCACCACCAGGCATCAACGGATTTTTTCCAGAGATTACACAATCAACCTGTGTTCCCAGTTAGGCATAACCATAAATTTCGAAAAATCTGCTTTATTGTCATCGCAGCATATTTCCTTTATAGGAGCCGATCTAGACACCACCACCGCCTTGGTCAGATTGCCTCAAGCAAGAGTAATCTCTCTAAGAAGTCAAGTGTCCCACTTGTTAATGGAAAGAAGAGTGACTGCATTCCAGCTTCTGAAGCTGTTAGGCACCATGGCAGTGAAGCTCATAGCGTTTCCTCTGGGACGAATGCACATGAGGATACTCCAGTGGTTGCTCTTCACACAGTGGTCCTATCAACAGCTTCCAATGTCACACAAAATTCTACTGAGAAATGCTTGCAAAAAGGACCTTCTTTGGTTGTTGAACAGCCACCAGGTAACTGTAGGTCGCCCATTTGTACTTCCCCCTCCCTCAGCCACAGTGACCACGGATGCTTCCCTAATAGGGTGGGGGGGGCTGTTTCAGGGAAGACCCGGCCAAGGCACTTGGTCAGAGATGGAATCCCATTTGCACATCAATGTCCTAGAGTTGACAGTGGTGTTTCTAGCATTGCGACACTTTCACAACTCTCTACCTCGAGAGACGATTGCAATACAGACCGACAACATGTCAGTAGTCTGGTACATCAACAAACAAGAGGTAACCAAGTCTTACCCCTTATGCTGCAAGGCCCAGAGAATTTGGCAGTGGGCTGTATCCACCGGGTGCTTTCTGATAGCAATGCACGTCCCAGGGTCATCCAATGTGATAGCGGACAAACTGAGCAGAGCCATTCTGTTGCCTCACAAGTGGTCCCTCAATGAACAAGTGGCGGAGATGATATTCCACAAATGGGGCCAGCCTTGCTGCGACCTTTTTGCATCCCCGATGAATGCCAAATGCAGAAGCTACTTTGCCCTGTACCCTCCACCGGGGGACAGCCCAAGGGATTTGCTCGTACATGATTGACCATCGGGTCTCCTTTATGCCTTTCCACCAACCCTCTGATCCCCAGATTCTTACAGAAAGCCAAAAGCTTGGGAAGGACTGTTATTCTGATAGCCCCATTTTGGCCTCGGCAGATATGGTTCCCCTTCCTTCAGCAATACCAAGTGGAAGAACCTTGGGTTCTGGACCAAGTGCCAGACCTTCTGATTCAGTCATCGGGAGTTCTTCACCTCTCTCTTTTCTCCCTCAAACTGACAGCTTGGCTGCTCCACTCCCCAACCTAGCCAGGTCATATAAATTGTCTTCCACGGTACAACATATTCTAGTTTCTTCTCATAAAGTCTCCACCAGGAAACTGTACAACAGCAAATGGAAGCGATTTGTTCATTGGGCTTCTCAGCATGATGTTGATCCCTGTGTCACTCCTATTCATAGTATTCTGGAATTCTTGACTTCGCTTTTTCACAATGGTGCGGCAGCTGCTACTGTAAGGGTTCAATTGGCTACTATATCCAACTTTCATGTGGGATGCAAAGGTTCTAACATTATGTCCCACAGATTATATAAAGTTTTTTTGAAAGGGACTCCTCACCTAAGGCCACCCTTCAGACATCCTGTTACTCCCTGGAATCTAAATTTGGTGCTATCTCAACTTATGCTTCTCTCCTTTGAGCCGGCGTCATCTTGTCTTCTGAAGTTTCTTTCTTGGAAGAAAATTTTCTTGGTGGCTATTACCTCGGTGCGTAGATTTTCTGAACTACAAGCACTTTCTATCAGACTTCAATATCTGGTCTTTCACCCTGACAGAGTCTCTCTCAGGACAAATCCTACCTTTCTTCCTAAGATCTGCTCCGAGACTAAAGTCTATTGAGCTTCCCACCTTTTTCAGACATCATTCCAAAAAATTGGAATACATGTTACATAAGCTTGATGTTCACAGACAATTGAGGTTTTATTTGGACAGAACAAAGGAATTTAGAAAATCGGATCAACTCTTTGTTTCCTATGCAGATAATAAGAAGGGTCTTTCTGTATCCAAAGTTACATTGTCTAAATGGCTTTCTGATTGTATAAAATTTGTATATTCTTCAGCTAACCAACCTTTAGAACATGAAGTGAAAGCTCATTCTACCAGGGCTGTTTCTACGTCTCTGGCTCACGCAACCCGTTTACCTTTGGACACTATTTGTGCAGCTGCTACTTGGTCCAAAGCTCATACATTTATCACTCTTTACAAAGTGGACAGGGTCTCCAGGGACAAGGCCTCCTTTGGTTCCACCATTCTCAGGAATGTACCCCCGTGAGCCGCCCATGATTAGGGTGCTTGGGACGCTACCTACGTGTAAGAGCAAACGGCGAGATTGAACAACTTCACATAAAGAAGTTATGTTCTTACCATAACGTTCCATGTGAGTTGTTCATCTCACCTTTGCTCTTACACTCCCTCCCACCTTCCCCCTCCAGGTTCTGGAAGAACGGGTATGACTAGTGGTCTGGTTGGTCTGACTAGTGTCCTTCCTTCCAGCCAGAATATCTCTTAGCTAATTGTAAGTAGCTATATACATATGTACATATTGTATTTTTGGTGCTTAGTTGTATTTTTTATTGCTGGGTTCAGCAAACTAGATCTGGAGTTGGTAAGAGAGCCTCATGGGACAGGGACTGTGCCTCGAGCTACTCAAAGATCTTGAGCTTGGAAAGCGTCCGACTTGGAGCTGATGGATCGGCTTCGTACCCACGTGTAAAAACAAAGGCGAGATGAACAACTCACATGGAACGTTATGGTAAGAACATAACTTCTTTTTCCTCCTAAACTGACTTCTTCCCTGGGCCCAGTTTTACCACCAATGGTTTCGTAGCCAATATGCCCAGAGCCTGCTAACCTGGTACCTGCGAGTGTGGAGACCTCTGTACCAACTATATTACATCTGACTCATTCAACACAGAGACTCTCGCTGTCAACTGAGTCTCAAAGCCGAGCACCTAATTCCAGGCCTCTGGCACTGTCCTTGCCTTTGACTCACTTGGTGGTGTTTAGGGAGTTGAAATCTTTGGCATTCAAGGTGGTGGCTCTGATCTCGATCTTACAGTCATTAGGATTTTCTAACCCAGAGTTTCAATCTTTGGTGCCATTTGCATCCACTTCATTGGGGATGGACACAACACCATTTCAGGAGTCACTGATGATGAAAGAGGCCAAATTGGTTTTTGAGAGTAAGATAGCCTTCTCTTCTAGGAGGACCACAGAAGCTCTGTTGACATTAGCACCAGTCCCAGGTACCCTTCAGTTAGAACTTAATCCTTTTTGTTATTCATCCTATGGGCAGAGCAAATCTGAAAAGCTCAGACAGCCTTCTCCACAGGCCCAGGCAAAGTCCTCTGGAGATTTGGACAAGTCCTCACCAGATCATTCCAGGAAAAGGACAAGTCTTCTGCAGTGCCTCCTACCTTAGACATGGATTTAGATATAGGGAGTGTTCCCCACAGTCACAGCCAGAAGACACCAGACTGATGCACAAGAGGGGATCCTGGCACACACTGACCACCTCTTTCAGAGTGAAGAAGTGTTATTTGAGGCTTGCTAGACTGAATCCTCTATTTCCTTGGTTGTACCCCCTGTCAAACATCTCATTGATTTGTTCACTCCTTTGAAGGAACTCAAGACTTGGAGTACTTTCAGGGTTACTGGATCTGATCCAGTAAGTGTCTCTGTCTCCACAAGTCAAATCAGAAGGACTAGAGATGAAAAGCAGCCATTGTCTTGATAACTACATAACTTCTATTTCATTCAGTCAGGTTATTATTTAGCCACTGATGTGTTGTCATGATTATGCTGCAGTCTTGGGCACATGTCTTTTCCTGTTAATGAAATTGATTGTCTTAGGCATTGTATCAGCTTTTTAATTTTTTTTATTTGTATGTGTCTGTAGTTGTGCATGTTTCTCTACTATTCACTTTCTCTTATGTTAAAGATAGATACAAATGTATTCAGCCATTTAAATCTATGTTGTTTGTTTTTCTTTTGGCTTTTCCCGGTTAGGGGTCGTCACAGCGGAACTCTGGTCCGCTAATGATCGGCAGTCGATTTTTATGGTGCCAAGATGCCAGCCCGACGCCCAACCTTCAACGAAGGCACGCCCATTCACGCATATCTTTCAAACGCTACTCAACCGCGGTGAGGACGTGCAGACTTCACACAGAAGGCGCTCCAGCGGAGAATTGAACGGGAGAACCTCTTGCTGTGAGGCAACAACGCTACCGCTGCACCACAGTGGCTGTCATTAAATATGTTAAGAAAATGAACAGTCTATTGAACTTGTAATTTGAAATAAACATTTCTACCGGTTATGTTATATTTACAAACAGAAATGTGGTCACTTTACTTGTCACATAGTGCTGGTGATTTAGATTAATATTTGGCAGCATACCAGACATGTAAACTACTTAAAACTATTAAATGTCAAACAGATAGTGTTTGAGGAACAGAAAACATTGCTTACAGCATTTCTGTCCCCATTTAAAGTCTAGTTAAGTCCTGCCAACACAGACTTCCTTAGCACCTTTCTGGCTGCACCATTAACTTAGTTTAGGAGATAGTTCTTAAATATGCATCAGTATTTTAATACTAACATTTCTGTTGCTTAGTTCACACATGACTGTCATGCATAGTTGAACTTCTAGAATATGTATGCACACAGTAATTGGCTATTCCAGGGTTTCTGATTGGCAAATATGCTTCACTCCGCGCCCACCACCAATTCTCCAATCACCCCTGACTACTATTTTTATAATTGGCATCACAAGCCTCCTCTCAACAACAACCCCATCCTCATTTAAAATAAAAAAACTTTACCACTGTATCAAACATTTGAATGTAGTAGCTTCTACCTTGCTCAACAATCATATTCTGCAAATGTCTATAATCACAGGATCTTCTACCAACTTAAATATACATATCAGCCATTAACATTCATGCTGTAACTACTAATCTGTCTTTCATGAAGTACACTTGCCTGTACCCCTCTATACATATTCTGCATAATACACTGTTATACCCAGTATAACAAATAAAAGTAATTTTTTGCAACTTTATGTAGTCACTTTCATCAACATTTGCCTCATCCAAATATCAACACTTTACATCCTAGCTGTCTTAGCACAAATAACCCCTTACCACAACCATGTACACCTCTCATACATCATAAATCTCGGCACTCTGTCAGGACCAAACAAAATAATATTTTTTAAATACAGCAGTCTCTAGGCACTGTCACTATAAATCACAAGGTGCCTCACTAACACCGCAATGCAAAGAAAATCATTGCACAAAAAGGAAATTAAAGTTTAACAGCAACTTCTACTTCAAACCTTTGTTAAAATGTATGCTGGCTAATAAATATTAGAGAGCAACTGCATGCATGGAGTGATTACTACAAACCAAAAAATGTTCCGTCTCCAGTGACATACTACAACCCCATGGTCACATTATCCCAGGAACTGATAGATTATTTGAAAGGGCAGGTGGAGTACTAATATCTTTCCAATAAACTGCTTGGCTTCCTAAACAGCATTGGCTGAATGACATGACAACTCTGAGTATTTACCCATAGCTGTAAAAATTATTGATTACAAACTCCTCCATATCATTACCATGTATAATCCCACCCAACAAAGTTGTCTGTGCTAGCATGACTGGATGAAGTTTTGTATGTACCTGTAAATAATTGTAAATTGCCTTGTGTTATATATGCCAGCATGACTAGTTATAATCTTGTAAATACGTTTGTTTTGTTTGATTATTACTTTGATTTATGTAAGATGTTTGAATCAAACATTGTTCTTATGGCTGACCAAATGTGCATGTTTTTAAAAAGAATTCTGAATGTAGGTTATGCCAGTCAGCTGACCTAGATGTGATGTCATCATGTGCCAGAGCTGAAAGGAATAGAATCTCCATAGCAGCTGTTTTGTTTACTTTATAAAGTCTGATATGAGAGAGTAGAATTCTGATAACAGTTTTCTGTGACTTTTAAAAAATTCTGCTATAAAAGCAGGTTCTGAGTCAGTTAAAATAGTAGTAGTTGTTGTAGTAGTCAGTTGTTGTTTTCCAGATCAGTAGTGATCACTGAAGATTTTTCCAGAGCTATTCATGAGAAATAGTAGGAGTTGCTATTCCAATTGCTGAGGACAAGACAATAGCATTAAGAGTAGACATATTTTCTTATTTTGCATCATGCCTTGCTGAGCTAATTAGATTAGACAGGGACAGTTAGTCTTTAGACAGTTAGAGATAGATAGTGTTTCTACAATCAGCGTAAACCTATCCTACGGTGTTATTTTCATAATTCCTATGTGTGAAACTCTGTGGTTTATTGGAATCCATTATTCAGTGTAAACCACTCCAGTAGAGTTCACCAGTAACAGGAGAAGCCACTAGTTCAAGCACATGGTCAGGATTAGGGATTAAATGTTTCAAATGTAATCAGAGGGGCCATGTAGCATACAAATGTCCATTGAAGCAAGGTGAAAAACAAAAGGTGAGGGAGCCCGCAAGTGTGAATGACAGAATGCCAGTGGTAAGTTGTCTGGAAACAACAGAGGTGCTAAATTATTACCAAAATGTGTATCCTATCTTAGTGGATGGAAGGCAGACCACTGCTAAGAGACACACAGTTTCTGATATAACCATTGTGAGACCTGCAGTGTTTAAGGAGGAGCAGTACTTGCTTGGGAAGTCCACACCAGTCAAAGCTTTGGGTGGGACCCCATTCCAAATACCTTTGTCAGGGTTCATCTTGACTGGGAGTGTGGAAAAGGGAACAAGCAGGTGGGTGTGTTTGAGGATATCCCTGCAGATGTCTTAATAGGAAGTGATTTAGATACTGCAGTACTTTCTGTGCATGCAATGACATGCAGTCAAGCTTGGAGACAGTCACGTGGGTCTGGTAGCCTGGGGGACACCCAGACAGACCTTATGCCTGAAGCTTCAGGAAGGGAGTTACCTTGTAGCAGTAAGCCTGAAGTTGAACCACAGCTGTTGGTAGGTACTGGTATTCCGGTGGACATGGTGACTGCAAGGACAGAGGTGAATGGTAGTATCCATGCAGACAGTGAGGCACCGCTGACAGAGGATAATGTGCTTCCTGTGGAAAGGAAGCTAGGATGGTTGTGAAGTAACTGAAAACACTGTCATCTGTGTTAGCGTGTCTGGCAGGAGACTTGTGCATATTAGTATATTAACGTTTATTGCATGCCAGCATGCTTTTATTATGAAAATGTAAATAGGTTTAAAATGTTGAGTCTTTCCCTGTTTAAACAGAATACTTAAAGAATCTGTCACTGCCTTAATACACTTCTAGCTGCGCATGTTTGAGAGGAACATTCTAAAGTACAAACTGTGGAAAATCAGCTGAGTAGTGAGTGATGTCATTGGAATGTTCCTTGTTGCTAGGAGATGATTTAAACAGCTGATTAACAGAAACATATATATATTTTTTTACAGCTGACTGTTATATTTTGAAATTAGACAATTGAGACCACTGAAAACAGTTGAGAATAAGAAGTTGTGCAGTAAGTACTGAGCAGTCAGTGAACACCAAGAAAAGAGAAACCACCAAGAAAAACTATAAATTTGCTTTGGCCTTGCTATTACATCTTAGAGTAGATCAGGGACAGTATTTCCTTAGTTAGATCAGGAAAGTTTAGTTATTAGGATAGAGTTTTTCTTGAATAATGATTCTTATCCTGTAGTTTGATTTATATTTCTTGTGATTGAATTCTAATGTTTATTGAGAACTATTGATTTTCAAATTTGTAATCATTTTTATTTATTATTAAATGTTTTTCATTATTTTACATTGTGACTGGAAAATTAGAGTGCGCTTCTACCGGTTTGATACTACTGAGGTCACCCCGAGGCCTGGCTGTTCTGGTCATAGCTATAATTTATTTTGATGGTTAATTTTCATAATTGGACACACCTTTTGAAGGACATGAAGACCACAGCATTTCTCTATTTATTTTGGGAAAGAGACACAGCTGGAAATCTGTGTCAGGCTTTTCAGAAGTGTTTGGATGTGTGAGATTTTGAGTCTGAGTGTATCGGAGGTCTTAAACTGGGATACTTTGCTCTGAAGTATGTAGTAAGAAAAATACATTTGGGTGGAGAGAGGTATATAGTCCAGTCCCAAGAAAATTAGAACGTGTTCCTTTTGTGCTCTTAGGGGAAAATTGCGAAATATTACTTTTGTTTAAGTTATAGTCTCGTATTGAAGTCAGTAGCGAGGACTGAAGCTTTTTAGTTACTGACCCAGGATAGTAAGGGACGTCATTAATTGGTGGCAGTCCAGTGGGCTATAGTTGGATGTCACAGGGGTCATGAAAGTGGAGATGAAACAGGAACAGCTTTCAGACCCTATCTTACGTGGCTTGAGGGAGGTAGCTAATGAGGCACCTGATGCTCAAGAAAAAGGGGAGTCTGTATGTTGAAAAGAAGCGTGGACCCCTGAGTGACGACTAGAGGGTGAGGGAGGTAATATGGCAGTTGGTAGAGGCCAGAGCCTACCATCTGGCACCTCTACCCATATATCATGATATTTCTTTTGTAGATAACAAAGGGTTTCTGTATAGAGAGTGGACCCCTGAGGGAGGGATAGAAAGTGAGGTAATACAGCAGTTGCTAGAGCCAAGAGCCTACCATCTGGAACCTGTGTCCAAAGCCCATGACATTCCTTTTGCAGATAATTAAGGGTTACTGTACAGAGAGTGGACCCCTGTGGGAGGGGTAGAAATTGAGGTAATATGGCAGTTGGTAGAGGCCAGAGCCTACAATCTGGAACCTCTAGCCGTAGCCCATGTTATTTCTTTTGTAGATAACAAAGGGTTTCTGTATAGAGAATGGACCCCTGAGAGAGGTCTAAAAGGTGAGGTAATACAGCAGTTGGTAGTGCCCTGAGCCTACTGTCTGCCACCTCTAGCCATAGCCCATCACATTCCTTTTGCAGGTCATATGGGCATAAAGCATCCAGGAGACGCATTGTGCAGAAAATGTAACAGGGTACTGCAGGACCCCTGTGAGCAATGCCAAAAGATAGGCAGGAGGCAGGAACTTAAGTTGTACCTTGTTAACATAATGATGTCTTATCACAATAGGGAGGCCCTGGTGCTGAGTTTTCACAGTGGATGGCAGGAGGAGTCTGAGGGGAATCTGGTGACCGATCTTCTCAGCGAGACTCTGAGTGACACGTCTGTGGGAGAGGTAGCAGTATCTCATTGGCTGCTCCCTTTTCAGGTTAAAGAAGTACGAGCTGTGTTTCAGGAATTTGGGGGCATTTTCACCAGGAAACCTGGGTGTACTCACCTAGTGCAGCACCATGTGGATACGGGACCTCAAAGGCCTATCAAGCAAGCTCTGTATAGGGTGTATGAGTGAGTCAAACAGACTTTGAAGGAGGAAATAAAGGAAATGTTGGAGCTGGGGGTAATCCAGCAGTCCAGTAGTCCTTCGGCTTCCCCATTATTATCGGCGCCGAAGAAAGATAGTAGTGTAGGATTCTGCTTAGACTGCAGAAAGTTAAACAGTTGTACAGAGTCAGATGTGTACCCCATGCCTAGAACAGATGAAACTTTAGAACAGCTGGGCAGGGCTAAGTATCTGACCACTATTGATCTGACCAAGGAATACTGGTGGGTGCCCTTGACACCCATTGCTAGAGAGAGGTCAGCTTTTGTAACACCTTTTGGATTATATGAGTTTACAAGGTTGTCTTTAGGATGTAGAATGCACCAGCAACCTTCCAGACATTATTAGATCATATCTTAGTAGGAGCAGGAGATTATGCTCTCGCTTATTTGGATGATTTTGCCATTTACAGTCATTGCTGGCAAAAGCACCATCAACATGTCAGGGAGGTCTTAGGTAGATTAATAAGGGCAGGGTTGACCATTAAGCCTAGTAAGTGTCAGGTTGGTATGGCAGAGGTCTCCTACCTGGGACATCAAGTAGCGAGTGGAAAGATTAGGCCAGAACCTGCCAAAGTGGAAGCTGTTCAGGAATGGCATGTTCCTATTACCAAAAAGCTGGTGACAGCTTCCCCAGGGACAGCGGGTTACTATAGGAAATTTGTGCCCAACTATAGTACAATAGTTGCACCCCTTACTGACCTAACAAAGAAAAACAAGCCAGATAAGGTAGTGTGGCCCACAGATTATGAGCAGACATTCCAGAAGCTTGAAGAGGTTTTGAGAGGACCCTCTGCATTGGCCAGTCCAGATTTCAGCAATGCCAGTGCAGAAGGATTCTCAAGACAGGGTATTGGTTGATACATTTCCAGACAGCCCCATTTTTTCTCAAGTGGCAATTTTCCAGGGTCACTTGAAAATCTAGCTTGAGTCTTCAAAGGGGAGAAATGTCAGGATATTAGATATTGTTATCTGCGCTAGCATGACTGGCTGAAGTTTTGTAAATACTTGTAAATAACTGTAAATTACCTTGTCTTATACATGCCAGCATGGCTAGCTATAATCTTGTAAATAAGTTTTTTTTTTTTTTTTATTACTTTGATTTATGTAAGATGTTTGAATCAAACAATGTCTTTCTGGCTGACCAAGTGTACATATTTTTTAAAAAGAATTCTGAATGTAAGTTATGCCAGTCAGCTGACCTAGATGTGATGTCATCGTGTGCAGAGCTAAAAGGAATATAATCTCCACAGCAGCTTTTTGTTTACTTTTTAAAGTCTGATATAAAAGAATAGAATTCTCATAACAGCTTTCTGTGACTTTTAAAATAATTCTGTTATAAAAGCAGGTTCTGAGTTATTTAAGGTAGTAGATGTTGTAGTTGTTGTAGTAGTCAGTTGTTTTCCAGATCAGTAATCACTCAGAGTTTTCTTTAGCTGTTCAGCAGAAATAGAGTGGACGTATATTCTTATTTTGCCTTGCAGACATAAGAATATCATCTTGCCTTGCTGTGTTAATTAGATAAGACAGGGAAAGTTAATATTTAGACGGTTAGAGATCTACAGTTAGATAGAACTTTTCTACAGTCAGTGTGAAACCTATCCTACAGTGTTATTTCATCATTCCTGTGTGTGAAACTCTATGGTTTATTTGAATCAGTTACTCAATGTATACATGTTTTAAATCATTTTATTTATTAATTATTTTACTACCTTTTATTGTGGCTGGATATTTAGAAAGTACTTTTAATAACCTGAGAGTGTTTATGCTTATTGTGATAATACCATGGTCACTGAAAAGCCTTACTGCTTGGATTACATGCTACTGTTTATATCAATATTTATTTTAGCCATTATAATTGAACACCCCTTTTGAAGGGTATTATGGTATTCGACTGGTGGCAGCCGTTACCCTGTAATTTGGGAAAGAGGACATAGCAGGTGAGTCTGCATCTGCCTAAAACAAAATGTTATCGTAGAAGAACCTACTGTATTCAAAACATTCAAACCATTGATTAACACCAACCTGTCATCTACAAATCTCTTTGGTCTAACACAGCTAACAACTGACCGTACTAGACTTGACCTAATGTCTAAGGAAAATGCTTTACAAGATTGGATTCTGACATCCAATCCAAGTACCACCCATTCAAGTATTCTTCCAAATTTCATCAGTGACAACATCCCGCCATATTGTCAAATGATCACAATCCGTGGTACCCAAAACTCCCACCTTCATCTGGACCAGACAAATAAAGAACTTCTCTGAGACTCTTTAATTCACTGCTCCAGCAATGCAACTGGCACTTGTTAAAACTGTTTCTTCTTAATGAAGCAGTCTCATGCTTCATTGAGGCATTTCTAATCTTCCTCAGCTTGATAGCTGCAATAAGAAAAATGAAAACTGAGAGCTCACCAGCCCATTGTTATCTTCTGATGTCATGAATTATAGAGAAAAAGCACTGAAAACTTGGAAACAAAACAACTTGCCATCTTCACTCCAGACATACAAAACTCCAAATAATGTTTAAAAATGTAGGTTTCAATGAGAAATAAAATGACTACCTCAAATTGCAATAAACCAATTCTAAAACAAATCATAAACAATGTTGGAAAAATATTAATAAACTTCTAAAATCAGACAGAACTATGCAACAAAATCCTAACCTACATCAGATTAACTTTCACACTGCTTGTAAAACAAATGAATGTTTAATTCATGTAGCCACTTCCATGTTACAAACAACTGGTATTGCCTCCTGATATACCAAAACACTTATCTCCCTCTCAAGAACAAACCAATATAATTATTTCCAACAATAAAGGTAACTCTGTCAGTTATAATCTTGCCTTAAATCCACTATCTGCACATTACATCAAGAAACTTAAAAAAAGAAGACTAAACCCCCCTACATTACCAACAGCCCTGCTTCCTCCTGAATACCTAGGAAAAACAGACATCTTTGTAGCCTTTCTGTTTCTATCCTTACTAACAGACCTAGCCAAGAAAGTACAGTTTTGTAACAGTGGATGTCCTAATCACTGTTGCAGTATTCTTTACAAGTAGGATATCCTCCCAAAGATAGCTGTACGTCCAGCTAGCATATCAGTGCCTGGGCACTGCAATGCACCATACATCTCAAGTATGACCTATGCCTGAAGCCAGGAGGTGCATAAGGGATGTACGTATAAACAACCTCAGAACTTACTTGTCTTAGGGGGAAAAAATGGAATAGAAAGAGCTGTAACTGTATGCATATGTACATGGCCAACAAGAAAAGAGGAAAAGAAATGATGCTCCCCGACAGAGGAAGAAAGAAAAAGGGGGAAGGAGGGAGGGATGGAATACTGCAACAGTGATCAATAGGACAGCAGCTCTTACGGCAAGTTCTTAAACAGTTGTAGTATATCCTTCCAAGATCACTGTTGTAGTATTCCTTACAAATGGGAGTGTACTAAAGCAACTGAAGAGAGAGGGCAGAAGAAGAAGGAACTAAAGAACAGTCCAAATGCCTTGGAGGATTGACCTGCAGGACCTTCTCTGACCATTGAATACACATCCAACCTATAGTGTTTAGCAAAAGTATAAACAGACGACCGAGTAGGTACTTCTAGAGTGGACCTGATATCCAAGCCCTTGAAAAAAACACCAGAGGGGGCTACTGCCCTAGCAGAATGGACTCTAACAGAGGAAGAAAGCTGTTTCCTATTATAAGAATAACAAAAAGAAATGGCCTAGGAATCTAAGAAAAAATTATTTTCTTGGAGACTGGCAAACCAAGCTTCTTATCATGAAAAGAATGAAAGAGTTGCTCAGATATCCTAATGTCCTTAGTTATTGCTAGGTAAAATTTGAGCTACCTATGCAAATCCAAAGAATGAAGACTCCTCTCACCCCTGTTCTGAGGTGAGGGGAAAAAGGTTGGAAGATTGATCAACTATTTTAAAGACAAGTCATTAACTACCTAAGACATAAAGGAAGCTAAGAGAAACCCTGTTCCTTTGAAAAAAAACAATAAGGGAGGCACTACCATAAGCACATGCAGTTCAGAAACCATCTTGGCAGAAGTCAGTGCCACCAACAGCACTATTTTCCAAGCACAAAATTTTAAGGAAGACCTGGCTGGTGGTTCAAAAGGTGGTGACTGGGTCAACTTTTCCAGAACATACTTCAGGTCCCAAGAAGGAGCAGTAGGCTTTCTTTGGAGGCCTAATGTGAAGGACACCTTTCAAAAATTGCGTGACCTCAAATCTAGAAGAAAGAGGTGGATCTAAAGGCAGACTAGCAGAAATGTTTGACAAATGGGCCTTAATAAAAGAGTAAGCCAGACCAGAGTTAAGCAACTCACATAGATATGAATGACCAAGAGGAATATCCACAACAAAGGAGACCTGGTTCTGTTTCTTGCAGCATAAAAATGTTTTTCATTTAGAAACACAGTATTTCCTTGTAGTTGGTTTTCTAGCTTCCTATAAAACCTGGAGCCGATTCTCAGAAAAAAATGGTATCTAAAACTAATTAAAACCCTATCACCCAAAGAGTCAGCTGCAGGGTGAGAAGATGAGGGTAAATTAAAGAGCCCTTGTCCTCTGTAAGCAAGTCCATCCTGTGAGGTAAGTTGTGTTAATTGCCCTTGGCCACATGAAAAAAAGGGCAAAACTAGTGCTGTCTGGACAAAAAGGGAGGCACCAGCAAGATTTTTAGCCTGTCCAACAAAATCTTGTGCAGGACCCTTGGCAGAAGAGGAAGAATGAGAATGCATAAAGAAACATCCCTGTCCAGAAGAGCTTGGTGTCTGTTTTCTATGGCAATGGGCTTACCTGGAACAAGACTAGATGAGTTGTCTGGGGGAGACAAAGAGACCTGTCTGAGGAACACCCAACTGATGAACAGATATTGCCCAGGAAGACCTCCCTGTGCAACATCCATTTATGAGTATCTGCCCTAGATGTAATGAATGTGTTTGCCACAGTGTTTCTGTCTGAGGGAACATAGACTGCCTGAACAATCAGACTGTCTGATGGCAAATTCCTATGCTATCAGGGCAAGTTTGAAAAGGTGGTAAAACTTTGTTCCCCCCACTTGTTTGTTTATGTGTCACATGATCATGGTGTTGTCTGTGAACACACTTTGGAGGTCTGGAGACCAGAGATAATGCAGAGACTGAAGAGACAGAATCAAGGCCCTCATCCCCTTAATATTAATGTATTCTGTTACCTCTTGAGGAGACCAAACCCTCTGAACACTGATATTGCTAGAATATTCCCCCCAAGCCAGGTCTGAGGCATCTTTATACAGCTCCTGTCTTTGGGGAGGAGCCAGAAATGGAAGTCCTAGATTGAGGGAAAGCTGATGGATCCACCACAGAAAATCAAGAGATGAATCTGGAAGTATAATAAATGGCAATGTTGAAGGGAAGTCCTAGATTGAGGGAAATCTGGCTGATCCATCACAAAAAATCAAGAGATGAATCTGGAAGTTTAATAGATGGCAATGTTGAAGGAAAACTGCCTTGAAATACCACAGCAGCTTCCTCCTATAGAGTCTGGCAAGTGTAATCATGAGGAATAATGGATGCCATGAACCCCAGAGCTCTTAAAATCTCTCTTGTAGATGTCATTTACAATGGAAGAAGGCTCTGAAGGAAGTCTGTTAGAGACGTAACCTTGTCTTTAGGAGGGAGGGCTGTTGGGTCTATGTTATCACAACGAAGGATGAATTGAGGGACTGCATCTTGAGCGACACAAATAAAATGAAAACTGTCAATACCGAAGCAGATTTCTACTGAAATGCAAAAGAGCAAAAAGTTTTGTTTGGCCAACCTCGGAAACCTGGTGTGATTCTGAACGTAAGAGAAACGTAACTAACATGCTTAGTTCATAACAACTATGAACTTGAAAGGTGAATATATGTACAAAGCACTTCCCCACTACACACAAATCCTATTCTAGTACACCTTAACCATGCATAATTGTGAAGTGAATACATCTAACATAAATTAAATAGCCTGTGCCTATATATCATAAATTAAACAGCAAGACAATATTATGCATACAGCTGGACCAGCCATGCGTGTTACACTACACTTTCCACAACATAGCAACTGCACATAGAAACTCTGCAGTACTGTATTCATGTTTCCTTTGCAGTATACTCTATATCCGTTCTTCCCATTCCAAAGTCTTCCTTTTTTTAGAAGACTGCACAACCTGATAACATTTGTAGATGTATTTAGTCAACTCTGTTCTGTACATGGACTAACATAGATGGCACACAAGGAATATCAGAAATGCTCCTACCAAGTAAACACCTGATTCTTCTGTGCCATCCTTCCACATAATTCTGGGTTTGTGGCAAAGCATTGTCATTTAAGGATGAAACATTCCAGAAAGAAATAGGGTAAATGGGAGGGAATCGTGTAGGTGCTACATTACGGGTAACTTGTTTCCTTACACGACCCAATACATACACATCAGAGAAATACGTAATCAGTCCTTAACCTTCACTAGGGAAAGTTTTACTCAACTGTTTAAAGGCTGGAATCATGTCAATGTCAGGAAGGAAGCTCAAGGCTATTAATTCCTTCACAGCACGTTGGAATTCAGCAGATGCTCCATACAAATGTGACAGTTCCAGCTGTTGAACTTTCCCCCATACACTTTGTGAAAAATGAAATAAGCACCCTTTGCTACTTACATCAGCAAAATTTGCTGCAATACTTTTAATTGCTGCCAATTCAAAGTCACACAACAGAAACTTCACTGTAGGGGTTAACTGTGATTTAGTACAAAAAGTAAACACACATTCCCATATATAGTTGTACGTCTTAAAGGATTTCTTCGTCATCAAACAGTAAAGCAAAGGGATTCATTTTTGTACCATTACGCACAATTAGTGCGTGTATGCTATAGAGCTGTCTGCAGAACTTTCCTTTAGTTAGGAACACTCCATCCATAAACCATATTTCACTTTTACACATATCACCAAGGTTTTCTTTGGTTGTGAAGACTAACACATGTACATTTCAGTGTATGTCTACCCTCCTTTCTTTCATAAAAGTAGATTGTTTCAGCTTAAACTCATCTACGGAAACATTACTAAGAGTAGTACAGGGTGCAGAGTGAGTTAACATGCTAATTCACCATACACTGTTCACACGTTGTAACACTGACCTTCGTGTTGGTAATGTCACTACACTTTCAAGGGACATGCTAGCAAAGACGTCATCCACATACAGTACTGGGGTGCTTCTACAATCTTTGGACATTTCATTTAACTTATAACAAGCCTTATACTTCTCAACCTCTGTGGGATCAGAGGCATGATCGTGAGGGTTTGATTTTAATAGGATTTCCTCTACCCCTATTGCTGTAGTTATTGCCCTACCCTTGCATTTATGAGTATTTTTTAGTCGATGGCACCTGTACTTCTTTGCCTTTAACAACAAGGGAACCAAGTAATGTGATAAGTAGATCAAAAATAAATAAAGCACACTAGTTCCACACGGCTAGTTGAATTTCACGAAAATAATTTATTCAAAAATAAACACGTTCTTTGCCTTTCAGAACCACCAAGCACAAAACAAAAGATTTTCAAATGACAAAGCCAATAATATATCTTTTAATAAAAGCACAAAACCTCTCTAGCGCCTAGGCGTTAAGCCTTCCATGCTGGGAAAAAAAAAAGTTCTTTGCCTTTACCTGTTTTTCTAAGAAGTACAGGAAACCGTCTATCACTAGCATATCTTTCCCTTTTTGTGACTGTACAGTACAATACCTGTTATCTATCACACCAGATCCAGAGCGTAGCGGAAGCCATAGTTGTATACACAAAATGCCATATGCACAACTACCTGCTCTGATTACGTACCTTAAGTACTTCCTGCATTAACGGAGTAGTGCAGGTTAATTGACATATTTTTAACACTTTTAACATTAACTGATCTTTATTGGTGTACAATGTATTTCAACAAATGTTTACACTATGTGCTGTTTAGTTTTTATACTTAAATAGGTCCAGTATTGTCTATAACTATTGCTGGTTGACACAATTACCTTACAAACAGCATTTGGCCAACTATGACACTTCAGTTTTCTTTTTTCCGCTCATTTAGCAGTTCGTCTTTCAGGCACTTCGGTATTTATGTGTCGCTCAAGCTCATCTTTATTATCAGAGGGAGTGTGGATTCTGCAACCCAAGAAAATCTGTTTTTTGAGAGTGTCAGAATCAATTATTTTTACATTTAGTGTAAACTGAAGACTGCAAAGGAGATGCACAGTGAATTCCAAGTGCTTTTAAAGAAGTGGAGAAGGAAACTGAATCAAAAGGAAGGGAATATTTGAATTCTGTGAAGTGTCCAAAGGCTGTGGCAGGAGATAGATATTTGATAAATAACCTCAGATCTGTAGAAAGACCAAAGGGCAAAGCAGAGAACTGAAAAAGAGATTAAGATATAATCTCAAAAACATCCCGAAAAGAGGATGAACATGAATGTGAAAATAGGCATCCTTCAAATGCAGGGAGACCAGAAAGGCTTGAGGGAGAGGCATGGGAATCAAAGTCTGAAGTGTTAACATCTTGAAACTGGGTACCAGTAGGAAGATGTTGAGAAAATAAAGCTCCAGGATTGGTCTCCAGAAACCCTGTTTCTGGGGACCAGAAAGATCAGAGAATAGAAACCCCTTCCCTCTTGAGAGAGAGAAATGGGCTGAATAGTGCCCTGATCCAAAAGATCCTGAAGGGGTGGGAGAAACAGAGGTATCTGGTTTAGATGATGCTGAAAGAGGAAAGTGACTTGTAAGACTTCCTGTAACACTTTTTTGTATAATGGAGAGAACTCACTCATTTGTGGTAACCTGCTGCCAAACTGGAAAGTACAGAACCAGTCTTTGATATGCAAATACTTCCAAGCAGAGATCCTAAACATTTTGGACTTTGTTGCATACTTTGGAGCTTTTGTAAAGTGCTTTTCCAGTTTCTCTTCACAATCTTTTCTAACCTCCTCTGATTCTTAAAGTTGAGATACAATATTTTATATTGTATGTCCTACTAATTATCCATTTTTAGTAGCAGGTTCTGTTCTAGATTCAATTAAGAACTCTACCAGAGCAGGTCTTTCACATAGGGTTCCCATATCCCTTTCTCATTTTCTATACTCTATCAGTCCTTGGTAGAGAAGGCAGTGTCTAGCCTGCAGTCCAGACATCTTTTTGACCTCATCCCATTATGCTACTTTTCAATCTCTAGTTATTTGCTCCCAATACCTTGGTGTTTTTCTTTGCAGTTTTATTCATTAAATTCCAAACCCATCTTGCCTGTTTCCATCCCTATAGGCAAAATCTACTTTATCCATTTTTTTGTAGGCTTAGATCTTAAAATACTTTCTGCTACTTTATGAATATAGTATTCTGTATGGTGGTTATTATTCTCCTTAAGGATCTGTATCCAAAAGCTCAGTCTCTCTTTATTTCTCGAACTTCCCCACTGCTTCATCATTATCCCTTTCCATTCCAAATTATAACCTTCTGCTTTTGTTAACTGTGAGCTTTAACTGTGTAAGCCTAAAATATCCCTTCAGATCAGGTACTGAACCACCTTTTTCTGTTGGCTGTATCAACTTATTCCACCCAATGCTTGCCATCTTCACTTCCCAGATAAATTCCTTCACCTCTTTATTAATTATTGTCCACAACTCTCGTCTGGTTGATAAAAGATATGCCTGACATGTATATAAAATTAAGACTAAAGAGACTAAAAACATTTTCACTGTTTTTATCTTACTAGCCATATCCATAAAGAAGAGCTAACAGTTTATAAGTTTTTGTATTATATTTTTAGTCTATTCCCTTATATCCTAAGCTGCCAAAACAGAAGCCTTTTTAATCCATACTCCTACTTGCTTCATCTTATCATGTCCCCATAAATATGGGTATTGCTGAACCAATGTTGCTGTGTTATGGCTATCACCTCTGTTTTTCTCTTCATTAATTTTATATCCAGAAAGGACTTGAAACTGTCTCAAAATGCTCCAAATCTCTGACTTACCAAGTACAAAATAATATCTGCAAATAAAGCCACCTTTTCTTGATTGCCATACCAATTATATCATTGCATTTCTAGTTCCTTATTTTCTTTGCCAATGGCCTTACATGTAAAACAAATTACAAAGGGGAATGAGAACACCATCTGTCTGCGTCCTCTGTTCAGACACAGCTTGTCGGAGAATCTGCCCACTTTCATTTTTGCCTCCAAAACGTCATATATTCTCCTAATTAACTTTATTATTGAATCAGGCAAAATCCCACTTTACTCTGTTGAATGCTTTCACAGCATCAAGACCCACCAATAACAGTGGTATTTTCTTACATTATGCTTCCCTCTGGATCATCATTGTTCTGTTAAGTTTGTCAAAGGTTTGCCTCCCTCCACCAAACAACATTGATCCATATCTATTTCGGCAACACCTTTGCCATTCTTTTAACTAGTATAAACATAAACACTTTATAATCATGGTTTAAATTTGAAGTGGATCTGTATGAAGCAGTACAGCCATGACAACTTTCTTCCAAGTAGTTGGTGCTTCCCCTCTTTTTCAAATACTGTTAAATAAAATCTTCCAGATCTTTATCACTTTCTTCCCTCCTAACTTCCAAATTCTACAGGAATACCATCTTTTCCTGGAGACTTTCCTGAAGATTTATTATACATCACCATGTTTATCTCATGTTCTCCTCTCTTAACCATTAGTTGTTGAGCCTTATCTACTTCTAGTCATGGCATAATTAAGTCTTCCATAAATATTTCTGTTTGTGCTCTTGATTTCCACATTTCTTTACTTTATACAAATTTTAATAAAATTTCCAAAATATTTCTAATACGTTTATTGAACTCCTTGTTATTTTTCTTATTATATGCTCCCTAAATTTGCCAGCAACTCTTTCTACTTTCTGTTGTCCAAGTTTGTGCTAAAAGTTTTTGTGCTGTGGAGTTATCAAAAAAAAACCAATGGCTTAACAGCAGTCTTTCTAAACTCGTGCATATTATCCAGGTACTACCTTATTTTCTTATTAGCAGTCTGCATTTGTTCCTCCTCTTGTTCTGTGAGATTACCCTTATTCTGCAATATTTTAACCTTTGTCAGCCCCTCTAAGTAATTCCTATTAATCCTTAACCATATCTCTTTCCTTTTTATTTCTACCCTATTTTTAAACTCCATTTTCATTTGATCCCACTCACTAGCTTTAACATCTGAAGAAATTTCTGTCTTCTGTAATAACTCTCAAATAAGTTTCACTACCCCTTCCGTAAATTCCTCTCTTTTTAACAGCTGTATGGGAAAATTACACTGCCTCATTTTTACTTCATTACCCTGCATTTATATCTTAGTTGTATGGTGTATAATCTGAAATAGTTATTGAATGTGTGTCAGAGCTTTCAATTAAATGCCCATGTTCTTGTGTGCTGTACAATTTCTATGTAGTCTAGCTCAGTTATTGTACCTTGGAAAATAATATGTAAATTCTTTCCAAATTCCTACTACTGAATTCACATCTTTCGTACCAAATATTTTCATAAGCAAATAAAAAATCAGAAATATACTTTCTTTTGTTGTATGTTCCCTTTTTAGACCCCCCCCAGGTGCATCCTAACAGCTGCAAATCAAATATTAGGCCCTAGCTGTAAGTAGTATTCCCTGCTAAAAGTTAATTATTTCTCCCAACATTTTCTTAAGCTCCAAAATAGCAGTTTTTGGTGGAATATCAATGCATGCCAGCATAATCTCCTCCTTTGCCAGTAGCCCTTTACTACCACAAATCTACCATTATTGTCTTTTCTCCCTCTTCTACTGCTATTGGAGCCCCTCTACCAATTTTCCTTTGTCCATGATACTCTGCTGAGCATCCATCCTGAAATCCTTTCTTTATCAAATTCACATGCTCATTTCTTTCAAAATGTGTCTCCTGCTACATTGCTGTTTGCACTCTGAATTTCCTAATATAATTCAGTACTCTTTCCAGGTTGTCTGTACCAGAAAGGCCATTTACCTTCCAAGATAATATGGATAGTCTAGCTATTATGATAAAAAGCTATCGTTCCCATCTATTGTACATGACAAATTTTTGAATGTATATTTCTAAATGTTGTGTTACACACACACACACATTAGTGTTTGGCAGGTGGATTATTATATAGTTGTTTCTTCTCACCTCCATTTGAACATATGTCACATTTTTTTCAAGACTCTATTATCTCATGTTGTCATTTTCATTCATTCCTCAGCTGATAGGTTTCTGATCTGACTTTGCCTCTTCTTCCAGATGCTTAGATCCAGCACTCGAGCTCTTCCCTTTACCTCAGATCTCTTCTCCTGCCATATCACTACAGAGGCCAATCAACTCTCTCTCGCCCTATGGGGAGTAATTTACTATAACTCTCTCTCGCCCTATGGGGAGTAATTTACTATAAAACAATGAGATGTGATGTCAGTTTTCATTCTATCCTCAACTGTTGGGTTCTAGATCCAACTTGGCTGTTACTTTAGATCATAGCCACCAAAAGCTCTCCAGCTCCTTCATCCAGTGAACCACCAAAGAAAAAACATAAATTGGATCCGAAGATTACCACTGTTATATCAGTGTTGAATTCAACAATGACCTCCTCATTTCCAAGCTATTCAGATACGAGGCACTTACCAAGCACTAGATACTGACCCACTATAGCTCCCGGACCTTCAGAGTACCTTCTCCTGTTTTGGAATGCCAGCACTCTTAAGTCTCCAACCTTAGCTTTCTCTCCTTTTTCCAGAAGTCTGCCCAAAGCTGATGTGGACAAAATGATGAAGAGATTTCTCTTGGAGCAGATACAGATGGGGGTTCTCTCAGCTCCAACCTTTTCAGGTCAGGAAGCCCTAGTTTGCACCACTCCACCTCTTTCAGCTCCTTCTCTGATCCCCCATCCATTTTGGAGCTGTTGGATCTGAGTATGCCAGGACTGTCTGGATCAGATCTGAAGATATTTGTATCTTTGGCTCTGAGGAAGTCTTTGAGGGCTCGGGCTCTGACAGTTTCGGAGCCAGATAACTCTTGGAGCCATAGCTCCCCTGTCAGATCCAAGGCATTAGAGTCGACTTTGAAGTTGTCAGAGCTGTCTCTGCCCCTTGGAGCCTTGCACTGGACAGGTTGGTTCTGACTTATGCCTCTAGTGGATTGCCCTTGGGGCAGAAGGAGTTGATGGAGCAGAAGCATGGCTTTTTGGCTCCATCGGCTGCTTTCTCCCCAGGCCGTTCTGCCTTTCAGGGGGTGGAGTGGAGAGAGTTTTCTCTGCTTTGGAAAGATGGACTGTCCCTCCCCTTGGATCTTCTCTCTGGATCCCAGATGTCTCTGCACCTTGAGCCACATTATTTTGTCCCACAAGGGCAGCCAGCTCAAAGTCTCCAGGCTACTCAATCAGGGTACAATCTCTTCTAATACTACTGGAGCATCCCACCGAGGAGGTCCCTATGAAGAGGAAGTGCAAGAGGAGGCACTTGGACTCTCCTCAAGAGTCCATCACCGAAGATAATGATGTCAGTGAAGGGGAAGGGTCCCCAAGATCACCACCTGAAGACGTTTAATTCAGAGACATTCTTAAAATCCTTAAGCAGAGGGGTGGTTGGTCCTCCAATAACCCTTCTCCAGAGAAATCAGTATTCCTGGAGGCCTTTAGAGCTGGCCCATCTACCTCCTGGCCTGCTTTGCCTGCCAATGAGCTCATTGACTTGATCTCTAGGCAGGCTTAGAAGGAGCCTCACACAGCTGAACCAGTCCCCAAAAGATCAGATCAGATTTTGGATCCACCTGTAGATAGGGAATTTTGGAGCAAAGGAGGGCCCATAGATGCTATGGTTGTAGTGGTGGCTGCCAAGAAGGAGCTTGCTGACGAGCGTTCCTCTGTCCATCCCCCTAACAGGTAGTTTAGGGCATTAGACATATTTGGGAAGCATATGTATGCTTCAGTGACATTTGCCCTTAGATCACTGAACTGCGTGACACACTTTACAAGACTGCAAAGGGACTTGATAAAGGAATTATCAAATTCCCTTTCTGGGACCACTACTGCCGAAACTCCGACTTCTGTGGCCTCCCAGTTGGCTACCCTACAATCTATTTCTAATTCATCCATGACGCTTATCTCGCATGCAACTGAAGGTACCTCAAGGGTGCTGGGTTAAGACATTTCTATCAGGAGGCATGCCTGGATGCATTTGTGTTGTTTTGCGGAGACCTTCAAGTCTTCACTCATCAGTGCACCCTTTGACGGCAGTTCGTTGTTTGGATCTAAAGTTAAAGACACACTTTCCAGATGTGAGAAAGATGGAAAGACCCTGTCTGCAGTGGGCATATGTTTTTCGACTCCTCAAATATCCTTTTCTAGGAATCAGTAAGATGGTTAAAAAATGTGGTTTAGAAAGTCCCAGGGTCCTTTACAGGATCCACGTAGAGATAGTTCCTCAAGAAGCAGAGGGGGAAACTCGAATGGATGATGGCCATGTGGCAGGGGAGGCCCACAGAACCAGGGGTCCACAGGTTCCTTGTCCAATAGACCCTACCCAGTGCTCCTGAAAGGAGGTCCAGTTGTCACCTCTGGAAGCAATCAGAGGTCGATTATCCATGTACCAGAGAGCCTGGTTCGACATTGCAAAAGATACATGGGTGCAGAGGATCATATCCAGAGGTTATATTATTCCCGTTTCCCTTCCACCTCCCTCAGTATCAAACTTTCCGGATGTTCTACCCAGTCAGAGGAAAGCAGCAGCAATAGAAATAAAAAAGCTGCCAGAATAAAAGTCATCCAAGAGATCACACCAGACCACATAGAATCAGCAACTTACTCAAGAGTCTTTTTAGTGCCAAAGAAAACAGGGGATTGGAGACCAGTTTTGAATCTCAGTGACTTGAACAAATCAGTTTGACACACAAAGTTTTGGATTGTCACAGTTCACCCCATTCTGCCCTTTTTTGGACAAGGACAACTGGATGTGCTCGACAGACCTTCAGGATGCATCCTGTCACATAAAAATGAACAGATAATCCACAAGGTATTTACACTTCCAGCTGGGAGCCAGTCATTACCAGTTCAGAGCATTGCCCTTTGGCCTCACCACAGCCCCCAGGGTGTTCACAAGATGCATGGTAGTGGTAGCAGCTCACTTCAGACTGCAGGGATTCTGAGTGTTTCCATACTTAGACAGCTGGCTCATTACCTCCCTGACTAGGCATCTACTAATAAAAGTGAGAGATCAGGTACTCCAGACTTGCTCCCATCTGGGGATAATCATAAATTACAACAAGTCTCATTCAACCATCTCAAACATTGGAATTCTTAGGAGCAGTGTTCAACACGGTATCAGTGACAGCTTCTCTTCCTCTCTCAAGAGTGCAGACCATCAGATTCCATGTCAGGAATATAATTCACAGTACCACAATTTTAGTCCAATTGATTCTTCAAGCTTTGGAGTCGGTGTCAGCGGCCATAATTTTAGTTCTCCTAGCAAGATTTCATATGAAAATTTTTTAATGGATGCTAGCAACACAATGGTCAATTCTTTATCAACGCATGTCAGCCCAAATAAGAATCAGTCAGGCATGCAAGACATACCTTTGGTGGTGGATTCAGTTAGATCAGTTTCTACAAGGCTGCCCTTTCCTTCTCCCTTAGCCCAAGGCTATAGTGATTGTGGATGCTTCCCAGATTGGATGGGTGGCACTTCCTGGGGAAAACAGTACAAGGCACTCAGTCCCCTGAAGATGCCAATACTCATATCAATGTTCTGGAAATGAGAGCATTGCTCTTAGTGGTGCACGCCTTCCAAGACTCTCTCCCTTTCTGGACAATTGCGATTCAGACAGACATGTGAATAGTTTGGTACATCATCAAACAAGGGTGAACCAGGTCTCACTCCTTGTGTTGAGAAGCCTTCATATTGTGGCAATGGGTGATTTCTCCCAACTGCATTCTGATAGCAACACACATTCTGGGGAGGTCCAGTGTGATAGCAAACAAATTGAGCAGGTCCTTTCTATTATGTCACTAGTGGTCTCTCAACTTGAAAGTGGCAGAAATTATTTTCCATCAATGGGGCGAGCATTACTGCAATCTTTTTGCATCTCTACTCAACAAGAGCAGCAGCTTCTTTGACCTGCTCCCCCATTGGGGGAATCACCAAGGGGCACTCTGCTCCATGACTGCCCCCCATCTGTCTCCTCTATGCCCTGTCCCACAACTCCCCATATTTCTGCAGAAAGCTGCCTGGTTGAAAAGCAAAGTCATTCTCATTGCACCTTACTGGCCTCAGCAGATTTGGTTCCCCTTTCTCTGGCCTCATCTACCTTACCCACCTTGGATTCTGGATACGATTTCTGACCTCCTTTCTCACCCAACCAGCATGACTTTTCTGGATATTTCAAACCTCAAGCTAACAGCATGGTTTCTCCAATTCCTTTAATAGCCTGACAACTGATGCTCTCTTCCCCTGTCCTTCATATACTTTTATCTTCCAATAAGGCCTCTACAAGAACACTTTACAGAAGTAAATGGAAAAGGTTTGTTTTTTTGGGCACATCAGAAACATATTGACACTTTCTCAGCTCCTGTACAAAGTGTTCCTGAATTTTTGGCAATGATTTTTAATGAGGGATCTAGCTCCTCAACAATTAGAGTTCAGTTAGCAGCAATCTCTAACTTTCATATTGGATTTGACAATTATTCCTTGGCTTCATCTAAACTTTGTAAGGCTTTTTTTGAGAGGCACTCTACTCCTGAGAACTCCCTATAAAGATCTTACTTCACCACGGGATTTAAGTTTGGTACCACAGGTCTTAATTCATTCTCCCTTTGAACCAGCAGCAAAATGTGATCTTAAATTCCTGACCTGGAAAACTATCTAATAGCCATTATCTCTGCTAGAAGAATTTCAGAACTTCAATCATTGTCCTGTAAACCTCCCTACTTGATCTTTTATAGGGATAGAGTAACATTACATACCAACCCTTCTTTCCTTTCTAAGGTGGTGTCAGAATCCAGTAACAACCAGTTCATTAATCTGCCAGTCTTCTTTCCTAAATTTGCCCACAGACAGTTACATTTTTACTTACATAGAACAAAAGAAATTAGGAAGACAAATCAATTTTGTCTCCTTTGCCGATTCTAAGTTGGGCAAATTAGTTGCAAAGGTAACCTTAGCCAGATGGCTGATGGACTGCATATCGTCTGTCTACAACAAGTTCAGTCTATCCTTACAAAAACCTTTAATAGCCATTCAACTAGGTCCATGGCAACTTCTTCAGTGTTTCTCTCTCTAGGGCTTCCATGGATGACATATATGCGGCTACAACTTGGGCCAATTGTCATACCTTTATTACTCTTTATAAACTGGATCTAGTATTGAGGGGAAGAGTAGCCTTTGGCTCAACTATGCTCAGGAATATCCTTAGAGTCCACCTGGGATTTTCGGTAGCTGGGGACTCTGCCCAACAGTTGAGAATAGAATGAAAATTGGCAACATCAGATAAAAAAGTTATGAACTTACCAAACATTCCATCTGTGTTGTCCATTTCCATTCGTCCTCAACTTCCACCCACCAACCCCAAACTTTTTCACAGTTGACTTATAAGGACACCACTATCCCTTATGTTGAGCTCCAGGGATGTTTTCTTTTGTCAGGGGTATTATATTAGTACTTCCTACTTTATGTAAACCAGCAAACAAGATCTGAGGTAGGTTAGGAGTTGGTGCGTTATGGGTAAGGGAGGACCTCAAGAGCTTTTTGGTGGCCAGAAGCTAAAGTAATGGCCGAGATGGATCCGTGGGTTGGATCCAAACCCAACAGTTCAGGAAGAATGAAAATGGGCAACACAGATGGAACGTTATGGTAAGTACATAACATTTTTGTATTTATTTTTTCAGCACGGCAGTCCCTTAAGCTTCTTCAAAATGGCCACCCTTCAGTCAGTAACTAACATACCCATGAGCTTGATAGCTCATACTGCAGAGGGTACCTCACGGGCGGCTGTTTTAGGCTTAACCATTAGGACAGATATGTGGATGCGCCTATGCAATTTAATGGAGCCCTTCATTTCTTCATTCATTAATGCTGTGTTGATGGATCTTCCCTCATCCTGACATGGTCAATCAGCCTGTCTTCCTTAAACACAAATTCATAGATTCAGATCCCAGCTCAAGAAAAGTATCTCGACGACTCCTTTTCCAGCACAGCTAGTCTTATAAGCTTTGGGGATCCGTAGCAGCAGCTATCATCCTAGTTTCTTTATCCAGGTTTCACATGCTAATTCTGCAGTGGACTGTATCGATGCAGTGGACTATTCTTTAGCAGCCTTTATTCTCCCCAGTCAAGATCACACGATCTTGCAAAAAATATCTTCTTTGGTGGCTTTGATTGGATGAAGTTTCCCAGGTCGTTCATGTCTTCTTCCCCTGCCCACAGCCACTCTGACCACAGATGTGTCCCAATGGGGTGGGGTCACTAGTTGGAAAGGACAGTCCAAGGTTCATGATCCCCAGAAGTCAAGGTGAATATCATTGCCCTGGAAATGAGAGCAGTTATCCTAGCATTGCAGGCCTTTCAAGACACTCTTCCCTTCAGAACGATTGCTCTTCAGATGGACAATATCTCAGTAGTCTGGTACATCAATAAACAGGGAGGAACCAGATCCTACCCGCTACGTTGAGAAACAATGAGAGTATGGCAATGGGTGATCTCTTCCGGTTGTTTTCTCATAGCAAGGAACATACCAGAAAGGCCATCGTGATTGCAGACAAGCTAAGCAGGTCCATTCTGATGCCTCACTAGTGGTCTGTTAATGTCAGTGTGGCGGAGAAAATTTTCTGTCAATGGGGTCAGCCATTCTGCAATCTTTTAGCTTCTCCCCTCAACAAGTGCAGCAGATCTTCGTCCTAATCACTCAAATGGGGGAAGTCAGAGAGATGCTCTAGTCCATGACTGGCCCCCATCTTGTCTATGCTTACCCCCCATTACCTCTAATCCCCAAATTTTTACAGAAAACATACCAGTTGAAGAACTCAGTTACCCTAATTGCACCGGTTTGGCCTTGTCAAATTTGTTTTCCCTTCCTGTTGCCTCATCTTCTGTTTCCACCCTGAATACTGGACCCCAGTCCAGACCAGAACCTATCTGGACATAACAGGTTTCAAGCTGACCGCATGGTTTCTCCAGTTCCACTGATTGCTAGACAAACCAAGCATTCCTCCCCCATCTGTCATATTTTATTATCTTTTCAAAAGGCTTCTACTGGAAAGATTTACAAAAGTAAATGGAAGAGATTTGCTTTCTGGGCCATTAAGAAGGATTCGGACTCATTTTCTGCCCCTATATCAGCTGTTCTTGAGTTTTTAGCTTCAAATTTTGATGAAGGGGATAGTTTCTTCTATTATTAGGGTGCAGTTGGCTGCCATTTCCAACTTTCATCTGAGTGAAAATAATTCTCCTTTAGGTTCATCTAGATTATGTAAAACCTTTCTCAAAGAACTTTCATTTTTAAGCCTCCAGTAAAGGATCCTTCTCCTCCTTGGGATTTAACTATCCTACATCAAGGTCTGGCCAAGGCCCCTTTGAACCTTCCACCAAGACAGACATTATGTTTTTGTCCTGGAGGACCATTTTTCTAGATACTATTGCATCAGCTAGATAAGTATCCAAACTCCAGGCTCTCTCTTCCAAGCCTCCTTACCTTTCACCCCAAAGATGGGGTATCCTTACGGGAAACAAAAAAACAGTCCTTTTTGTCTAAGATAGCTTCTGATTCTAATATCAACCAGGTCATTAACTTCCCAGTTTTCTTTCCAAATTTCTCAAATAAAGGAGAGTACATGCTCCATCTTTTGAGTATACATAGACAATGTCAAGTTTATCTCCACTGGACCAAAGATTTCCAGAAGACTGACCAGTTATTTGTATCCTTTTTACCTAACAGATTGGGAAGGCCAGTGTCTAAAGTTATCCTGGCCAAATGGTTAACTGATTGCATATCCTTTGTCTATAGTAAACAAGGTTTATCCTTGCCAAAGCCCCCTAGAGTTCATTCCGCAAGGTATATAGCTGTATCGTCAGCCTTTTGGTCAAGAACATCCATAGATAACATTTGTGCAGCTGCCACTTGGTCTGATGCTCATACTTTTATTGCTCATTACAAATTGGATTAAGTTTCTAGAAATAGAGCTGCTTTTGTATCTGTAGTACTTTTAAACATCCTTCCATGAGGACCACCCAAGGGTCATCTAGCTGGGGACTCTGTCCCATCAGTTGAAAAATGAATAAAAATAACAACATCAGATAAAAAGTTATGTACTTAAATTAATGTTACATTTGTGTTGTCCATTTTCATTCTTCCTCAACTTCTCACCCTCCTAACCTCCTTCCCTTTGCTCCTGGAGAGACCTAAGGGATATTACTCTGGGAACTATTTTCCTTGTTTGAGCTGGAGTTCTAGTCTTTTCATTTATACCTTTTTAAGTTCTCCTAAGGTAGTATTCATTGTCTACTAAGGGCAGCATACTCTATCTGAGGTTTGTTATGCTGGCTGGGCATTATGATTAAAGGGAGTAGCGCGAGAGTCAGATCCAAGGATATGGAACAAGTGGCCAAGTGGGATCCGAAACCTATTTGTTAAGGAAGAATGAAAATGGACAAAATAGATGTAACATTATGGTGAGTACACAACTTTTTTTTATGAGCACCCTCAAACAAAAAACTAAATACATTTTCAGAGCATTTCCATCCCTTATTAACTTACAACAAATAAAACAAAGTTTAACACTCCAGAGAGGAGCATCTGCCCCATATCAGCAGAAGCACCCACAGGCGTTACCTAACTTATAATTAGGGTTACCCATACCAAGTGCATGCTACAGCCTGTATACCAACTTACACTGATTGGATTATCTTCTTTTCTTATCTCTGTGCCCCTCCCAGATGTAAAAAACAGCTTATATACTTTCAGAAATCATTAACGTTTAGTCCTAAGAAAAAAGTGCATTGACTACATTTAAATAAAACTCAGTTGTACACTGTTCTAAAGCATTAAAGTATTAAGCTTGCTATCTGTTATTCACATCCCGTAATTTAAAAATTAATTTTTCACTGAACTGATTGCCATTGTACGTTTAAAGTTTGCATTTCCCTCAGCAAAGAATGCTCATAAATCTCAAGATTAATTGCTTACAGGTACGAACACCTCATCAGCATGTAAAAGTAGTCAGCAATCAAGTTACGTAAATTTCTCTCAGAAACGAATGTACAGGTGCCTTAAGCTGCAGACTTCTTGACTCCTACTGAGCATTTGATAATGGGAAAAAAAAAACAAACAAGCTGATATACTTTCAAATGTAAGAAACCTAGCATTTTCATGGTTTTCATCATTTTGACTTATTTGTCAAACAGACTTGTTTATAGCTTAAGCCAAGAGCACTGATCCAGACATTTACCCTTGTATAAATAAGAAAATATCGTAATTCCACATATAATACATTCAGTGCAGTTTTACAGCCCACTTCCACCCTAGCAGCCCAAGATCACACAACATATTAATGTTATTCTTGCTTTTGTACCTCCTTTCTTGTCTTGTTATACTGTAAAGACAATATTTCTTACAACTAAAAAAGTACTTGTCTACTGTAATATCTTTAACACATACACCAGTCAATGAAAATACTCCCCATATATTTAAAATATCCCTGACTACACGCTACACAAAACTGGTTTACTATCTATAACGTGCAGCTTATATCATGAAATATTTTATAAAAATACTAATAAGAAAAGAATTTGTTTTTCTTACAATTTCTTTTTTCCGTTTTAGTGTCCTAAACATTGTCATAAAGTGGGTTAATATGCTTTATAGTCCATCCACGAGTTTAACAAAGTCAACAAATGTTCAATCTTTTTCAGCCTCTTTTTCTGGCAAAGCCATTTTTCACACATGTGATTGATGTGGTGTAGTCTTCCATTTATTCACTGATTTCAAGTGCTGCTGGTCTAGTTTCCTGCACATTCCCATCTCCCAATACCAGACTGTGGTTCAAGTCCAAGGTATTCCTGATTCTTCTAGTCAGCTCCTGTACTTTTCTTTTCTGGCTCTTAAGCATTTTACTTTGGAACATTGGAACATGTTTCACTGACAAAACCTCTCAGTGAAGTTTATTGTCAGAAGAATGAGAAGCAGAGTCCCTGTTTTTGGCTCACTTTTTTTAGATAAACTTTTCTCCTTAGTCTGTTCTGAATCCAAAAATGTGTTAGATCCTCCTAGAAAATATTATGAAAACAGCTGAATCCAGCAGTTTGAGTCTCTCACCTATCTCTTAACATTCCCTGATAGCTGGAATAAAATTGCTTTTCTTCTGCCCTGGTGTACA
The DNA here is from genome assembly GCF_019279795.1 of Protopterus annectens. NCBI lineage: Eukaryota > Metazoa > Chordata > Ceratodontiformes > Protopteridae > Protopterus > Protopterus annectens. The sequence goes on along the minus strand of NC_056729.1, from coordinate 655,580,497 downwards.
ATCACTAATCATGTTCCAAAAACACTCTCCATAGGTTTGTAATGATCAACTCTTTCTGCTGGCATGATTGCATCTTTACTAAGTTCTTGGCTGCTTTTTCTTGGCCATGTTTATGGCATACGCTTGATGTGCCCTTTCAAGTTAACAAATCCTGCTGTGGAATATCTGTTCATCTGCTTATCTGTGATCTGATTAAATTAAGACAGTCTGTTCCTTCTATTTTCTCCTGTGCAGAAGAAAATCTCAAGTTTTCTGTGCATACTCTGTGTTCTAACTGTATCCTATTGATTTTGCTTCAACCCTTTTCTAAAGATTCCAATTCCAGTTTTAAATCTGTTACAATATTCACTACTTCTAGTTCGGTTGGTTTAGACTTTGATTTCCATTTTCTAGTTACTGCTTTTTTGGCAGCCACTATAATTAGACTCAGCAAGGCCTTATTATTTCTAAGCAATTCCAGTTCGGTATCATAGCTTGAAAAAATAATTTCCTTAGTTACCCCAATTTTCTCACCCAGTATTTCTGACAGAGTATTCCCCATTTAATCTTTAAAGTCTGCCAACTCATTACATTCCCAGAAAATATGTTCCTAATTACCTCATTCTTCCCCATCACACCTCCAACATTTGATGTCTAACCTGAGCAAAAATTCTTTGGAGTCTACTTGGGGTATAAAAATACCTATGCAAATACTTCCAAGCAACGATCCTAAATCTTCTAGACTTTGTTGCACATTTGGGGGACACACATATATGTCCCATTGTAAATTGCTTAACCAGTCTGTCTTCCCAGTCCTGTCTAACCTCTTCTGATTGATTATTATAGTTATCACACAATATTTTGTATGCCCTACTAATTATTCTTTTTTAACAGCAGCCCGTGTTCTACAGTATATTCTACTAAAAACTCTACCAGTGCTAGTCTTTCTCTTAGAATCCCCTTATTTATTTCTCTGTGCCTATACTCTGATGTCAATCCTTGATAGGGAAGGCAGTCTCTAGCCTGCAGTCCAATTAAATTCTTGACCTCTTCCCATTCTATTAACTTTCCCTCTCTAATTATTTGCTCCCAATACTTTGGTTATTTTGCCAGTTTTCTCCAATAAATTCCAGACCCATCTTGCCTATTGTCTGTATCCATAATTGCAATCATCCTTATTAGCAGAATCTCCTTTCTCCATTCCCATGTTGGCTTAAATCTTAGAATTCCTTCTGCTACTTTATGAGTATAATATTCTGTATGGTTATTGTTATTCTCCTTAAGGATCTGCATCCAAAATCCCAGTCTCTCCTTGTTTCTTCAGCTTCCCTCCTGTTTCATCATCATCCCTTTCCACTTTGAATTATGTTTCTGCTTGTGCTCTTTATAGCTGCTTTAACTGTGTAGCTCTGAAATACCCCATTCAAATTAGGTAATCCCAAACTGTTTTGTTCTGTTGGTAGAATCACCTTATCCCACTTGACTCTTGCTGTCTTCCCTCCCAGATAAAATGATTCAGCTCTTTATTAATTGCTAGCCACAAGTTCTCCTCTGGTTGATTTTGTCGGACCTGCGTATAAAGGGACTAAAACGTTTTAACTGCTTGTATCTTACTATCCATATCCACATAACAGAGCTTCCAGTTTCTCAGTTTTTGTATTATCTTTTGTTTAGTCTCTTCCCACATATCCTCAGCTGCCACACTAGAGTCCTTTTTAATCCATACTCCTAACTACTTTATTTTATTGTGACCCCATAAATATGGATATTGTTGATCCAATTTGTCTGTGAGTACATAATTTGCAAGTATTGCCTTTGTTTTAGCTTCATTAATTTTGTATCCCAAAAAGATTTGAAAGTGCCTCAAAATGTTCCACAATGCTGAACTGTCCTTTTCTGGTTTTATCGGGTACAAAATAATATCATCTGTGAATAGAGCCAGCTTTTCTTGACTACCATACCAATTATATCCTTGAATTTCTGATTCCATTATTTTCTTTGTCAGTGGTTCTAAAATAATGCAAATAACAAAAGGGAAAGAGGGACACCTCTGTTCAAACAGAAATTATCAGAGAAGAACGCACCCACTTGAGTTTTCAACTCGGATCCCTCATATATCCTCATAATCAACCTTATAATTTTATGAGGGAGTGCAAATGCTTCCATTGCCCTGCTCATAAACTCCCAGTTTACTCTGTAAAATGCTTTCTCTGCATCAAGACCCACCAGCAACAGTGATGTTTTCTTATATTCTGCTTCCTTCTGAATCATCAGTGTTATGGTAATTTTGTCAAGTATTTGCCTCCCCTACACAAAACCACATTGATCCATATGTATCAATTTTGGCATTACTTTTGCCATTCTTTTAGTCATTATAGACATAAACACATTATAATCATGGTTTAGGATTGAAATGGACTTGTATGAAACTGTATCTGATAGGTCTTTACCTTCTTTAGGCATCACAGCCACCATCTCTTTCTTCCAGGATGTTGGTGCTTCTCCTCTTAAAATACAGTAAACAAAACCTTCCAAATCTTTATCAGTTTTTCCCTCCCAGTTTCCAAATTTTAATCTCCTTTCCTTTTATCCTAATTGTTAGTAATTGAGCTTCATCTACCTCTAAACTTGGTGTATTTAATTCTTCTATAAATATTTCCATTTGTACCTTTTCCTGATATCCATATGTCTCTCCTTTATACAGACTTTCATAAAATTTCTGAAATATTTATAGTACCTCTACATCATCTATTGTTATCTTTCTTGTTATAGGCTGCATAAGGTTGGTGACAACCCTTTCTACTTTCTGTTGCCTGAGTCGTTATGCTAAACATTTTTGTGCAATGGAGTTATCAAAAGCCAGTTGCTTAACAGCAGTCTGTCTGAACTCATGCATATTATCGAGGTACTCCCTTATCTTCTGTTTAGCATTCTGCAGTTGCTCCTCTTCTTGTTCTGTGAGATTCCCCATATTCTGCAATACTTTAACATCTGTCATTCCCTATAAATAATTCTTCTTACTTCTGAGCCATATCTCTCTTTCTTTTATTTCTACCCTATTTTTAAACTCCCCTCTAATTTTATCCCACTCCCCAGCATAGCTCTCAACTATCCTGAATTGTTGGGAGTGTCCATTTATATTCTAAAATGTGGCCCCCTGCCCCAACTGCCCAGTTTGGCTGCTTCTTATCCTGGTATTTGCAATAAAGTGGCCTCTGGCTGCAGATGATTTAGCCAATCAGAGCACCTCTTTACTGCACTTAATTTGCATGCTACTTGCTAGCTGAAGATGACATCACTTGTCTTTCTCCTTTTCCTACCTGCTTAATGTGTGACAGCTTCCCCAAGATGCATGCTATTAAGTCAGGTTAGTCTGCAATCAACCAGAGCAGGAAGACCAACTGAAGCTGTCCATTCATCTTTTGGAGTCGACCAAAGTGGGAAATTAGAATTTTGAAGTTGTGGTTTGAATTGGAAGTCGATCTAAGGAGAGTTTGAGTGTGGTCATGATGGATTTTCTGCTTCAAAAAGAAGAGGGAGCTTATTGCCACTGCTGGTCATTGGACCAAGAGCTGGAGGGGTCTTTGAAGTGTAGTGGTTTGGCTGCAGTTTTGGAAATTTATCCAAGAAATTGGTCCCAAAAGGTTTTCTTCAAAGCTGGACTGAGATGGAAGACTCAACTGCATATTTTTTTCTTTCCTTCTGTGCTGCTTCTGAAAATAGGATTTTTTTCCCCACTGCAGACCAGAATTCTAGGGAAGGAAGACAAGCACATTCCATCCAGGTAAGTGTGTTATTTTTGGTATTGCTCTCTTGCAGAATGGCCTAAATATTCTCATATAAATGTGCTTCTCTGACTCTCCCAAGTCTAACTGAAATCTCTTATTACTTAATACTGTGTTGTGAAGCTGGGTAATTGACACTTTAGAGTAATGTGGAATTGTGCTTTTATTGGAGAAAGGAGTGGATGCATGAGGTAAAGAAGTCACAGAGCCATAGATTGCCTGATGATTTAAACATATAATCCCTTGGGGAGAAAAGAAATGGAAAGGAACAATTCATTTGCTTTATTCTGAGTACATTACAGGCAAAATAAGTGGTGAATTTGGTTGTGTTTCTGTTGACATTGTGTATGTGACTTAGTGATATATTGTTTACTGTCGTTCCATGCTGTAACCCTTTTGTTATACAAATGTATAGAGACAACTTGTTACACTTGCAGCAATGTAAGTTTACAGGAGCAATATTAAGAAATTAGTCGGTGCCTGATTTGGGCTTTTTACCCTATCTACCACCATTACTTTTTGGCTTTGTCACTGATTTGTGCATTAAAAAGTTAAAAGGCAGTTTATGTTAAGGTGCAGTACACCCCCACCCCCGACAAGCGACAAATGTTATTCATAGACTTGCAGATTTGCCTTTTTCTGTTAAGATGTCATGTTAATTGGGTCTCCCTGAATGTCCCTGATTTTAAGGTCCATTGTCCCTGATTCTGTCATCTGGCAGTTGAGAGGTATGCTCTCTAGCTATGTTTTCAGAAGAAATTTTTATCTTCTCTCATAACTCCCAAATAATTTCCACAACCCATTCTTTAAATTTCCATCTTTTGAACGGATAGGTGGGAAACTATCAGTGTCTCATTTTTATTTCATTACCCTGTGTTTTTATTTTAGTTGTTATTATCGTGTGATCTGAAATTGTTATTGGATGCTTATCAAAACTTTCAATTAAATGCACATGTTCCTATGAAATGTAAGTTCTGTCTAACCTAACCCAATTTTTGTATTTTGGGGAATAATGTGTAAATTCACTCCAAACTCCTACAACTGAATTTGTATCCTCTGTGCCAAATATTTTCGCAAATTTCTTCAAAGGTCTACCCTCCATTGTTATATTTTCCCTTCTGTGCCCAACAGTCACATTTTGGTGCTACAAATCAAATTCCAGTCTCCACCTATGAGTAAAATTCCCTGCTAAAAGCTGATTATTTTCTCAAAATTTTCTTAAGCTCAATTGTAACAGTTTTAGGTGGAATATAAATACATGTCAGTGTAATCCTCCTCCCTTGCCAGTAGCCCCTTAATAGTACATATCTACCATTATTATATTTTTTATCTTCTTCTATCACTTTTGGAGTTCCTTTGCAACCCTAAAACATGAATTTCATCCACTAACACATTGGACTAAGAGACTTCATGTATTTCTACACCCTAAACTTTCCCATCCTGTACTAATGCTCTTCTAACATCTACTTGCTTCTAATATTCTGATCCTCAACCTGACCCTCACTCTTTACCTTAATTCCTACCTAACAAAAAAAATTGTTTTTGCAATGTAGCGTACTACTTTAACTTAGTATTAGCTATCCAATACATGTTTTATTATTGTATCTACTATTATGTATTTATCTCTGTATTTATTATTGTATGTACCTCACTGTACTTATTTAGTATTCATTACTTAATAGTGTGTGCTTTTATAGTTGCTGCTCTATTACATATGTAAATTGTCTTAATTTCACGTATCATTATGAGCTTTTCTCCCCGGGCCTTCGTTGAAAATGGGTTCCTGACCCAGTCGGACTTTCCCGGTAAACAAATGTTTAAATAAATAAAACAAACAAATAAATAAATAATATGATTAATTCTCTTTTCCTTTGTCCAAGGTATTCCACTGAATAACCATCCTGAATTTTTTTTTATCAAATTGACATGTTCAGTTCTTTCCAAATGTGTCTCCTTTACCATAGCTATTTGCACTGTACATTTGTAATATACTTCACTGCTCTTTCTTTTTTGTATATATCTGTGAGACCATTAACATTTAAAGGTAATATATCAAAGCGTCATTATGTTAAAAAGTCATTATTCCAATCTTTTATGTATAAAAGTTTTTTATTAAGTATCTAGTTCCAGCTTTTTTGTTACATGCATATGCCAATGTTTGGCAGGTTAATCTTTCATACAGTTGTTTGTTGTCATATCCATTTCAGCCTATGTCACATCTTACAAAACGTTTTGTTTTATTGAAAGCCCTTAAGTAAAAAAATATATATTTGTGTATATATGCTTATATATATATATATATATATATATATACATAATATGTATATATATATATATATATATATATATATATATATATATATATATATATATATATATATATTTATATATACACACACACACACAATACAGCCCCAAAACCTATTAACATAACACTAACACACAAAACTATGCACATCTTTGAATGTTGAAGTTTTACCCTCTTACTAGGAACAGTTATCCCAAACTGACACCCACATGCAGAGACTTGGGTTAACCTAAAAGGAAGGTTATCCATGCTAAGATGCATGGTACAGCCTGTGCTTCTACTAAGTGCTGTCTGGTTTTGTCTCATCTTTATTGCTGTCCAAGATTGGGAAAACACTTTAACGCGTTCAAAAAACATTAGCTGCTAGCCAGTGAAAGAAAGAAGTGTTCTGTTTTTATTGCTATCAGACTATCTCTGTAGAGACATAAGAACCAGATACAGAGTTGCTTCTACAAGCATTTATTTATATTCTAGAGGAAAGCTTTACTATTTAGTTCTTTTTTATTTATTTTTGTTCTCTTAAAACTTGTTGCTAGATCAAGCCAAGGGCCTTAATCCAATCATTCCCCTATGCAAGATTGAGAAAAAGCACATCGATTTTTCATGAATAATGCTCTTTTAACCAGACTTTTCTTCTTTTTTTAAATTGCAGTGCCAACATTTCTTAAAACTGAACAAGGAGAAATAGAAAAGAAGGAAAAAACAGGGGCACCTGTTTACTTTTGTTATGTCCGTTGCACTTGAAAATAACTGAGAAAACTTTATAGCATGCAGATTATATCATGCATTATAAAAATACTACTGTTAAACACAAAATTTTGTTTTACTTAACTCTCTTCTCTCCTAAATGTTTTTTCAAACATTAATGACATGAAGCAAGGCATATGCTTTAGAGTGAACGTAGAAATACGCTGGTTATACACAGCAGTACAATTGCATAAAAACTTTAATCTTCGATAGCAGAGAAGTAAGCACTTTCACAACCATTAACAGTTGCTTCATCAGACTACATATAAAATCAAACATACTCATTTTATATTTGTGATGAAATACAAACTGTCCAATCACTGAGATACTAATTAACACTTGAAAAAATTAAAAGGGTAAGTACACATTTGTGAAAATGCTTGTAAAAAATATATATACATATATACATCTAAGAAATATATATATATATATATATATATATATATATATATATATATATATATATATATATATATAAATATATATATATATATATATATATATATATATATATATATATATATATATGCATCACAAATATAAAATGAGTATGTTTGATTTTATATGTAGTCTGATGGTTATTGGTTGTGAAAGTGCTTACTTCTCTGCTATCGAAGATTAAAGTTTTTATGCAATTGTACTGCCATGTATAACCATCATGTTTCTATGTTCACATATCTTGCTTTAACGTGGTTATTTCATCTAGAGTTTGGTTCTTTGCATTTTCATATGCTTTAGAGTCCCTTACAAATTTAACAGTCAAAAAAAGTCCAATATTTCCAGGTTTTCTTGTTCTGTCATGTTTCAGAAATATAATTAATACTTTGTAATCCCACATTAATGTGTCACTTTCCAAGCTGCTGGTTTTATTCCCCTCTCTGTGTCCCAGATCCAGTCTTTGCTTCATTTCCAGTGTACTCTTGGTTATTCAAGTCAACTCTTGTTTTTTTTTCTCTCTCTCAAACATTTTCTGTTGAAACATTGGAAAAGGTTTCTCTGACACAGTCTCTCTGTGGTCTTTATTACCAGAAGAACAAGAAGCAAAATCTTCTGTTTCACAGCTCATTTTTTTGTTGGACGAACTTTTGTATTTCCTCCTTACCATGTTCTACATCAAAAAATTATTTTGTCCCTCCAGGAAAAATATTCTGAAAATAGCTGGGTACAGCAGTTTGAATCTCACACCAGCTTCTCGACATTCCCTAATTAGTGGAATAAATGTACTGCTGTTCTGCCTGATGTAGTGAGTAGTCATTTTCCATAGACACACTACTGTCTCCCACTTTTAGTACTTTATCTTTCTGCCACAGTTTTGTCAAAATCAACTCCTTCTACCATTAGGATTGCATCGTTACTATTAAAGGTCTAGGTTGCTTTCTCATGGCCAGGTTTAGGGCATACATATAATGTGCCATTTCAGTTAACAACTCCTGCTGTGGAATACCAGTCCAGTTGCTTATTTGTGCTTTCATAAAATTAATACAATCTATTCCTTCCAGATTCTCTGATACAACAGAAAATCTCAGATTTTCTGTATGTGCTCTGTCCTCTGTTATCTTTGAAACATCTGTTCTTGAGCAGTCTCTATTCAAACAACCTTTTCTTCATTTCAGCCTCTGATTTTTGCAGTTTTGTCACCTCATCTGAATACCTGTTTAAAGCTTCTTCCATTTTTCCTGCCTTTTTGCTATTTTAGTTGATATACTCCATCAGTGTTTTATTTATTTTAATCAGCTCTGAGTACATTTGACTTATTTTTTTCTCTAGATTACCGGAAGTCATGTCTTGCACCAAAGCTTTTTGCTGAACAGCTGTAGAAATCTTCCCAGTCAGTGTTTTTTTTACTCACCCTTTGTGATTGATTTTCTTTCAGATTCTCTGAATTTCTTTTCTGTTGGCATCCAGGCAGTACTTATTAGCCACTTACTGAAATTTACCCCAAACTATGAATTTTACTGTCTCTGTCTTCTGAGTTTCTGTTTTCACATGGGGAGAGTTGAAATTAAGCTGTTACTCAATATGCTGTCATCTTAGAAGTCACTACTAGTCATTTCTTGTACCAAGGCTGAAGCCTTAACTGCATTTTGCTAAACAGCTGCAGGATTCTTCTCAGCTAGTATTTTACCTTTATCTTTATTGGTTGATTTTCCTACAGGTTCTCTAAATGTCTTCTCTGCCTGCTTCCAGGTAGTATACTTACCAAGCTGGAAACTGAATCTTACTCAAGCTGACAGTATCACTAACTCTTGTTTCTCTGTTTCTTTTTTCACTCTGAGAGAGGTGAAATTAAACTTTTGATCAGTGTGCACCAATTTTGGTGGTTTACAACTCAGCCAATCGGCTTCGTCATCAACTCTGTTGCTAATTATTCCCAGATAGTTTGAGCTTTAGTCAAGGCTTTTGCCACTCTGTTATGCAGAGCTAATGGGCACTAGCATTTTTGCACAATCTGGCCTCTATCCCCAGTGTCATTGAAATGGAATAGAAAAAATAGGGCTGGCTCAGAGAAGAATGAATGAGGCCAGATGCTTGTTCGCTTGTTATCTTCTAGAAAGATGGTGAGTTAACTAGACATTGCAGGTGGGACCCTTTGGTGATGTTTGAGGGTTTAGCCTACTGGCTTTTCAAATATTTTAGCTTGTTCCTCTCGTGTCATTATTTCATCAATGATCTCCAGTATAAACTAGCCAATAACAGTAACCCTGGGTCTATACACATGACATTTTGCAAGTGAAGGTGATGAGCTTTTCTTGTTTTACCTCCATTGCATCTTAGTGCAGTCTTTATGTATGTAAGTGTGGGCTGGCTAGCAGTACCTTCCAGTACCATGGCTGATTAGCATTTCAGAGCCCCATAATACCCCAATATCATGACACTATCCACTGAGTCAGGCAGGTCCTCCTATATCCAGGTGAGTCACTGAACCAGGATCTTATCACTTAGACATTTAAATTTTGGTAGTGCATATTATCTTATTACCATTGTTGAATTTAAGTATTGAAACAGTCAGTATGCTTGATAACCCTTTAACAGCTAATATCCTTAATTCTTTTAATAATGAAATGTTGATTAATACCTAACTATGTACTGAACTTGGGCACTGCGGTGGGTAGATCCTTGAAATTTGAACATAATGCCAAGAATGTAATAACGAACAGTCACATGCCTATTAGGGATATGTTTAGAACACTCTCTTTTAGATGTGTTGATATTCTTTTAAGCCTCTTAAAACAGTGGTAAAGGCCTATTATAAAATGGTGGTCATCATTTTTCATTCATAGGCTTCAACAAGTAAGAAAGACGAAATGGGCTCATAAATGTAATATTTGTTTATTTATTGGCCGTTGTTTACTGTGAAGTCTGGCTGAACAGTGCCCATTTTCAGCGAGGCCCTAAAAGAAAAGCTCCATTATACAGACGTTATGAACCTTTTTTGCATTGTTTCATCATTTAGTCATTCATTTATTAGCAACAATTCCATTATTCAGACATCCTTGACATCAGTTACATCTTTTACAAACTGTTTGATTAAAAATAACATTTAAATGGGCTGTATATGAATATTTTTTAAAATACAGGACGGTGCAGTATCATCACTATGCATAAGATTGGCAGGTTTTATGTAAGAATATTTGTTACTATAAAGACTTATTCATAATCTAGGACATAGGAAGATGACATAAACATTTAAAGCAGCCAAGGAATGGAAGGAGGATAAATGATAAGGAATGATAGAGGAAGGAATGTACTTGTAATAGCAGTACATTAAATTTTGTGCAGCAGACAGCCGCAGTGGTGCAGTGGTAGCGTTGTTGCCTCACAGCAAGAGGTTCTCCCATTCGATTCTCGGCTGGAGCACCTTCTGTGTGGAGTCTGCATGTCATCCCCGCGGTCGAGTGACATTCGAAAGACATGCATAGAATGGGTGTGCCTTCGTTGAAGGTTGGGTGTCGAGCTGGTACCTCTGCACCCGTAAAAAGTCTACTGCCAATCATTAGCGGACCAGAGTTCCGCTGTGGCAACCCCTAACCGGGAAAAGCCGAAAGAAGAACAACAACAAGTTTTGTGCAGCAGAGTTGTAACTCATTTCATATAGCTGTATCAGTTCCTGTTTAACCAGGGAGGTGCAGGTGCAGAAACATTTTTCTATCAGGTGTTGCTTCAGTTGTCATTTAAAGTCTTTCAGGTTGTAGATTGTTTCTAATTGGAGTGGGGTGGTATTTCAGGTATTATCAATGCAGTGTGAATACAGGGAGCATACTGTATTGTTAGTAAGTTTAGTTATGGGGATTAATGATTTGTCAGTGGATTATAGAGGTCTCTTAATATTGTAAGGTTGAATACTGGAGTGAAGAGATGGGAATTTTTCAGGGTTGTGCAGTAGTTTGAAGGTTGTAATTAATTGTGAGTATAGTAGAGAATTATTTTGTTTGTGACAGTTTAGTTGAAAGAGAAAATGATTTGATCTGTATTGTTGTTTGGTTGCAAACTTGGCTACTTTATTTTAGCAATGTTCTAGTTTGGCTGATAGAGAGGAGTTGAGATTGTTTAGGATAGAAGAAGCATGTAACAGGGTGGGGAATAGAACAGAAGTGGCATGTTTTGTCTAGTAGAATAACTAAGCTAATGTTTTACTCTATAGAAGCTGCCTACCTTTTGGTTTGTCTTCGTTATGGCTTGCTGAAGGTGGAGATCAAATTTCAGATGGTCATCTAAAGTCACACCTACTAGTTTGGTACAGATTACCAGTTTTATAGTGGTCTTGTTGTGTGACATTATATTGAAGTTTTTTTTTTTGGTTTTTTTTGTTAGGAGGGAGAATTGTTGATGAACAATAGTAGTAAAGTTTTTTTTTTTTTTGATTCAGGAGTTGTGAGTTGTCAAACCAAGCTTCTGTGGAGAAGTATTTGTGGGTGAGTGTTTGGGGCATGAGTAGTGTCCTAGCAGCACGTTACTAAAATAATCGCTAGTTGTGATGTAGTATGTTCTGACAGGTTAAGAACTATAATTGTATACAATTGCATAAAGGTTGTTTTCTGGTGATGAGATTATGATTTTCAAATATTTTTAAAAAATGACTCATTAGCCAGTACATGGCTATTACCTTCTTAAATAACCCATATTCTGTGCGAAATAACTGTTTTATAGAAATTCAGCAATAGAATACAAACCTTAAAATAAATTATTTTAACATCAGAACTGTTATATTATGGAGTTTGCTTCCTTTGAGCATGATACCAATTAACACAGTTATTAAATTCAAGAGTGTTCACAATAAGTAGACAGTGGATAGAGTTGATGATTCATATACAGTTGGATGCCAACACCATGACAATTTTTAGTTGCCGTGTGTACTGTTACAAACCATTGAAACATTAAAATATCTAGCATTGACAGATACTTGCTTTTCTGTTTTACTATATGTTCTTTCCATTTTTCTGACGTAGATTCTGATGTTTACTCCTAATATGCAGGCTTTTTTCAGTGCCATTGCTGACATGTGTGAAAATGGTGGGAAACGTCCTGCAACAGCTGTCAATGTTGGTTTTACCAAAGAGCAGGCAGATGCCATCAGAAGAATACGCAACAGCAAGGACAGTTGGGACATGCTGGGAGTAAAACCTGGAGTTACAAGGTAAATCATAAAGGAGCGAGTTTATGCTTATTTCTGAATGGTGCATTATAATACGTTGTACACACAGCTGTCTAAATTTCAGTTTTGTTTCTAAATATGCTCTTGGGGATGTTGAATGTGTTACACCCCAACTGCTTTTCTGCCTTCTCATATTCCATTTGTCTAGCCCCAATGAAGGTATTCTACCACCTAACGATGCTGACAGCTTGCCAACCCACACTGGAAGGATGCATCATGTATCACATCCTGTTTTCCAGTTTGAGAATGAAGGGTGTTGATTCCTTTCTGTCAGCTCACAGTTTGCATATGTTGTCAGTCTACTTACCTGCATCAGGTAATAATGAAACCCATGGAAAGGGAGGTGTGCTAACTGCATCTAGTTCCAATTTATGATTTTTTTCCCTCCAACATCATGTCACAATGTAAAGTGAATTTTGTCATCATAGCCATGGGCATTCGAGTGTACCTCCTGTAATCCATTCCTGTATGTCTTCTAAATGATAAAGCTAGAGGCTACAATTTCTGTAGCCTTAACCAGGGTTAGTCACATAATGTTTAAATATCTGCTTCCTTACCTCACCCCCCCCCAAAAAAAAAACAATGCAACAATTAGAACAAGTTAATTTCACAGCCAACATGACTGAAGCACCCGACAAGCACGCCAAGTGTGCTCCATTCTGGAGTTTGAATCACTAATAGTGGCAGTGTGTTCTTCCTTTATATCAGAGGGACAACTAAACTGATTTTATGTTTAGTAGGAATGTGTAACCTTTGTAACAAGTTAACATTTTTGACTGAGATGCATATTGCTGGAATCATTTTAATTACTCTGTTTTGCATTAGTTAGGAACAGGCATATTTTTTAACTGGGTTTCTTGTTAACATAGGAATGGTTTCCTTTATGGATAAATATGTCAGCACTGGAAAAGTTGGGGTACCAGTAAGGCTGTCATTTCCTCTCTGTGCAACCCCACAGATAGCAGTAAAGTACAGTTGTGTACACTTACCATAAATGTAAATGTTTGAGTGTATTCACTGTTGCAGTCATTACATTTGGGTCATCTGCTTGCAGGTAGCCCTCAGTTGGCCTGATTAACAAAGTCTTGGGTCCTGCGTCAGTTGCTGTCCCTTCTTCCATGACGTCAGGTCGTCAGGGGTATAAAACATGCAGCCGACGCCATTACATCAGTTTTTTCTTGCCCCAGATGTCAAGTGCCCCTCTAATAGGAAGCAAGTAAATATAAAAGTACAAAGATATACCTCCAACAAAAAAGCAAGTACACCAAAAAGGCTTTTAAGCATAGTAAAGGAAAGTAGAGGTATAGCCAAAAGAAGTTAGGGGGCTGGAGGGAGGATAACCAGGACTGTAACAGTGAATACACTCGAACATCTACAGTTATTGTAAGTGTACACAACTGTACTATGTTCTTTGTGTTTCACTGTTGCAGTCATTACATTTGGGTAGATTCCCAAAGCTATGGTTGGGAGGAGAAATTTAGATAGCATTAAGGCCAGCTGTAAGGCCCTGCAAGATTGCAGTGGCAAAGCCAGCTCTGAATTTAGAGAAAATTGGCAAATGATAATGCTTGGTGTAAGTATGTACAGAACTCCAGGTAGCAGCTTCTAGGATGTCCCTGATAGGGATGCCTCTGAGGCTGTAGAGGTAGATGCAGCCCTGGTGGAGTGAGGTCTGATCCCCTGGGGGAATAGGTTTTCCATGGTGCTTATAGCAGAAATGAATGCAATGGCTTATCCATTTAGAAATGTTTTGCTTTGAAATAGCCTTCCCCTCTGCCCTGCAGCAAATGCCACCAGCAGTTGTTCAGATTTCCTTTGAGGTTTAGTCCTGTCCAAGTAGAATCTAAGTTGTCTGTGCACATCTAAGAAATGCAGTATCCATTCCCCTTTATTCTGTGGATTGGGAAAGAAGGTTGGCAAATGAATGGACTGATTAAGAGCCACAGTGAATACCACCTTGGGATGAAGGATGGATTGGTTCTGAGGGACACCCTGGCCACATGAAAGATGATGAAAGCTCCACTGCCATAAGGGCCTGTAATTCAGATACCCTTCTAGCTGAAGTGATTGCTAAAAGGAAAGCTGCTTTCCAAGAAAGAAATTTTAAGTCTGCAGTAGCAGCTGGCTCGAAAGGAGGTAGAGTGAGTTTCTCCAAGACAAAGTTAAGGTCCCTGGCTGGGGTTGGAGCTCTTATAGGTGGTCTCAAATTTTTGGCCCCTCTGAGGAACTGCTTGAGCAGGGGATGAGAGAAGAGGGGAGGTTCTGTGTTATAATGAGCTGAAATGGCTGAGGCGTGGATTTTAATGAAGGAAAAAGACAGGCCCTTGTGAAGCATTTCAGTTAAGTACTGTAAAATCTGAGGTAAATTGGGCGCTGCAGTGCTCATCCCATGAGATTGGTTCCAGGCACATAATCTTTTCCATTTTTCAGCATAAGATTTTCTAGTACTAGGCTCCTTGCCTCTAAAATGATATCCATCACAGGTTTGCTGAGGGATGGTAAAAGAGAGATTAAGTAATTAGCCAGGCTGCAAGGTTCAGTGTTAGAAACTGAGGGTGCAGAATCTGGTTCTCCTGCTGAGACAGCAGGGAAGGAGTCTGAAGCAGGTGCCATGGAGATAACTGTGGCACACTGCGCAGGAGGGGGTACCAGTGTTGGCGCAGCCAGTCTGGAGCAATCAAAATCATCCTTGGTTTGTCCTGTTTGATTTTTAGTAGTACTTTGGAGAGCAGAGGCAGAGGGGGGAAGGCATAGACTGATAGGTATTTCCAGCTGAAGGACAGAGCATCCACTTTCCAGGCTTGTTTGTGGGGAGTCCTTGTGCAAAATTTGACCAATTGGTAGTTCTGGGGAGAGGCAAACAGGTCTATATCTGGGCTCCCCCATTTGCTTGTCAACATGTTGAAAATCATTGGTTCCAGTTTCCACTCGTGTGGGTCCATGAGGTTTCTGCTTAGTCCATCTGCCAGTGTATTTAATTTTCCTGGCAGGAATTGAGCGTGTAGGTGCACATGGTAGCTCAAGGCTGTGTTCCACAATGCCATGGCTAGTCTGCAGAGGGGTAAGAATGTGTACCCCCCTGCTTGTTTATGTACCATATAACAGTGGAGTTGTCCGTCTTTACCATTAGTTGTCCTGGAAAAATGTGGTCCTTGAAGGCTGTCAGAGCATTCTGTACAGCCAACATTTCTTTTTGATGGATATGCAGGTGCATTTGACTTGGTTTTCATTTGTCCTGAATGCACTTCCCTGCCAGGTGAGCCCCCCATGCATAGTCTGATGCATCTGTTGTTAGGGTTTGGGTGGCAGGGGGCGGTGTGAAAGGTAGTCCCTTGTTTTGGTGGCAGGCCTCTGCCCACCAAAGGAACTCTAGGCGTAGGCAAGGTATGATAGAAATCATTGTTTCTAGATCTTGAGAATGTTGACACCATAGGCTTTTTAGATACCACTGTAGTTTCCTCATATGCAGTCTTGCATATGGAATTAGACAAATACAGGAGGCCATGAACCCCAAGGCTTGCAGTATTTGTCTTGCAGATAGCAAGGTTTTTATGGCTACTTGTTTGAAGTAGGTTGTCAAATGAATTTGTTTCTCTGGCATGAGGTAAGCCATCTGGGAAGTTGTATTCAAGCTTGCTCCCAGGAATATAATTTGTTGACAGGGTACCAGGTGTGATTTCTTTTCATTTATGGTGTACCCCAGACAAGTTAGAACCCTTTGTACAAAGGTCAGATGATTCAAAAGTATGTCCTGGCTTTCTGCCTGAATTAGACAATCGTCCAGGCATGGGTATATTTGAATATTTCTTTGCCTGCAAAATGCAATAACTGGAGCTAAGCACTTTGTGTATACCCTGGGCGCAGTAGATAAGCAAAGGGCAGTGCAGAGAACTGATAGTGCATGTAGCCTGCTTTGAAGCATAGGTATCTTCTGCAAGATTCCCTGATTGGGATGTGCAGGTATGCTTCTTTTAAATCTAGTGTTGCCAACCAGGCATCTTTGCCTAGCATAGGAAGTAATTGGTGAAGAGTCAGCATCTTGAATTTTGGACTCTCCAGAAAGGTGTTTAGAGTAGACAGGTCTAAGATAGGACACCATGAATTGTCTTTTCTGGGTACCAGGAAAAGTCTTGGGTAGAAACCTTGTCCCTTTTCCTCTTCTGGTACCAGTTGAATAGCCCCCATGCTTAAGAGAGAAAGTACTTGTTTTTGGGCCTCTGCCCACTGATGTGGAGGTAGATCCGGCCACCCGCTTGGTGTTGGCAACGTGTGGAAGTGAAATCTGTATCCCTGGAACACTATATTTAAAACCCATTTGTCCTGGGTAATGAGTTCCCAATTCTTTGCATGAAGAGCAATCTTTCCCCCCAAAGAGGCAGTCAGTTGATAAGTGCTTGGAAATTTTAAAAGGAAGTCATTGAGACAGTTTACCATAGGGGGGAGTCTTATTATTCCAGATTTGGAAGTGGAGGCCCCCCCACTGCTTAGTTCTGTGTGTCCCCTGGGACTGAAACCTGGGGGTTTTGCTGTGTCTGTGTTTGGCTTGAGAAGACCTGGAAGGGGCTGGAAAGGACCAATTCTTAGAGGGCCAGTGCCTACTAAATCTAGGAAGCTGAACTTGTAAAAAATCTTTAACAGTTTGCATAGATTTAACTTTATCTTCCATCTTTTTAAGAACTTCCTCAGCCTTGTTGCCAAACAGGCGGTCCTGATTTAAAGGAACATCCAACAATTTAGCTTTAACATGATCAGGCAAAGATTGCTCCTTAAGCCAAGCATGCCTTCTGAGCAGAAACCCAGTAACAGCAGCCCTGCAAGAGGCCTCTAGTGAATCAAAACCACATTGCAGAGTATGTTTTCCAACTTGTTTAGCAGAAGGCATTAAATCCTTTAATTCTTTATTTTTTGCACAGTCAAGAATCAACATCATTTTCTGTTTAAGCAGTCCAATAACATGTTGCTGATACTTTAACATATGAAACTGGCAGTTTAAAGCCCTAATGGCCAAGGTTGCAGAAGTGTAAACTTTCTTACCCCATCTATCCAATGCCCTGGAGTCTCTATCAGAAGGGGAAGGATTTTTAGCAGTAGAAGCCTTAATGCCCTTAGGCCCCTGTGAAATAGTCTCTGGATCTGCAGTAGGATTTTTTAAAAAGGAACTTGTAGGACTCAGGAACCCTGTAGTATCTGTCAGGTTTCCTGGGAGCAGGAGGCAGGTAATCAGGGGCCAAAATAGATTCCGAAAAAGCATCATCAACAATGTCTAGTACAAGAGGAATAGCTAAAGGCCTGTGCTGAGGTAGGAGAAGGAAATCCCTAAGCCTCATTTTTGAATCAGAAAAATCCTGGCTTTCCTAGTGGAAATGCTGCTTTAGAGTATGTAAGGTTTCCCCAAAAGAAAAATCCTCAGGAGGGGAAGCAGAGGGAATGGAGTAGATAAAGGCAAATCCAGATCATCAGAAGAATCCTGATCAGAAGATTCATAATCAGCTTCAGTCCTAGGCCTCTTAGAAGGAGGAGGGATTGGCTACCCCTGATTAGAGTTATCAGATCTTCAGCCATTCTTATCATTTGTTTTTTAGGCATAGAGGCCTGAGCATGTGGCCTGGGAGTAATTTTTTTTAGGCATGGATCGGGATTTAAGCCTAAGTAAAGAAGGAGGCGTTGGTTTAATATGCAAGTCCGTAGGCCTGAATACACCCTCAGAAGCCGGTGCCTGCAGAGCGGCTCCGGACCCATCCAAGGTAGAGACATCCGCTGGTTCCATAGTTGAAGCATCTCACGGCATACCGGACTCCGAATGGGTCTCAGTAGAGACCTGCGAATCAGAAGTAGCGGGTATCAGGGGCTGCGAAAGCGTCTCATTAAGTACCGGCGAACTGGCTTAGGAGAAGCGTCGTCAGCAGTTTTGGACCACGGCAGCCTGTCTCTGTCTTTCTTTGCATTTTTTCAGAATCCCGGTAGTCGGATGGCTAACCGACAACATTTCTGGATAATTAAACCAAGAACCAAAATATATAGAGGCGAAAATATACCGATGACAGATCGTGCGCTGATTATATAAAGCACAAAACCGACAGCAAGGTATGTCATGGTCAGGGCCTAGGCAAGGAATACAGTACAAATGAAAATCTTTATGAGGTATTTGCTTTCTACAAGTAATGCAATTATTAACTTTTACTGACATCAGTAAGGAACAAGAAAATTTTCCCCAATAGGGTACTTAGCTTTAGTTGAAGACTTTGGTTCTGAAACTCGAAAACGTAAATTTCAGGAGTCGGCCGACTGGCACTTGCGAACTGCTTCTGCTTCGGGCACCATACGGCAAGAAAGACTGGTGTGATGGTGTCGGCTGCATGTTTTATACCCCTGACGACCTGACGTCATGGAAGAAGGGACAGCAACGGACGCAGGACCCAAGACTTTGTTAATCAGGCCGACTGAGGGCTACCTGCAAACAGATAACCCAAATGTAATGACTGCAACAGTGAAACACGAAGAACATCAGATGGCTGCTTTTAACAGAGCTGTTCTTTCAACATAGAATGTTTGTTCATTGAAGGATTATAGAAGAATTCTAAAAGTGTGGACTTTGCAGAAAAAATATTTCAAGGAAGAGAAAAATCTGAAATTATGATTAATATGCTGTTGC
This sequence comes from Protopterus annectens, assembly GCF_019279795.1. Lineage (NCBI taxonomy): Eukaryota > Metazoa > Chordata > Ceratodontiformes > Protopteridae > Protopterus > Protopterus annectens. The sequence continues at coordinate 655,561,373 of NC_056729.1, read as the reverse complement.
CACTGATGGGCCACAGTAAGGAAATAAATTACTTGAAATGGATTTTGTAACTCAGAAGCTAGAACTACAGAAAGCCAAAACTAAAAGTCCAAAATGGGGCATAAGGAGACAGATCTTTAAGAAAGCATCTGTTGAAAATAATAAAATTGCTAAGGTAAAGTGAAACATGGTGTAAGAAGATGCAAACTGAGCAGACAAAATACCTAGAATAACAGTCCTCAAGTAAGGAGATGTAGAGCTAAAAAACTGAGCACATTTATGAAAACAAATGCAAAAAAATCTTTGGAATTACTCATTTCTTTTATTACCAAATAGATATAATGGGGAAATGTATGTATTCCTCCGAGTGTGTCACTGCTACAGTAATAATAACATTTGTTTATCTGTTTTGTATATTTTTTCATGGTCAGAGCTTTCTTCAGATACACTCACAATCCCTGTGAAAGCCCACATTGGTCTCACACCAGAATTTTGTTTAACTTCAATTAGTGTGCAAATCACATGTGTATGGCTAACAGTGGTAGGAGCCTTATCCAGTATATCACTGCTAAAGTACTTTTATCTGCATAGTGGTTCATGTTTCTTGGCCACTTTGTATACCATGAGTAACTGTTTTTTTCAGCTTCTTTTAATGAATATCAGGGAGTTTGATAAGGAAAGTGGAGAAAAGTTAAAGTGGTTAAAGTCAGCAAAGATGAACCACCAAATGAAGTGGCAAAGTGTCTAATAAAGCACACATCCTGCAGTTCTGTATTGCAGTATTTCTTGCTCTTCTTCCTTCCTTGAGCCTCCATATATACCCTACTCTACCACAGCAATGCTCTTCTTATTCATGTCTTCCAAATGCAGTGGAGGCATATCCCATCTGTTCTCTGTCACATTGACACTTAGGTAAAGGTTTACCACCTTGATGCAGGTCTTCAATGTGCACCTTTGGCCTGTTTGATGGAAACAAGCTATTAGGATACTTTAACCTGGGCATAGTACCTTTCTGCCTTAGGTATTAGATAATGTCAGTGTACTTCTGATGCATACTGAAAGAAATGATAAGACTGTAGTATACTGGAAACAACTGAAATGAGACTGAAATGAATGTTTTGTTTGTTAATTACCCACAGTTGTGCTGAATATTTATCAGTCTCTCCTTTATAGGTCATACAATAACAGTGATGATAACTATATCCAAAGTTTATGCATGTATAATTCTGAGTCTCCTGAATAAATGTTTCCTTTGAGAAAGAAACATTGTGTAGCTTTCCATTGAGAACTGTTATTTCTGCCCATCTCTTGCGTAGCCAGCAAGATTATATTTTCCCTTCTACTGAACTGTCTTTCCCTGAAACTGCATAAATGAAAACACAAGTCTGACTCTATATTTTCAGGCCTGTTATTCTGCCTTATGCCTAACAACTACTTTAAAGTGAAAATCCTCAGTCTTACAGCCTCCCTCTGAGGTCCCTGATGAAAGATTACAGGACTTTTTTTTTTTTTGTAGTTACCTCATATCTGTATTATTAACTACGGTAGTCTGGTTTGACTATACAGGCTTTATGCCACCTCACTCATAATCTGCAGATGTGTCCTGATCGATAGTGATGTCATTTATGGTCTCAAAGGTACTATTAGCTCCAAATAGCTTTAACAGCTCCATATGCAGGAAATATGCCTGTTCCAGCAATTGCCCCATTACTTAGATCCATAGTCTTCAGAGTCTTTAATTCTAGGTTGTGATGTGTGTGTGATGTATCTGAAACCTCCACATTATTCTGAAAATCATTGCCTGCGGTTTTAAAACTGATTAGGCCAGGGAATTTTTGGAATCCTGCTGTTCCAGAAACAGCATGAAGAAAATGCCATACACCTGTCTCTGTGAGTCTTCAGTCAAGTTAAACAGAGTACGAACTGTTAGCCCTGCCTATTTTTCTTCCATATTGTGGTATGCTGTAATGGTAAAATTGCACTGACTATTGCTTTTGTTTTATACCTTATGCACTGGTGCCTTATTGTACTATGATGTCTCTTTCTTATAGCAAATGAAAATTTCCCTGTTGTCCATAGATTTAAAAACATTGTACTGTGTAGTCCATTCCCTTTTTCATTGTATAGCCTATCAAGGATGATGGCTATTTTCTGAAGACTAACTTGAAATCTGCACATTATACCTGGTCTTGAAGCATAAGTACCATGTACTGTATTAACGTGTGTTTGTAAATTTTCAGCTAGATTTGTTAATAATTCTGTTTACCTTTTTAATTTCTATATGCTGTAATAGATGCCTGTCTTCTAAATTTGTATCTTAAATATGCTGTGAATATTTATGCTCTATAGTAGTTTACTAAAACCTTTGATCTGATGTTGTAAATCTTTATTCATTACTTACTGTTAGGACCTTGGTTCCGTCTTCGGAACTGATACGGCTGTTTCCCAGCTCACACAAGCCAAACACTCTCAGCTAAGAACCTACCCACAATGCCCCTCTCCTAGATACTCCAGATCTCATTTGCCGCATTCCTAGTCAGACGTGTTAGCCATCTCTCTCAAAGTTAAGTAATATTTTGTTGTTTTCATGACAGTTTTTCTTCTGAATTACAACATTTTAGACAAGTTAGTCAAGTTAGTCTTTTATCACTGTCGCCTATAACCTAGGCCTATTTCCTACACTTTTTCTTGGTAATTTAATTTTTTACCTCTTTTGACTACCCCTCTCTCATGTCTTTGACAGGCCCCCTTTTACTAGTGGTATTCCTTAACTTAACTCTACTGGTTTTTCTTCCTTAATTTTTCTACAGGATAGCATTGTTTCTTTACCATGTCAGACAAAGCTAAGTTAGGTTTTAAACAGTATGACAAGTGTGGACGTAAGATGTCTAACTCAGATACACATGTCTGTTGTGTCTACTGTTTTGGCATGGATCATTTTAAAGCTGATTGTGACATTTGTGCTGTTTTTTCTAATCAGACACTAGCAGAACATACGAATAAACTTATTTTAAAAGGTTTACTCAAGACACCTTTCTCGGAGGCTCTGTCTGGGTTAGAGGTCTCACCCCCTCCTAAGACCAAAAAATATAAGGAAAAACGGAGTCACTCAGTTCCTGCATCTCCATCAGTTAAGGAACCGAGTTGGCTCCGTGCTTCACTGGCGCCCTCAGCACAGACCTCTTTGGCACCAGGCTCTGTGTTCTCTCCCTTGGTGCCGACCATGGTATTCACTCCTATCTTGGTTCCAAACACAGCACCTCTGACTTTGGTGCCGTCTTTGGCTCCTACATTGACTCTGATGACTGTTCATGCCTTGGCTCCATCCCTGTCCATGGTGCGACAGTTTCCTTGGCTCCATGGGCTCTGATGACTGTACATACCTCGGCACCATCCCCGTCCATGGTGCCGACAGTTTCCTCGGCTCCATCAGCTCCAATGACTTTACATGCCTCGGCACCATCCCCTTTCATGGTGCCGACAGCTTCTTCGGCTCCATGGGCTCCGATGACGGTACATGCCTTGGCACCATCCCTGGCCCTGGCCATGGTGCCGACAGTTTCTTTGGCTCCAAAATTCGATTACCTCCCAAGGACAAGATATTCTCCTACTTATGACCCTTTCTTGGGGCAGAGATTTAGCCCCTTTCTAGAAAGACCTGATTCCCCTTCTGCATCCTCTCTTAGATCCACTAGGAGTTTTTCTGAGCTAGACCTAGTGTGGGTTGTGGATCAGCTTCTGGTAGCTAGGAGATTGCTCATTCCAGCTAGACCTTCCATCCCTCTTGGTTTGGAATCTTTTATCTCATCTTCCCCTGCTTATCCTCCCCCAGCACCAGCTTTGGTACATACTGTCTCGGCTCCGACAGCAGTACCTCCCCTGTCGGCACCGAACACCCTTGTAGCATGGGCTACGATGGAGCCGATGCTTTCTCGGAGCGGTGCTTGGACTGTCCGTGTCTTGGTACCTAACCCGGCACCTATTTTTCTCGTTGGCACCATCTATGTCCATGGTTCCAACGGCTTCCAGTTCTCTCGTAACCCCTCAACTGGAAGTGGGCTCAGGTGCGCCTGCCTTACAGGTGATGGATAGGGCCCTTCACTCCGAAAGCTCACACCCAGCCCCTAGAAGACCAGTATCAGAACCCACTGTGAAGGTAACCCCATCTCTGGAGTCCTCCTCAGAATATCCCAATGGAGAGCCACCCCAGAAAAACGGTGCAAGAGGAAGCACCTTGACTCCCCGGAGGAATCTATCACAGAAGACACTGATTGTGATGAAGGGGAAGGATCCACTTGTTCTCCCCAGATGACGTCTCATTCGGAGATATTCTCAAAATCCTCAAACATTGGGGGGGATGGAAGTCCTCTAACCCTTCTTCTGAGGAATCGGTGTTTCTGCAGGCCTTACGTGCCAGGCCATCTACTTCCTGGGTGACCTCACCAGCAGATGATCTTGTTAAACTAATTGTACAGCATGCCTGGAAGGCCCCAGACAATGTAGAACCTGTCCCCCGGAGGCCAGACAAAATTTTATCTACACCTGAAGACCAGCCCCAATGATCCAAGCAGCTGACAGTTGATTCTATGGTCACGGCGGCCACCAAGAGGGAACTGGCAGAAGATAGTTCCACTGTCCATTCTCCAAACAGGGAATCCCGGACCATGGACAGACTAGGGAAGCGGACATGTGCTTCAGCGACCTTCGCCATTCGGTCGTTGAATGATCTGGCACACTTTACTCGCCTACAAAGAGACATACTTGGTAAAAGGCAAAAACAAACACACAATCACTAACAACAAGTTTCATGTTAAAACATTTTGAAAAACCTCAATTAGATTCAAAAATATGATGAAAATGTAAAAAGTATGTGTACACACTTTGAGACATTTAAAAAATTATAAATTTTTTTTTTTTTACATATACATAACGCCATAAAGACATAAATACAAAAAAAACCTAAAATACTTAAAATAAAAAAAAAAAATTCAAGGACTATTTTTAATAATTTTTAAATCATAGGTACCATGCCTACCGCAGATAACTTTTGTATTTTAAAAAAGCAGAAATATTACAAGCTTCATTTAAACCAGGTGTAGAAAAGGCATCTAAAAGTAGTTGCCATTCTAGTTCTCTGATTTCAAGAAGGAGAGATTGAGGCCCCCCTCTAAGTCCTACATTAACAGTGTCAATACCCATAAAGTGGAAGTTATGACCAACATTGTTTACAGTGTGTTTAGCAAGAGCGTTGTCAATCTTTTTGTTATTAATCGTTATGTATATGTATGTCTCATCATTTTCAAAATGAATGACATCAGGTGTCCTACACTGCTTTGTTGGGTGACTTCCTTCACAACCTACTTTCTGAAAAGTCTTCCTCTTTGGCGGGTGCGTGATACAGGGAACTGGAGACCAATCCTGGATCCTAGCCTACTGAACAAATTTATCAAACCTCAAAAATTCCAGATGGTCACAGTACAGTCCATTCTTCCCTTCCTAGGGAGGGACAGTTGGATGAGTTCTATAGACCTACAGGATGCGTACTACCACATAAAGATGGATCCCGGAGGTTTCCCGCTTCCGGCTGGGAGCCAATCAATACCAGTTCAGGGCACTGCCATTCGGCCTTTCAGGAACCCCCCGCATATTCACCAAATGTATGGCAGTTGTGGTAGCCCATTTTCGACTGTAAGGATTCCATGTGTTTCCCTATCTAGACGACTGGCTCCTTACTGCTCCGGCCAGGAATCTCCTAGTCTGCAGACTCTCTTACACTCAAGATCTTGCTCTCCGCTTGGGGATTACAATCAACACAGACAAATCTCAGATGTCTCCAGCGAAGACACTGGAATTTATTGGAGCAGTCTTCAACACAACATCCTGTCAAGCTTCTCTCCCCCCTCATAGGCTTTTGAAAATAAGACACCAAATTCAAGACCTTCTTCCTCACATGTTTGGACCAGCACATCTTGTACTGCAACTCTTGGGCTCCATGGCAGCTCCCATTACTTTGGTAGCTCTGGCGAGACTGCACATGAGAATCCTGCAGTGGCTCCTTTCCGCACAATGGTCGTTGTTAACCCACCCACTCAACCTCATGATACGCCTTACAAACCATTCAAGGAAGAATTGCTATGGTGGATGGAGCCACAAAAGAATCTTTGGTGTCGACCATTCTGTCTTTCCCAACCCACGGACACTTCACTATTAGGGTGGGGGGGCATTTTCAGGGAAAGACTGTCCAAGGCACCTGGCCCCCCCTCGAGGCCAACTTGCACATAAATGTCCTGGAACTGAGGGCAGTTCTCTTAGCGTTGCAAGCGTTCCATGCATCCCTGCCTTTGGGGACCATTGCAATTAAGTCAGACAACATGTCAGTCGTCTTGTATATCAACAATCAAGGCAGAACCAGATCTTTCCCCCTGTATTGGGAAGCCATGAGGATTTGGCACTGGGCGATAGCTTCCAATCGCTTTCTTATAGCAACACACATTCCCTAGAGTTCCAACCTTATTGCCGACAATCTGAGCAGGAACATCCTGATGCTTCACGAATAGTCCCTCAACTCTGTAATAGCAGCTCGGATCTTCCAACATTGGGGAAAGCCTTGCTGCGACCTGTTAGCTTTCCCCCCTGAATTACAGGAGCTATTTTGCCTTGATCCCCCATCAGGGGGAACCACCGAGGGGCCTTCTAACGCATGATTGGCCCCCAGGTCTTCTTTAAGCCTTTCCCCCATTTCCCCTCATTCCAAAATTTTTCCAGAAAGCTCCGAGGTTGAAAAGCAAAGTGATCCTCATTGCTTCCTATTGGCCACATCAAATCTGGTTCCCATTTCCCTCATCTGATTCACAGCCCGTGGATCCTGGATCATTCCCAGGATCTGTTATCCCATCCTCAGGGATTAATTCACCCGAACCTGCACAATCTCAAGCTCACAGCCTGGTTCCTCCACTTCCAGTGATTCCCAGGCTGCCTAACATCCCATCTCCTGTTTGTGAAATTCTTCTGGCCTCACACAAACCTTCCACTAGAAAAGTTTATTGTAGTAAATGGACTAGGTTCTCTATTCAGGCCAAAGACCAGAACTTAGACCCTTTCTCTATGCCTATTCAAAAGATTCTGCAATACCTGACTACTCTCCTGCATGCAGGAGCCTCAGCTTCAGTGATCACTGTACATTTAGCAGCTATCGCCAATTTTCATAATGGTCTTGAAAATTCTTCAGTTATGTCACACTGCCTATGCAAGACTTTTTTGAAGGGAGTATTACATGTTAAACCTCCGGTCAAGCCTCCCTTAGATCCCTGGAACTTGACTCTGATGCTTCAGTCTCTTACAGGGTCTCCCTTTGAGCTCTTTGATTCGTGTGATTTGAAATTTTTGTCTTGGAAAACCATACTTCTAGTAGCACTCACCTCAGTGAGAAGAGTATCTGAGCTGCAGGCCTTGAGTGTCAAGAGTCCTTACTTGATCTTTCACATGGATAGGGTGTCCCTTCATACTGACCCTTCCTTATTGCCCAAGGTCATTTCTGTTTTTTCCATTAACCAATCTGTTGACCTGTCGGTTTTCTTCCCAAGGCATTCTAATAGAGGGAGTACCTTTTGCACACCCTTGATGTGCACTGACAGCTTCATTGTTATTTGGACAGGACTAAATCTTTCAGGAAAACAGACCAATTGTTTGTGGCCTTTGCAGGATGCAGATTGGGTAAACCTGTTTCAAAAGTGACTTTATCCTCTTGGCTTAGAAATGTCATTACCTTTATCTAACAACAGAATAAGCTACCCTTACCTTCCAGAATAAAAGCTCATTCTACCAGATCTATGGCTACCTCTGTAGCTTTTCATTCCAGAGCCTCTGTGGATGATATATGCACAGCAGCCGCGTGGGCAAGACCTCATCCCTTCATATCTCATTACAAATTGGATTTGGCCTCCAGGGATGAGCATCTTTTGGTTCTATGGTGCTCAGGAATATCCTTCCTTAGGGCCACCCAGGATTCAAGTAGCTGGGGACTCGGTCCTAACAGTAAGTAATGAATAAAGATTTACAACATCAGATAAAGAAGTTATGTCTTACCATAATGCTCCATCTGTGTTGTAGATCTTTATTCATTCCTTACTTCCCACCCTCCTGCCCCCTGCCTGGACTCCTAGTGGACTTTAGGTACTCCTGGTTAGGGTATTTGTTCAGAGAGAGCCAACTATTTGTTTCCTATTACTACTACTTCTGTCTAGGGCGGGTAAACTCAATTTGGAGTATCTAGGAGAGGGGCATTGAGGGTAGGTTCTTAGCTGAGAGTTTTTGGCTTGGGAAACGGCCGTATCAGTTCCAAGGACAGAACTGGGGTCCTAACAGTAAGGAATGAATAAAGATCTACAACACAGATGGAACGTTATGGTAAGATATAACTTCTTTTTTTCTGTATTTCAGATCTTTACCTTTGCATACTCTGTCAGTGTCCTTTTAGCTTTCTGTTTAATGTGCACTAATTATGTAAAGTGCACTGTAATCTGTAAATTAATTAAATTAAACCTACCTTGTTATGCCTTGAGTATACTGAATAACTATTAATAAGGTTGTTACAAATAATTTTATCACTATAACTGAATCAAGTGAAGTGTGATGTAATTGCATGTTGCAATTGAGTGTGAATGTTATATCTGAAGTAGTTAACTTCATTTGATCAGCAACCTGTGGGTATCGGATCCGACCTGGATCCGAGCCGGCAGCTTTCCAAGCTAAAGATCCGAGCTCTCAGCTCCTCCCCGTACCCATAATACCCTGCTACCTCCCTCCAGCCCTCAGATCTCATTTACCGCGGCTTCTGAAGCATAAGGGACGAGCTCTTAGCGTTTTAGGTGAGAGGAATTTAGGAGTTTTCTTGTTTAAATCCTAGCGATTATGGTGTGTGTGTGTGTGTGTGTGTGTGTGTGTGTGTGTGTGTGTGTGTGTGTGTGTAGTAGACCCCTAGTTAAGTTAAACCGTTTTTTAATTACTTTTAGTGGTAAACTAGTGTTTTCCCTTCCCCTTACTGCGTGTGTTAGGGTGTGTGCTTGTGGGTGATGGCCGAGGGCCCTAAGGCCATTTTTTCAAAATGTGCTGAGTGTGGTCATAAGCTGTCCCCAGCGGATGGCCACACTCAGTGCGTTCTTTGCATGGGGGTAGCCCACTTAACATCAGGCTGCCAGATTTGTGTGGCCTTTAATCCCCGGGCTCTGAGGGACAGGAGAAACAAGCTAATCCTGGCGGGACTATTACCCCTGGATTCTTCTTCCTCCTCTCCCTCAGTGGCGCCAGTCGCGGCTGCGATTGTCCAGCCTTCAGCTCCCCCTCCCCTGGCTGGGACTCAACCTCCCACCATTTCCCAGGGAGTGGGGGACTCTTCTAAGAAAGAGAAGGGGCACAGAGAAAAGGAAAAGGAGAGGGATAGGCACAAGAGCCATAAGCGGTGAGCCGAATCAGCCCCTTCGGCTCTGCTGGCTAAATTGATTTGTTCCCCAGCAAGGGTTTCCAGGTCTTCCCCCTCTTGGCTCCATTCTCCACGCTTCTCTCCGGAGCCGGAGGAGGAGTCCCGGTCACCCTCGAGGTCGTGTAGGCGGCCTTCCCAGCCTGCCTCGATGACTTCTTCTAGGTCTACCAGGAGTCTGTCTGATGCAGATATGGACTGGATGATGCGTCGATTCCTGCAGGCCCAGATGCAGATGGGAGTGCTCCTGCCTCCCCCCTCCAGGAGGGAGCTCTGCCCCTTTCTTTGCACCCATTGCTCCTTCTCCAATCCACTATCGGGTTTCGGAGCCATCAGATCCGAGTCGTCTCGGAGCCGGGGAGTCAACACCGATAGTAGTGGCTACTTCGCCGGCCTTACCCTCAAGTTTATCGGGTCATCTTTCGGATCCGAGCTCTCGGGGCCAAGAGCCGAGCTTCGGATCTGCAGGGGTGAGTGTGTCTGTCGGAGCACACTTCCCTTTCGGGTCCGATCGCATTGGCTCCGACACCGGTCCTCACGTCGGAGCCGAAGGGACTACTCTCAGAGCCATGGGAGAGTGGTTCACCTTTGGCTTTCGATGTGGTGGAGAGGGTGTTGTCGAGGAGTTCGAAGTCCCTGGTCCGTGCTAAGGATCCACGCTTCACTCCCTCACATATGGGCCTGTCTTCCATTGTCCAGCCCCAGGGACAGCCTGCATCTGCACTCCAATTAGTTCTTGTAGAGGAACAGGACCCCGTTGGTGAGCCCTCCTCAGACAGTCCCATCGAGGAGGTCTCTCACAAACGAAAGTGTAAGAGGAGGCACTTGGACTCCCCCGAGTCCCTCACGGAGAACACAGACTTAGAGGAAGGGGAAGGTTCCCCCAGGTCACCCCCTGAGGACGTCTCCTTTGGAGACATTATGGAGATGCTGCGCATAAGAGGGGGGTGGTCAGCCCAGAAACTTTCCTTGGATGAGTCTGTGTTTCTGGAGGCGTTTGACACAGGCCCGTCTACCTCTTGGGTGTCCCCCCCGGCCGACCCCTTGGTAAACTTGATTACTACCAGGGCTTGGAAGGAGCCAGACACTGTGGAGCCAATCCCTAAGAGACCGGATAAAATCCTTAGTCCCCCTTCTGACAAGCCGGCGTGGAATAAAGGTTCCCCATTAGATGCCATGGTGGTGGCGGCTGCCACCAAGAAGGAACTGGCACAAGAAAGTTCCTCGGTCCATCCTCCTGATAAGGAGTCTTGGACTATGGACCGCATTGGAAAGCGGATGTTTGCTTCAGCCACCTTTTCTATAAGGGCGATGAATTATCTGGCACATTATTAGGTTTCAGCGGGATCTGATAAAAGAGTACGCTGGGTCTCCCCCAGAGTCCATGGCGGCTGAGGACAAACAAACTTTCTCGGCTCGCATGGCCACTCTAAAGTCAATATCAAACATTTCTATGCGGCTTCTCTCCCATGCCACGGAGGGGGCGGCTAGAGCCAGCGGAGCAGGGGTCACCTTGCGTCATCCATGCCTGGCTCTGTCTTTGCAACTTTGCAAAACCCTTCAAGGCATCCTTCGCGAACGCTCCCTTTGATAGTTCTACACTATTCGGCAAAACCATCCACGACACGCTACTCTAGAGCGAGAAAGACGGGAAGATACTGTCTGCCGTTGGAATCTGCTTCTCTGCTCCTCAAAGGTCCTTCTCAGGGAACCAGAGAGGGGAAAAGAAGATGTGATTCTGGAAGTCTCAGCAGTCCCGACACGCTGTGGACCCTTTGTCCTTCAGAGGCAGGGGAGGACAAGGTGGACGCCGGCCCAGAGGCAGGGGGGGGGGCCGAAGAATTTCGGGTCGAGAGAACCCTTGACCGACCCGCACAGCAGCCCTGAGGGGTTGCCCGACTGTCACTCTCTGGAGGCAGTCGGGGGGGTGTTTTACGGAGCATATAGCAAATTGGGAGTCCATTACTACAGATCGCTGGGTGCTCCGAATAATATCCAGTGGTTACTCTATCCCCTTCCTGAATATTCCCCCGTTAGGGAGGCACCTCCCTGATGTCCCACCCAATCAGAGGGAGGCTGCGGCTTCAGAAATAAAGAAATTACTAGAAAAAAGGGCCATCCAATACATCCCCCCCAGAGCAGTCTGGGTTGGGCAATTATTCCAGGTTCTTTTTAGTGCCAAAAAAGACTGGGGACTTAAGGCCATTTCTCGACCTGTCAACCTTGAACCTGTTCATTGCCAAAGAGAAATTTCGGATGGTCACTCTACAATCTATTCTCCCCCTTCTGCGGGAGAACGACTGGATGTGCTCCATAGACCTCAAGGATGCGTACTACCACATACTCATGGACAGACGATCCAGGAGGTTTCTCTGCTTTCGGCTGGGGGCCAGTCATTATCAGTTCAGGGTTCTTCCATTCAGCCTCACCACAGCCCCCAGGGTGTTCACCAAGGTCATGGCAGTTGTGGCAGCCCACCTGAGACTTCAGGAAATTCAGGTCTTTTTGTACCTAGATGACTGGCTCCTCACCGCCCCCACCAGGCATCTACTCTGTTCTGCCAGGGATTATTCTTTACTCTTCGCCCATCACCTAGACATTACCATAAACTTCAAGAAGTCTTCTCTTCATCCTGTTCAAGTTCTGGATTTCACAGGGGCCAGGATAAACACGCTTCAGTCCAAGGCCTTTCTGACAGCGGACAGGCTACGCACCTTGTCACTCCATGTAATAGCACTTCTACAGTCCCCAGCTCCACCTGCAGAATTAGTCCTGAGAGCCCTAGGATCCATGGCGGTAGCCATCAGCCTTTCACCTCTTACTCGGCTGCACTTGAGAGTCCTTCAATGGACCCTTCAGATCCAGTGGTCCCTCCTCCTACACCCATTGGATTCACAGATTCCCCTAAGCAGGGTTTGCAGGAACTCCCTTCTTTGGTGGCTTCTTTCCCCAAGAGCTTTGGGAAGAGAGACCGTTCGTGATGCCTCTACCCCAAACCACACTGACCACGGATGTTTCTTGCCTCGGGTGGGGGGGCATTGCATGGGCAGAACTGTCCAAGGCACGTGGTCCCTTGTAGAGACCATTCTGCATATCAATGTTCTGGAGATGAGGGCGGTGCTTTTAGCATTGCAAGCCCTTCAGGACCTTCTTCCTCCGGGGACTATTGCAATTCAGACAGACAACTTGACGGTGGTCTGGTACATCAACAAACAGGGAGGAATCAGGTCTTACCCTCTTTGCCGAGAGGCTATGAGAGTTTGGGAATGGGTGATTTCCACCAACCACTTTCTGATAGCAGCGCATATTCTGGGTCGGTCCAACATTCTAGCGGACAAGCTGAGTCATTCTATCCTCACACCTTACGAGTGGTCTCTAAACCCCTTAGTAGCCAAACAGATCTTCCTCAGATGGGGTCAGCCTTGCTGCGATCTCTTCGCGTCTCCTTCAAACGCAAAATGCAGCAAATTTTTTGCTCTAATTCCCCCACCGGGGGAGAGTCCCAGAGATGTTCTGGTTCATGTTTGGCCACCTGGTCGTCTTTATGCTTATCATCCTCTTCTGCTAATGATGAAATTTCTGCAGAAAGCTCGTCAGTTGGGGAGCAAAACAATCTTCATAGCCACATTCTGGCCTCGTCAGATCTGGTTCCCGTATCTGCGGACTCACATCATAGCTCCTCCTTGGGTCTTAGATCCCATTCCGGATCTGATCTCTCATCCTTCAGGGTTGCAAACGCTGAACCTGGACGACCTCAAGCTCATGGCTTGGTTGATCCAGTTCCACTAGTGGCTAGGACTCCTGGAATCTCGTTTTCCGTAAAATCTATTCTGGTAGCGGCACATAAACCCTCTTCCAGGAAGATCTACAAGAGTAAACGGAAGTGTTTTTCCATCTGTGCCAAACATAGGGATTTGGACTCTTATTCGGCTCCCATTCCAGCAGTTCTTGAATTTCTGTCCCACATTTTCCATCAAGGGGCCAGTTCTTCTACTGTGAAGGTTCAGATGGCTGCCATTTCTCATTTCCACATCAGGAACAACCTTGGACCCTTAGCTTCTGCTAAGATATGCAAGACCTTTTTGAAAGGCACCTTTCTGTTAAGACCTCCGGTTAAGAATGCAGTTCCCCCATGGGACTTAACTTTAGTTCTTCAGGCCCTATCAGGTCCACCCTTTGAACCTGCAGCTTCTGTTGACTTAAAATTCTTATCCTGGAAAACTGCCTTCTTGATTGCAATCACTTCAGCTAGAAGGGTATCTGAACTTCAAGCCCTTTGTACAAACCCCCCGTACCTGGTCTTCCATAAGGACAGATTATCTCTCAGGACTAATCCTTCATTCTTGCCTAAAGTGGCCTCCGTGGCCAGTATCAATCAAATCATCAATTTGCCTGTTTTCTTCTCCAACTTTCAAAACAAAGGGGAATATAGACTGTACTTGTTGGATGTGCATAGACAATTGCGATTTTACTTGCACAGGACAGCTGCTTCCCGCAAATTGGAGCAGCTTTTTGTGTCTTTCGCTAAGCCGTCCTTAGGCAAGCCAGTTACGAAAGTTACCTTAGCTAGATGGATATCTCACTGCATCTTACACGCGTATACAGCTTCCGGTCGGCCAGAACCCATGGGGGTTCATGCTCACTCTACCCGTTCTATGGCTACCTCTGCAGCATTTTGGTCAAGAGTTCCCTTAGATGACATCTGTTCAGCGGCTACTTGGGCCTCTTCTCATACCTTCATTTCTCATTACAAGCTGGATCTGATATCCAGAGGTAGGGCAGCCTTTGGCTCTGCAGTGCTCCGTAATATCCTTCCTTGTGGACCTCCCAGGGTTTTGGTAGCTGGGGACTCTGTCCCACAGGCTGCTGATCAAATGAAGTTAACTGCTTCAGATAAAGAAGTTATGTACTCACCATAACGTTCCATCTGAGTAGGTAACTTCATTTGTCAGCAACCAACCCCCCCCCCTTCTTCCCCCTAGCCTGTTTCATGGTCATATCCATAACAGAATGCTTTCCTTCTGTTAGGCATCAGGTTAGCGTTTCTCTCTCGAGTATGTTTGACTGTTCTTGGTTGATAAATTGGCAAACTCGATCTGAGGACTGGAGGGAGGTAGAAGGGTATTACGAGTAAGGGGGAGGAGCTGAGAGCTCGGATCTTTAGCTTGGAAAGCTGCTGGCTCGGATCCAGGTCGGATCTGATACCCACAGGTTGCTGACAAATGAAGTTACCTACTCAGATGGAACGTTATGGTGAGTACTTAACTTCTTTATTCTGAAATTTGACTGAAATATACTCTACTGAACACGCATAACTGAGTATGACTGTCATATCTGGAGTAGTTCACTTCATTTGGTCTTCAGCCTGTGGGTTACGGATCCGTATCGGATCCAAGCCGGCAACTTTTACTAGCATCTGCTCTGAGCTCCAAACTGCTCCCCTTACCCACAATACACCTCCACTGCCTTCCATCCCCAGATCTCATTTGCCGCGAATAGCTTATGCATCGTGATCTCTTGAACTCTAACTTTTTCAAATGGGTAAAAACCTGAATATCTATTTTCTTTCAAAATGGTTAGGTAGTGGTAGTATAGGTTACCCTTTCTCCTCCCCTTGCTTGATGCTTCGAGTTTTAATGTTTTAGGGTAGTTAGAGTAGATTTTTATTGTTGTGTGGATTGTTGCTTCCCCTCCCCCCCTCAGTGTTTTCTGTGTAAAAGTGTGGTGAGTGTGTGTGTGTGTGTGTGTGTGTGTGTGTGTGTGTGTGTGTGTGTGTGTGTGTGTGTCAGAAAGAAACAACTTTTTTTCCTCAGTTTTCTTTCTACTGATAGTATGGCTGACAAGCCTATTTTCAAACATTGCACTGAGTGTGGCCATAAATTATCCCCTGCGGATGGCCACAGTCTGTGTGTTATGTGCTTGGGCATGGCCCATCTGAGTGTGGACTGCACTATTTGTGCGAGCTTCAACCCCCATGCCATTAAGGATAGGAAGGCCAAGTTGGCCCTCAAAGGCCTTCTTTCCTCTTCAGAGACTGTTTCCTCATCTCCAGCTTTGGTCACAGTGGCTGCTGTGGCTACCACTCCTTCCTCTCTTCCCCTGGCTTCTCCTCCCTCCCAGGCTGGGACTCAACCTCCTGTACAAAAGCCTGTGGAAGTGGAGTGGAAAAGGGGCAGAGAGAAGGGGAGAGAGAGTCGAAGGTGAGGGAAAAGCAAAAGAGGTCTCTGGACCTCCCTTCACCTGTGAAAACACTACAGATCCATGACTCCCCGTGGCTCCGATCTCCGAGGTTCTCCCCGGAGCCGGAGGAGACACATTCAGCTTCTATGGCCTCGATGCCCTGATATGACAGATTGGAGTCTGTGGCCTCATCGAGGCCACCCGGTCTTTGTCTAAGGTTAATATGGATAAAATGATGATGAGGTTTATCCATAGTCAGCTCCAGATGGAGTCTTGCCAGCCCACTCTCCCTCAGGAGTGGGGAGCTCACTTCCTTTTTTCTAGCCGATATCTCCTTCTCCGATCCAACCTTTGGGTTCGGAATATTCGGATATGAGGATGGCTTTGGTCAGGGGGTCGTGCCGACGGTACCTGCTTCCTCGACGCCGACAGCTGCTTGGAGCATGTCGGATCCGACCAGCTGGGATCCAAGCCACTCACTGATCCGGGGTTTGGGTGTCTGATCCGAGGGAGTGGAACTTTTTTCATCGGCTTCACCTTTGTCAGGCCAAGTTCCCTCCCTCAGAGCTCCATCCACTTGGGGCCCGGCTCCGATACTCTCATCGGACCTGGGGAGACCGGCCTCCTTATTGGTTCCTCGGGAGGTTTGCTGTCCATCGGCATTCGACGTAGTAGAAAGGGTTCTCTCCGCTGGATTGAGACCCCTGACTGCCCCATCGGACTCCACCCAGACCCCCTCGGCTATGTCTACGGTCCCCATTGTTTTACCAGAGGGACAGCCCATGCTCAAAGAGCCCCAGATGGTTCGCCCTGAGGAACAAGTGGCTTGCGAGTTCCCACCGGAGAGGTACCTCGCAAGGATACGTGCAAGAAGAGGCATTTGGACTCCCCCTAGTCCCTCACCGAGAACATGGATTTGGATGATGGAGAAGGTTCCCCTAGGTCACCTCCCGAGGATGTCTCCTTTGGAGACATCATGGAAATCCTCTGCCAATGGGGAGGCTGGTAATGCCCCCAAACCTTCTTCTGACGAGTCCATGTTCCTGGAGGCTTTCATCATGAGCCTATCTACTTCGTGGGTGTCCCCTCCCGTAGATCCTTTGGTGGATCTGGTCACCTTGTGGGCATGGAAGGAACTGGACACCATGGAACCAATTCCAAAAAGACCTGACAAAATTATAAGCCCCCCCATAGATAGACCAGCATGGAACAAGGGCTCCCCTGTAGACGCTATGGTGGTAGCAGCAGCCACAAAGAAGGAACTTGCTCAGGAGAGTTCCTCAGTTCATCCTCCTGACCGAGAGTCGCGGATGATGGACTGCCTAGAGAAGCAGATTTACGCTTCAGCTACCTTTTCGATTAGGGCACTGAACTACCTGGCCCATGTCACCAGACTCCAATGTGACCTGGTAAAGGAGCTGGGGGAGTCTCTCCCAGGTCCACGTCGCAGGAGGACAAGGCTTCATTCTCCATGAGGATGGCCACTTTAAAAGCAGTCTCCAAAATGTCCATGCAACTCCTTTCACATGCTATGGAAGGAGCAGCTAGAGCGGCTGGGTCCGACGTGTCCATGAAGCGCAACGCCTGGCTCAGGTTATGTCAATTTTTGGAATCCTTCAAGGTGTCCTTTGCCAATGCCCTTATGACGGCTCTACTCTTTTTGGTAAGACTGTCAAAGAGATATTAGTCTAGAGTGAGAACGATGGGAAGACACTGTCTGTCATCGGGATCTGCTTCTCGAACCCTCAAAGGTCTGTTTCCCAGAACCAGAGAGGGCAAAAGAAGATGTGGTTCCAGAAGTCACAGTATGCCCGGGACACTCAGGTCTCTTCTTCCCCCAGAGACAGAGGGGGACAAAATGGATGCCGGCCCAGAAGCAGAGGAGGTCCGAGGAATTTTGGGTCTCGAGAACTTTTCTCGGACAGACCGGGGCAGCAATTCTGAGGGGTTGCTCGACTGCTCTACTCTGGATGCAGTCGAGGGATGATTGTCCTTGCACCTAGTGATATGGGAGTCCATAACAACAGACCACTGGGTGCTTCAGATCACATCCAGAGGATATTTTATCACCTTCGTGGGTACCCCCAAATCTCCCAGACACCTCCTGAACATACCACCCATGCAAAGAGAGGCAGCAGCACAGGAAATTTCCAAGCTGCTAGAAAAATGAGCCATCGAAACCATCCCCCAAGATCAGTCTGGATCGGGCTTCTACTTCAGGTTCTTTTTGGTACCAAAGAAAACGGGGGACTTGAGGCCCATTCTGGACCTCTCTACCCTGAACCTGTCAGTTGCCAAAGAAAAGTTCCGGATGGTCACATTACAGTCCATCATTCCGTACCTGCAAGAGAGCAACTGGATGTACTCGTTAGACCTCCAGGATGCTTACTATCACATAAAATGCACAGAAGCTCCAGGAGGTTCCTCCGCTTCCAGCTAGGATTCAGTCATTACCAATTTCGAGCCCTACCCTTTGGTCTTACCACAGCCCCCAGGGTGTTTACCAAAGTGATGGTGGAAGCGGCTCACCTGAGGCTTCAGGGGATTCAGGTCTATCCGTACCTGGACGATTGGCTCCTCACTGCTCCCACTAGGTGTCTACTCTTCCAAACCAGGGATTATTTCCTGACTCTTGCCCTGTGTTTGGGGATCACAATCAACGCATCCAAATCTCTCTTAGATCCTCTACAGGTGATAGACTACATTGGTGCCAGGATAGATACTCTTCAGTGCAAAATCTTCCTGACCTCGGAGAGAGTTCAAAGCCTGATGATGCATGTCTCCCTGATCTACCACTCTCAGCTCCCAACGGTGGAATCGGTGTTGAGGGCCTTAGGCTCGATGGCGGTGACCATAACATTTCTCCTGTGTGCCCAGTTACACATGAGAATTCTACAGTGGACTCTAGCTGTACAGTGGTACCTGTTGGAACTGCCATTGGCATATCCAATTCAACTCAGTCAAGTCTGTCGGTGGTCCCTCATATGGTGGATGTGCTCTGGACATTTTGGAGGGACGACCCTTTGTTTCAGCCCCGGCCCAAGCCACAGTGACCACTGATGCCTCCCAACTTGGGTGGGGGGGCATTGTTTGGGCAGGACAGTCGAAGGCCTGTGGTCCCCCATAGAGACCAACTTGCACATAAGTGTCCTAAAGATGAGGGCGGTCCTTCTAGCGTTGCAGGCCCTTCATGCCTTTCTTCCTCTGGGAACGATTGCAATTCAGTCAGATAACATGCCAGTAGTCTGGTACATCAACAAACAGGGAGGGACGAGATCTTACCCCCTTTGTAGTGAGGCTATGAGAGTGTGGGAATGGATGATCTCCACCAGTCGCTTTCTCATCACAACTTACATTCCGGGAGGGTCCAACATTCTAGCAGACAGGCTAAGTTGGACCATTCTGATGCCTTACGAGTGGCCTCTGAATCTGTCAGTAGCAGAACAGATCTTCAGCGAGTGGGGTCAACCTTGCTGCGATCTCTTCGCATATCCTTCCAATGCGAAGTGCAGTGAGTTTTTTGCTCTGGACCCCCTGCCGGGGAAGTCCCCTAGAGATGCTCTAGTTCATGCTTGGCCTCCCCGTCTGCTGTATGCTTACCCGCCAGTATCTCTTATTCCGAGGTTTCTACAGAAAGCTTGTTGACTGGGGAGCAAAGTGATCCTCATTGCCCCATTCTGGCCTCACCAGGTATGGTTTCCCTTCCTTTGGTCTCACCTTCTGGCTCCGCCTTGGATCCTGGATCCCGGATCCCATTCAGGATCTAATTTCACACCCTTCGGGGGTGCCTCATCCGAATCTGGACAGTTTGAAACTCACAGCTTGGCTGCTCGAGTTCCCATGATTGCTAGGACTTCTGGACTATCCTCCTTAGTTAGATCTATTTTGGTGGCTGCTCATAAGTCTTCAACCAGGAAGGTTTATTGCAGCAAGTGGAAACGTTTTTCCTTTTGGTCCTCTCAAAGGAGTTTAGACCCTTTCATGGCTCCTATTTCCACCATTCTTGATCTTTCTAGCTGATATTTTCAACATGGAGCTAGTTCTTCTACTGTCAAGGTTCAGTTGGCTGCCATCTCTCATTTTCATGTCAGCGTGAATTCTGCCTCTTTAGCCTCTTCCAGACTGTGTAAAGCCTTTTATTAAAGGCACCTTTTTGTTACGTCTTCCGGTCAAAGATCCTGTTCCCCCATGGGACCTTACTATGGTTCTTCAAGCTTTGGTTGCTTCGCCTTTCGAGCCTGCCGTAACTGCAGATCTGAAATATTTATCTTGGAAAACAGCTTTTCTGGTAGCTATTACCTCTGCCAAAAGGGTTTCAGAATTACAGGCCCTGTCCATCAAAGTTCCTTTGAACCTCAAAGGGGTTGGGAGGGTGGCCTAATGGTTAAGGTGTTTGCCTTACAAACACAAGATGCAGGGTTTGAGTCTCACAAGGGATAACTGGCTAGGCTTAAAATGCCTCGCAAGAGCAGTTAGCCTAGTACTAATCTATGAACCAATCAACCTATGAACATGATTTTTCACAAAGATAGGGTTTACCTTCGTACCAATCCATCCTTTCTTCCTAAGGTGGCATCACCAGTCAGTATCAATCAGACCATCAATTTGCCTGTGTTTTTTCCAATTTTACTAGCAAGATGGAATACAAACTCCACCTGTTGGATGTTCATAGACAGTTATGATTTTATTTACACAGGACAAAGAATTTTCATAAGTATGATCAATTGTTTGTATCCTTCTATAAATCCTTTTTGGGGAACCTATCTCCAAGGTCACTATTGCTAGATGGATTTCTTCATGCATCCTTCAGGTCTATAAGGACAGAGGCATGTGTCCTCCAGATCAGGTGAAAGCTGATTCCACTAGGTCCATGGCTACGTCTGCGGCTTTTTGTGTCTTAGAGTGTCTTTGGATGATATTTGTTCTGCAGCTACTTGGTCCTCATCTCATACATTTATTTCTCACTACAAATTGGATTTGACTTCCAGAGGGAGAGCCTCCTTTGGTTCCACGGTGCTTCGGAATATCCTTCCATGAGGGCCTCCCAGGAGTTTAGTAGCTGAGGACTGTGTCCCACAGGTTGAAGACCAAATGAAATAAACTACTTCAGATAAAGAAGTTATGTACTCACTATAACATTCCATCTGAGTAGTTGTACTTCATTTGTCTTCAACCATCCCTCCCTCCTTCTCCCGGACCTTGGCATATGATCAGCCTACAGGCTGCAGTATAGGTCACAAGTAAATTTTTTAGGTCAGGTTATCAGTATAAGGTTCATCAAACTCCATCTAGGGATAGAAGGCAGTGGAGGTGTATTATGGGTAAGGGGAGGAGTTTGGAGCTCAGAGCAGATGCTAGTAAAAGTTGCCAGCTCGTATCTGATATGGATCCTTAACCCACAGGTTGAAGACAAATGAAGTACAACTACTCAGATGGAACATTATGGTGAGTACATAACTTCTTTATTCTGAATCTTGACTGAAATTGACATTAAAGTGATACATATCTACACTGAATATTTAAAATAACTGTGTATATTCTGGAAACTAACTAAACTAACAGTAAAGGAATATCTTTACCTGAACACAGATAAAAGCATAACTGAAATCTGGAAAATTTTATATTCCGGAAACTAAACTATTAGTACCTTTTTACTATCAGTATTGTCTGAACATAGATAAAAATATTAACTGAAAACTAGTACTGTTGTACAAGTGTCTGGAAACATGAGAACATTTAAACAGACATTGAAAAAATAACTGAAAACACATTTACATATTTAAACTGAACATAACTGAAGACATTTTCTGTAGATAGTTGACTTGTGAACCACAGCTGTTGCCAAGTTTAGACTTTACTCTGCATTGTCCCGGTTACTGCTGAAGTTTTGGAGGCTGCTTTGAAGTGTCATTTTCTGTATCCCTTTTTTGCTTAGGCCTTTCAAAGCTCCCCT
The DNA here is from genome assembly GCF_019279795.1 of Protopterus annectens. Lineage (NCBI taxonomy): Eukaryota > Metazoa > Chordata > Ceratodontiformes > Protopteridae > Protopterus > Protopterus annectens. The sequence continues at coordinate 655,539,786 of NC_056729.1, read as the reverse complement.
TTTCCATCTCGTGTACAAGGCCGGGTGACTGATGTTCATGACTGTATTTAAATCAAACTGAAAAATCCACCTGGAAATTATTTCTGCAGAGCACAAAAACAGTATCAGGTCCTTAAAATAACATTTGCAGCCTTAATTATAAATTGATAGCATTGCTTGTTGCCCTGACTTTATTTACATTTTCTTCATTAAATAAACATATTCTGGTAATAAACTATTGTAAGTCTGTAAGCAAACCGATAATGTACTATAGTGAACTAAACCAATGTTACTAATAAATACATCGCTTGTTGCCTTGACATTATTTACTTTTTTCTGCATGAAAAAAACATAAATTCTTGTAAGTCTGTAAGCAAACTGATATGTACTATAGTGAACTGGAAAGGCTGTAACTTTATTAGTAAATCAAATGGAAATCACAGTGGCATTGTTTTTTTCCTGTCAAAACCTCAAATGAGACTAAACTAGTAATCTAACACTGTATTAATATTTTTTTGCATTTCTGCACCTTTATAAAATTAACCTTAACTGTTGAACTTTCTAAATCGTCTCTGTGACCCTCGGGTCCTAAAATACTGTTCTGTTTGTAAATCTACACCCATTGTCTTAAAATAGCCATGTCTTTAGCTGACATCATTTAATCTTTTTACTACTACTGAATGCTGCAAGGATTTATTATTACTATCTACAAATTTCCTGGATAAATAATAAGAACTATAACCACATGAACTGTCACTAAGAATAGTAAATTAATCTTTACCATACTGTTTTATGGTATACAGTACTGTCTTTAATTCAGCTCACTGAGCTGGCCTGTAATCTGATAAACTACAATTTCTGAGTGAAATATATAAAATCTTGAACCTTTTACATAGACACATTTATTACTAGAGCTGAACTGATCTGATTCTGGAAGTTTACTTGTCTGTCCTTTATACAAGTATGTAAAGTATCTTCGTGTAGTATACACATTTATTACTAGAGTTGAACTGATCTAATTCTGGAAGTTTACTTGTATGTCCTTTATACAAGTATGTGAAGTTTCTTCATATAGTATACACATTCATTACTAGAGTTGAACTGATCAAATTCTGGAAGTGTACTTGTCTGTTGTTTATACAAGTATGTGAAGTTTCTTTATCTGGGTGTTTACTCATATGTCCTTTATACAAGTATGTGAAGTTTCTTCATATAGTATACACATTTATTACCAGAGTTGAACTGATCTAATTCTGGAAGTGTACTTTTACGTCCTTTATGCAAGTATGTGAAGTTTCTTCATGTAGTATACACATTTATTACTCAAGTTGAACTCATCTAATTCTGAAACTTTATGTGTCTGCCTTTATGCAAGTATAACATAGGAGTTGAACCTGTGGCTTTAATGGCACATATTTATAATGTACTCTTTTCTTGCATGGGATCTGAACTTTTGACTGTACTGTTGCTTCTAAAATTTTGACTACATTTTACACTCTCTAAACTAGCAAAACATTTAATATCTGTGAATGCTTTTTTGTCTCTGTATCAAGATATTATTTATGCATTACAGCACTTTACTACCATAATTCAAATGTCTTAATAATGTCTGCTAAACAAAACAATAACACAAAAAATGTATTTGCCAAATCTGTAACTGTAAACCCTTTATTCTGTGTATTGGTGTACCCTATACAATATAAATGTGTACTGTTACCTTTTCTCACAGGCCACTTCCAATATGTCTTTCTGAGCACTTTGTCAGCTGAACTGGAATTTATTTTATGTTTAACCCATAAATCTGTGTGTTCCTTTCATAAACAATTCTTCAATAATAGCTGTACATTTGCACAATCTACTGCATGCAAGTATCATCTGTATGCACTACTGTACATTCTGTAGCATTTTATTTTTACATACAATCTTGTTACTGAAGTCTAAAACAACATATAACTCAGATGATGTGCACACCCATTATAGATAAACTGAAAATCCTTTTTTATAGAACTAGCAACATCACTAACTTGAGCTATGGTACGAGTTCCTTTTTTATTTTGCTCTGAAATATTAGTAATAACATTGACTTGAGGTAAGGTAAGCATTATTTTCTTTATTTTGCCCTAAAATATGTATAGCATTTATGCTGCTGTTTACTTTATCAGACTAATCAAAATCTGCACTCTGTTTCCTCTTCTACTTCACCCCCCATGCAATATTTGTAGTGGCTAGTGAAAATAAGAATCTAGAATTTATTACATTGTGAACATATTTGAAGTAATGTGAACCTGAGATATAGTAATTGTTTTCTTTTTGGAAATTTGCATGTTACGTACACTGATTGCATTTACATCAGTATTTTCAATACTGCTACTTAACTCCGTACTTTGAATTACATGTAAACTAGAATTTATCACATTCTGAACATCTGTATTTGAAATAACTTAAACTTGAGACATTGCAAATGTTTGCTTTATGTTTGGT